>NW_022990941.1:0-455296 GCF_902827175.1 Gymnodraco acuticeps
TTAACGTCACTGGATCCATCCCGTTGTCTGTGAAGTGCCTGTTTAGTGCCTTTAAATGCATCACAAACAATGTCCAAAGAGAGATTGTAATCATAATTTCTAGTTTTATGACTTCACTATGTGTGAAAGGAAAACAATACTGTACATGTTTTGTACAAACACAATGCACTTGGAAAAAACAACTCTACTATAACGACTGAAATGTGTTTAATTGTACAAACGTCTGATTTGTCTCTAAATGTAATCAAGGCAAATTACTAGATTGTGATTTGGGGTCCTAAGAAAGACTATATATAGCAAAATAAATATGGATGATCCCATGTAGTTTCATCAAATTAATTGTCCATTTATTAATTATCCCCCACTTCCGACAGAGACTAGGGAGAAAATCCACTCTGCCCATCAGAAGAAATGCAACTTCAACTGCATGATGAACGTGTTTGTGTGTTTCCATGCATGAATGTGTGTGTCATATTACAGTGGTCAGCCAAGCGTGGAAGAAATTAATTTGTTCGACTGTGTTTAACACATTTTTAGCCATGGCAACAAATTGGATTAGCATATGATACAGATTATCCAGTCATCAATGAGGGCAGTTTGGCGTGAAAGTGGGAGACACACACACACAGAAAGCCTGACATGGGTTTTTGATGGAGTCAGACTTATTTCAAAAATGATTAGGAGTGCATAAACCAGAGCTGAACTGCAATAAATTACAGGCTCAGAGTGGGATTGGAATTTTAAAGCTTAGCTAAAACCCAGAGACACCAAAAGGGTGAGAAGTGAGAGGTAGTAGAATTAGCATAGGCTGCAGATTACCCTGTCATCACAATAGAAGTGTTTCATAAAGTTTGCCTGCTGGATTAAGCTGGAAATCAACAAAGAGTTTAGGTTTAGATATTATAGCAACATCCAAACTCACAGGCACATACACAAGTGAGTATACAGTACTGAATAACAGGTAAAAAAATGTATTGGACTACCTATGTTGCAAATGTATTATCTTTTCAATTGACACACAGCATCTATTGCACGTCTGTCCGTCCTGGGAGAGGGATCCCTCCTCTGTTGCTCTCCCTGAGGTTCTCCCATTTTTCCCTTTAAAACTGTGGGTTTTCTCTGGAAGTTTTTCCTTGTACGATGTGAGGGTCTAAGGACAGAGGGTGTCGTATTGTCATACTGATATTCTGTACAAACTGTGAAGACCACTGAGATTTGTGATATTGCGCTATATAAATAAACATTGATTGATTGATTGATTGATTGATTGATTGATATTTGTTTACAATTTATATTTTATCCTTTGTAGTTTTCAACACAAACTCTGTCACACTGAGTCAATAAGAGACTAATCCCAGACAGTCTTTGGAATAAACATAACTTAAATTTGAAATATGTAAAAGCTGAATCATCACAAACATGGGAATTGCAACCCTTTGCATTATTTACATTTTGATAGCCAGATTGAAGAGCATTTTGTAAGCAAAGCGGTAGAGGCTGCTATTCCTGCCTTTGGATATTCATATGCTTTTCACAGATCTTTAGACTGGATGTTTTTTCTTTTTTTCTGCTGGAGTGTTAAAAAAGCAGAGAGACATCGTGATACAGCTGATTAAGAGGATAAAAAAAAGCGGGACTGCATTGCATTTTCCATTTGCCTGGCGGCACAACACACACACGCACACACACACAGAGCCGGCCCGACCCATTAAGCGACATAAGCGGCCGCTTAGGGCCCCGCAGCCACTAAGGGGCCCCTAGCAAAAAAATTAATTAAAAAATCTCAGTACACCGTAGCCGTGATAAGTAGGCTATGTTTAATTAATTGTGTTAATATGCCTAGATTGCCTACTCTCAAAGTCATGTATTTTATTATTGAGTCAATAATGTAATACATTAACCGTGTTTTACCTGAACCTTATCATGACACTAGAAAGGACGGCGAAGTTATGCGAACATGTAAGCAAAGCATAAATTACAGCTACGTTGAGTTACTTTAAATCACGGGGGTAAGCTAAACCGTTAGCAAGTAGCTATAGCTAGCCAGATATATTAAATAAACACATTGTCATACAATCTAAATGTAATCAGGGTTCCCACGGGTGCTGGAAATCCTTGAAAATGCTTGAAATTGTACGTGGTGTTTTCAAGGTTTGAAAAGTGCTGGAATTTTGGGAATGGTGCTTGGATTTGAGATAAAGTGCTTGAAATTGTAAATGCTTTACTTTTAAAATAAATTGCTATCTGACTGAATGGTTCGCTTTTTAGATTAAAAGAAAGTAATTGCTTCGCTTCTACAACATCAAATCGCAACATCAAACAGCTCCGCTCCCGGCCTTCCGCGCGACCTGCAAGTGTTTTTTGTCAGCGCAGACTCTCCCATCGTGAATAATTGAAATTCTTTGTGGCAAACTTTGCAGGAGGCTATTCGTTGGGTTGATCCTCGTTTTAGCCATGGCTTGTATTTTTCTTCGGATAGCCAACGCTCGTTAAACGGCAACCTCCTGGCATACTGTTCATCTATAATCACTCTCATTTGAATGCCCAGGTCACACACAAAGGGTGAAGTAAGCACACGAAAACTCACTACTGTTCTGCGGCTCCTGTGGAAACTGGTCGCATTGAAGAAACATGTTGCGATGAGATCATTAGGGAGTTTGGTCACTTCTATGACAACAGCCTGATGTCAGCGTCAGATTCCTTCAGGGACTTCAACCCACAAAGTGGAAGATTGGATGAATTCTACCAGGAGCATTTATCCAACAAAGCAGAGTGTCATCATCTATGGGAGGTGGTGATGAACTCGTCCTGGTCCTTTCACATGGTCAAGCATCCGTTGAGAGAGGGTTTTCAGTTAACAAGGAAAGTGATGGTGGAGAACCTCAAAGAGCATTCATTGATTGCTCAGTGGGTCATTAATGACCATGTGCACAGTGTTGGAGGGCTGCTCAACATAGCCTACACAAAAGAGCTGCTCCTCTCTGCAGCATCTGCCAGGCAGAAATATCACATGTATCTTGATGACCAAAGACGTCTAAAGCAAGATGAGAAGAATAAACAGAAGAGGAAAGGAATGATGGAGGAGATAACACAGATAAAAGCCAAAAAGAAGAGAATGGAGGAAGACATAAGGGTCCTCATGAAGTCTGCTGATCATTAACGCAGAAAAAGCTGAGTCACAGGAAAACTAAGCTTCATCTCCAAGTCCAATGGCCTTCGAAGAGCTGCTAAGGAAAAGGAAAGACATCTGGAGACTTTGGAGAGACAGCTAACTGATAAATTCAAGGAACTGAAAGACACTCCCTAATAGGACGTATGCTATTTTAGCCTCGAATGATTCAGTGTATAAGCCTTGTCTCTGCTGCAGCTCGCAGCAAACACACACACACACACACACACACACACAACCTACTGACCCGAAGGACCTTCCCTCAGTCGCCCCCCCCCCATCTCGGCCACAGTCAGGCTCTGTAGGCCTCGTAGTGTCACAGTAGTCAGGAAGGCAGGGAACTAATTGTTACCTTGGCTGTGTAAGATGTCGGTTTGTTTACCTCAATAGATTTCTATGCTGTTTGGTATTAAAGAAAAAAGTAAAAAAATGCAGTTTGTTTTCTTATCTTTCATTTTTAATTTTTAATTGTTCATCCTTATGTAGAATGCTATTATGAAACACACATTTGGTTGTTTATAGCATTAAGAACATCTGATTTAATTGTGAGGTAGGGAAATTATCATTTGAGTATGTATATGTGCACTAGGGATGTAACGGTATCCGTATTCGTCCCGTACCGTCACGGTTCGGACGTCACGGTTTGGCACAAGCAGTCACACGACGGAATACGCCTTCCCGCTTTCACGAGTGGGAAAAAAAGTCTGTCATTCAGGGCAGTATCCATTACACTATTTATAATCCAGGGGGCGGTATTGCGCCTAAAAGCTGTTTGCCAAGCCGCCCCCTTAAACAACAAATGAAGAACAAGAAGAAAACACAACAACAAAACGAACAAAATACAAGAAGAGAAAGTTAGTATGGCGATTTCAGAAAACACACAGGAGCTAGAACCCACCTGCTTCTTTTAAATCAGCTGTGTGGGAACATTTCGGGTTCCCTGTGGACTACAATAACGATGAAGTGCGCGAGTGGTGGATCGGACGAGGTCGATGTGTCGGCATTGTTAGACAGCGGTGCGGTGTGCTAATTGAACATGCTAATTCATATCAGAAGGCATCACCCAGATTTGCCAATCACCGGAGCCCAGCAAAAGACAACAGCAGTTCAGCAGTTTATCTCCGCTGTTTAAACCAATAGACATGACTGCTGTGAGACCAAAATAAATAACGGAAGCTTTTGGCATATGTTTTTCAACGACTATGCGCTCTTGAAACACTTTCTTATTATTTATGATGTAATATTTTCAAGACATTCTTTTTAGTTTTACAGCTTGATGAAACCTTTTTGTTTGACATCAGCCATTATAGATAATCTGGGCATCTGAGTGTGTGTAGTACTGTTTGTGGTTTGTTTTTAACTGTTTAATACAGTTAATTATTCAAAATGTCAGAGTTCCTTATTTTTAAACTGAAACTTGCACTACTGTTCAAAATAAATAACAACAAACCTGGAATTATGCATTTGGGACTTTTTTTGTTGCTTTTTCTTGTTGTACCGAACCGTGACCCCCCAAACCGAGGGTACCGTGACTTCTGTGAACCGTTACACCCCTAATGTGCACATACATATGTAATTTACAACAGTTGTAAGCTGCTTGAAAAGCTTGAAAATGCACCTTGAAAACGCTTGAAAAGTGCTTGAATTTCACTTTGGAAAAGGTGTAAGAACCCTGTGTAATGTTTTTTAGCGTTACCTGGTGATTTCAAAGAAAGCTCTCTGAGAAATGTTGACTTACTGTTCGACATGAAGCTAGAAGCTGCCTTACAGCAGTGGCGTTTTCTCCTGGAGGACAAGGGAAGCCAGGCTTCCCCTGTTTTTTCGGATTGTAGTTATAATTTTAATAAATAAATAAAAACACTTTGTTTAGTTTCGGAAATTCTTTGTTGTGTGTTGCTGCCGGCCCGTCTCTCCCCCATTCTCATTGAGTATTTTACAAAGAGTGAAACAGCGCCCCTCTAGATGTTATGGTGAAACAGTAGATTGCACTCTCTGTTGCGAGAGGAGGCTGGCCAAAAATGGAGGAATTGACCAATCAGACAAGGCTCACGTCATGCCCCTGCCAACCTGTGATTAGTCAGGGCCATGCCAAGGGAAGCCAGAGGTGGCTGGCTTCCCTTGCCTCACAATCCAATCAAATCACATCAATTTAGTGTTGCAGTGACGTGTCCTAAAACCCGGAAGTAAGCTGCACTCAGTTTCCCTCGACAAAAAAGCAATGGGATTTCCCCATAGGATTTTGGAAAATAGCTTGAAATAAGGTCAGTGGAAAACGAACCTATTAGATAAATGTACATTTTGTTCAGTCGGATAATATCCACATGTCTACCCTACATAATTTTCGAATCATAAATCTAATCGATAGAAGATAGATAGCGCAACTGAAGCAAGTGCAATTATGTATGGAGATTTGGAGTATTTAATCAAAAATAATTGTACTAAACTTCCGCTACAGCAGCAACAAAAAATTGCAATCTGATGACAGGCCAATGCCCAAACTGGAGCTGTGTACAGCGAGGAAAAAAAGGAGCGAATCGGACGTAAAACGTTAAGGTCTCCTGAATTAGTTTGTGAATGAATGCTTATTAGAGTTTCGGCTGGAGAGTGCGTGCGGACCTGTCGGTTAGATCAGTGGTTCTCAAATGGGGGTACGCGGACCCCTAGGGGTACGTTGGAGTACTGCAGGGGGTACGTGAGATTTATTTTATGTTAATGAAAAAACAACATAAGTAATGCATTTAAACAAACTACTAATAGTAGATTAACTACTTTATTCTAAGGTTTACAGCAATTCTGGATAATGAAATAGGGAAAATAAACGGGGTACTCTCTTTTCCTCTCCCTCTCCTGACAGCCCGTCAGTCTCGTGCTGCTCGCTGAACCTGTAATAAGTGACCCGACAGTAAAGAATACATATATTTATAACTAGTTTAGCTAGTTCCAGAGTAGATAAACTAGCTAAGTGTGTTAGGTCTAACTCTTAGTGTATTTTGCTCCACTCAACGGTCCGTCACAGCGGCGGAGCTGTGATCATGCAGAGCTGCGTGTTCTCCCTCAGCAGCAGCTCCTCTGATCTCTCTCTCGCGTCCGGTTATACTTCACCCGCGTTTATGTCCAAATCTATCAGATCTAGATAGTTCTAGTTAATTATATGACTGCCTGCTTATCAAAGGACCTAAACAATAAGCGTTGCTTGGCAACGGCGTGTGGCCGCAAAGTATAGCGCAGCATTATGCATATGTTTATATGAGGGGTCAAAATCCCATGCTCATAAAATGCTCATATTTTTTTCTTCTCTTCATTCCCCACGCCCCAAAATAAATAAATATAAACATTTTAGGAAAAGTAACGAAGTTTGAGCAGTGTGGGTTTTATATTAACAGCCTACACATATTTCAAAACGCAAAGTGTAATAACTGCAGTTTGCCTTCCTGTCAGAATAACAAAGGTCCTCAGTGAAGCACAAGCCCATGTTTCTCACTAAATTGTAAGTATAACTTATTGAAAAGATCAGTTCAATGCAACTAATGTCGTCTTAGTGTTATTGCATGATGTTAAAATTGGTTTGCCATGAATTTAGTGATGGATTGTAAACATTTTAAATGTAGCATCTAAGTGTTTCTCAGTTACAATGTTGTTGTTTTAATAAATCAGACACTGATGGTGCAGCGCTGTACTGTACCTCTTTATATAGGCATTTTTTCCTTAACAAATTGTTTTTGCGCTGATCAGGGGGTACTTGGCTGAATTTTTTTTTCAAAGGGGGTATTATTGAAAAAAGTTTGAGAACCACTGGGTTAGATAACAGGCGTGTGTAAGTCCTGCATCTGTATGATACAAATGTGTGTAAAATTATACCGGGTGCTGTAATCACTCATCTGGTTACGTTATTACATTGACCACCACACCCCCGACCCAAAAGAAAGGACGTATTATTGGCTTCCCCTAATTTTTTTCCCACGCCACGCTACTGCCTTACAGTACACAGTTGATCATGAGTCTTGTCAGTTAAAGTGTTTCATAGTTAGCTTAGCTAAGCATCAACCTAGCACTGAAATATATGGATGTTATGTGACAGTATTTCTGAGAAAAAGATGAAATGGTGGCATAGTTGCCACTGCTTTACGTGTCGACAGCATGTTTGAACGTATTTGCACCACTGATGTTGCCATAACAACACCTGAATTTAAATGTGCAACCTCGTTTTGTGACAGATTTTTGCAAGAAATTATAATTCTTCTGAATGATATTCCTATTGACAGCTAGTTTCTATGTGAACATTATGAGATGGACAGCCAGAGAGAATAAATGAAAAACACTATATGACAAAACAAGAATACAGTTCAAGTGATTTGTAAAATATCCATAAAGAGAAATCTGCTTACAGTTCTGTTTCATATGGGTGTTGAGAGATGTATCCATAGATCTCTTAATTTTGCTCTCAAAGTGCACCAGATTGATGCTTTTAACTTCAATATTTAAAAAAAAATCTTCCCGGGGGAGCATGCCCCCGGACCCCCCTAGAGGAGGTGAGGACCCCCTTAGAGGAAGTGAGGACACCCTAGAGGAGGCTAGGTCCACGGTGTTTACATGCTTATTTATACAATATGTGTGCTTATTTTTGAATATGGCTTTTCAAATTTAAATGTTCTAATTTTCGAACTGTTAAACATGGTTTTCTTTCTTTTAATTAATTATTTTGTGTGTTTTGTATTTCTTCTCAATGTATTGTGTTTGCTCTGTTTGATCCTGTAAAGCACAGTGCTATACAAATAGATTGCCTTGCCTTCCCTTATGCTAACATAATAAGACAAAAGTTGGTTCTGTGTTGTGTGTAGTGCGAACGCGCTAGAGTGAGGGGGGCCCCCAAGCCAAAGCTCGCTTAGGGCCCCCAAAAGTCTAGGGATGGCCCTGCACACACACACACACACACTCTTCAGACTTGAATAAATCAATTTCTATAAAAGTGAACTCTCGTTGAGATTTGGATTATTAGTTTTACCTGTGTGTTTTATGAAGATCCCCTCACGCACGTATTATATCAAGTTCTTAAAAAATCATTCTCCGAGTTTTACTTCCCCAAGAGGGGAGGATAGGCTTTATCTAACCTCTATTCCAAACAGATGCTCAATTAAAAAATTAAAATTGTGTTCACGCTGTAGGTAAAATAGGGATAGTCGGAATTGGGGGAAACAGTAGCCAGCCAGATCAGAAAGAGAAGACAAGAAAGAAAGCACCAGGCAGGAGTCATCAGGGGACACAGAGACAGTAAACAATTAACAAATAAAAAGATTACTTACAGTTTATTTTCAATTGCAATGTTCACAGACGTTTTTGAAACATGGCTCGTTTTCTCAAAACATTTAACACAATTCACAAAACCACACACATCCAAAGTACAAAACGCCTCAACTACCTGCAGAATGACTAACTGCATTCAAAACTACATAAACACTTATCAACACCCAACTTTTGCACCACATGGCACACACTTAATTCCTTTTACCACCTAGCTTTTTATACGTTCATTTATTTTTTTCCATATTTATCTATGCATTTATATATAATTTATAAGTGTGCCATTTGGTGAAAAGGTTTGGTAAGTGTTTATAAGTGTTTATATATGTTATACATGAGTGCAGTGCTTCATTTTGAGGAAATATGCAGTGTTTTGCACCTGAGAGTGTGTGGTTT
This sequence comes from Gymnodraco acuticeps, assembly GCF_902827175.1. NCBI lineage: Eukaryota > Metazoa > Chordata > Actinopteri > Perciformes > Bathydraconidae > Gymnodraco > Gymnodraco acuticeps. The sequence goes on from NW_022990941.1 coordinate 8,864, forward strand.
TGAGAATTTTTTTGGGAGAAAATAAGGTTTTAAAAGAACGGTGTATAAGCAATTGAAGAAAAAGAAAAAAATGTTGATCCATTGTTGCCCTCTGCTGGACACTGGTCAGCTCACCTTCAGTGAGACAACAGTCTCAGTCATTATATTGACATATCACAAGATGACATCCTGAATATTAGATTTAACGTTTTACCATCAATTATCTGACCTTTTTAAAATAATTGAATTGAATTGAAAAGAGGAGATTCAGCAGTGTTACTATTACAGAAATTAGTCAATGTAAAAAACATCTCAAACTCTAGTTTGATGTATCTTGCATAGTAAGCCTATTATGTCCCCTGGCCCTGACGCTTTGAAGTTTTGTAAAAATGACGCTATTGTAGTAAAATCCTCACATTCTATATCACAGCACAATAGAATAGTATATTTTATGCTAATATGTCCCTCATTTATTTTGTCAGCTTATGTTTATTGAGACCAGTAAGATGTGGATCTCAATGCAGCACACCTGTCACAAACACTTTGAACAAGGTTGGAAATTAATAGTTTTTGAGCTGCTATAATATGGGTCTAAAATAAATAATTTTCAGTTATCACAACATCAGCAGGGGGCAGATATTTTGTCTCAATATATCTGATGTTGGTTGTTTATTTCCTGTTCCTCTGTTTCAAGCTTCCACAGAGTCTTCTGTCTCATTACACCTTTCTGTGACTTGAAAGCCAGTCACTGACAATCTAAGCAGAAAGACTAAAGTACAAAATGAAACTGTTGGAAGGATTCAGTTCTATTTGTTGCAGTGAAATAAACTGAAATTGAGAGCTGTCCAGAAATGGGTGAGATAATCAATTCCCCCTGCTGCTGTGGTTATTTATGCTATTGATTAGAAACTGGTGTTTTAAATGTGGATGCTTATATCCTAACAGCAGTTGAATTTAAACTGAAGTCAAAATGTCAGACGAAGGGTCAGACTGTGAGCATGTTGTTCATGACATACTTGCAAGTAAAAGAAATTGGAAACTTTAAGCCTTAGATAATAATCTATTGATTCGTGTTCACCAACACGATTTTCGCATTTTTTTCGTGTCACCCAGAACGATTTTTTTAAGCAATGTATTTCTATTGGTAGTATGTTTCGTGCCTGCACCACGTCTTTTTGTCCGGTCGGGTCTTGGAATACCAGAAGCTGTGTGGTTCATAAAAACATGTTCTTACTTAATATCTTACCCTAAGCCTAACCCTTTTATTTTAAATAGCATAATGTCGGAGTTTTGTTGCCGTCCGCGAGGAAAAGAAATGGGGCTCAGAGCCTCAGAATACTGAAATCTGTATTTTTTGTCATCTTTTTTTCCTTCTAATTTGTTATTATTTGGTGCTGGCACGAAACATACTAGCCGAGAGACGGGAGTCGGAGGCGGTGTATCTAAGGTACAAAGTTAGCTTTATTGAGCAGCAGAAACGCACATGTTGTCCAACCCAGTCTCACGGCATTTCGTGTTCACCAACACGATTTTTAATCTATTGATTCGTGTTCACCAACACGATTTGCCCTTTTTTTCGTGTTGCACAGCACGATTTTAAAAGCAATGTATTTCTACTGCCTGCAGCACGTCTTTTTCTCCGGTCGGGTCGTGGGAGACCGGAAGCTGTGTGGTTCATAAAAACATGTTCTTACTCAATATCAAGCCACAATTATTGCTTTTATTTTAAATCGTATAATTTCGGACTTTTGTTGCCGTCTGCGAGGAAAATAAATGGGGCTCAGAGCCTCAGAATACGGAAATCTGCATTTTAAAATATTTTGTTCCTTCTAATTCGTTATTCTTTTCAAAATAACACACTGTTATTTACTCACCAATAACACACAATTATCCTTGCTTTTATTTATTGGTTTAATGCCATAATCTCGGGCTTTTCTGGCGTCCGTCAGGAACTGAATTTCAAAATAAAAATAACCGGAAACAGACGTAGGCCTATAAGGGACATTTCGAGCATCATTGCGATTGTCAACATTTCTGAGTTTAGGATGGCCGAAGACACTACACTACCCATAATCCCCAGCTATCGTTTAGGACTACAGTCCCCGTAAGGTTACGCAGAGCGTCAAACAGCTGTGTGAAATGGAACGAAACCACGCCAGACTATCCAAAACTGGAATCGAACGCCCCCCCAGAACTACACATGCTGGCTATTGTGTTTCGCAAAATGTTCTATGGGACGTCTCTACTGAACGTTTTCGTTTTTCCCACAATTAGAAGTTGCCAGTATTAAACACATTGGTGTTATCAAATGTAAAACATATCATTAATAAATGGGTGAAAATCGCTTGTGTCCATAATGCGCAGCATTAATACCCACATGACAGCTCATTGTTACTTTGTAATTCTACTCCACTACAATTCAGAGGTTAACCTAGTATTTTTACTCCACTGCATTTATTTGAGTTACTTTGCAGATTCTGATTAATTATGTGAAATATAAACAACCCTTAAATCAGACTTTAGTTACACCTGAGTAAAATGCAGGTAAGGTGATTGTCAAGTGCCAACAATCAGAGAGAGAGATTTGATAGTTGGTGCTTGAGAAGACTAAACATTTATCTGCAATTGACATGAATGGAAACGAGTAATCAAGTATATTCATTACTCGTTATTCTCTACTAATAGTTAATTAAAGACTGTATATTATGGCTATTTTGCACATCCCTTTCAAGATTTTCAAAGGTTTATTGACATATCATCACAACTACGGTGTAGTTATGCAATGAATGAAACACTTGGGTCACAGGTTCCTCAACAGTGCATTACAAGACATCTATCAATATGTGTGTACCTCCACCATTAAACTGTCATATTCTGCACATTTCTTATTCTATCTACATACATAAGAGTATAATTCATATGTATAATATCAGTTAAAATAAGTGCTTCAACATAGTTAACATTGCAGGAAAGCAATATATTAGACGTTAAGTACTTTGTCAGGCTTAATATTTATCTGTAGATAGATACCCCCAAAGTTTTTTTCTTATTTAAAAGAAGACCTTAATCTGTTATTTAATGTTTAAATAAAGGTTAATTCGTTTTTCTGTTTTGCACCTCCTCCTATTAATATCTTTGTACATTCTGCACTAAACTGTTTTATTGTAGAGATCACTTATAGTATTTTCTTGATTTTTTATATTCTATATTTATACTTTCCCCCTATGAAAGTATGTACTCTTAATATTTTTTTAATCAAATAAAACACAATAATTCAATAACGTGCTTTAACCACTAGGAGGTGCACACAAGGTACACACAGCCATAATAACTTTGTATTATTAGTGTAGGACACTTGTGTTTTCGTACAACATCTGAAGATGTGTAGTTTTATGCATGCTTTCACATAATTTTACAGCATATTGCTATACTATTTCAGACTCAGTATTTACATTCTTACATTCAAAGAAAATCAGTAATATCTTTAAAAACTACAGTCCTTTTATATCAGCTGTGCACCGTTATGGTGTAAATATAACCTATCTGTGAATTAGATCAAATGTAAAAGTCAGCCGAATTAGTGTTGATACTGCAAAGAGACGTATTGTGTGAAGAGAAATTGAAGATGTTGTTTAATTGTTGAATATATTTATGATCCAAGTCAAGTATTCAGTTTCGGCGGCATTTTCTCAGTTTTTCCAAAGGTCTTCTCATCAGGGCTCTATAAATAAAGAACTACGGCAGATCTGTAATATACAATCCAGCCGAACCGTGTATTACAATGCCGTTGTGTGATGATTTTCAAAGAGAAAAGCAATTATTATTAAGATTATGGAATTAAACTAATAAATAAAAGCAAGGATAATTGTGTGTTATTGGTGAGTAAATAACAGTGTGTTATTTTGAAAAGAATAACAAATTAGAAGGAAAAAAAGATTTAAAAAATACAGATTTCAGTATCCTGAGGCTCTGAGCCCCATTTATTTTCCTCACAGACTGCAACAAAAGTCCGAAATTATACAATTTCAAATAAAAGCAATACCTGTGGCTTGATATTGAGTAAGAACATGTTTTTATGAACCACACAGCTTCCGGTCTTCCTCGACCCGACCGGAGAAAAAGACGTGCTGCAGGCAGTAGAAATACATTGCTTTTAAAATCGTGCTGTGCAACACGAAAAAAAGGGGCAAATCGTGTTGGTGAACACGAATCAATAGATTAAAAATCGTGTTGGTGAACACGAAATGCCGTGAGACTGGGTTGTGTTGTCGGGTCGAAGCCCGGGAAGACAAGAGGAAGAAGAAAGGAGGGTACACAGTACGTGTTTGTAGATGTATGTGCATTAATAAACAAGGCAAGTCAGGCTGTGTCTCAACGCCGTGTATTCACACTGAGCAGGCAATCATACAACGGAGGGATATTACGTGAGGCAGATATATATAACACAGGCACAATACGTCCACAGGGTGGAGCTGCAACCTAGCCTAAACCACCCTGTAACATCTCCCTTCCTTTTGTTAAGTAACAACACAGGATCAATACTGCCATTAAACTGTTGACCTTCAATCAAAACATTAATCAAATGATTTCAACAACAAATAGTGCACATAGCAGAGACACTTCAATAATAGCCGGATCCGAACACATCAGCAATAAACTCAGAACAATCAATCACATTTGTTTTACAATCTCTCCACTTCCTTTCTTTTTTTTTTATATCTTTATCGTCCATGTGTGTTTGAGTGCGCACAGTCCAAGTGTGTGCGTGTGCGTGTGCGTGTGCGTGTGACCTAGAGGTCAAGTCTGTCAGGAGGTCTAATCAGCCGTCCGCTCCGGGAGAAAGTCCAGCCCTGTAACTCAAGGCATGGTGTATCCCCAGTCTGCGGGGAAGACCGCGACAACCCCGGGGGTGATGGCCTTGGAGACTCCTTGGGGACGCCGACGACCTCTCTGGCGCTCCCCCACTCGCAGGCTGCTCCGGGGCCGATTCTGGGAGAACTGACGGCTGGAGAAGGGCCGCCTCTGCTGGTCGAAGATCAACCCTGTTGCGCCAATACGTGGTCCCCTCCACACCGACCAGATAGGACCGCAGTCCCAACTGCTGAAGGCACACACCTCTCCTCCATCGGCCCGTCCTGTCTCCTGGGAGTGGCTTCATCCGTATGGGCTGGCCGACGTTCAGCTCCGGCAGATCCTTGGCAGATCTGTCATATGTCAGCTTTGCTGCTTGATGTTTCATTTTCAGCTTGTCAGGAACACCCATGACGACCTGAGGCACCAGTAGCTGGTCGGCCACAGGGAGAAGGGTTCTCAGTCTCCGCGACATAAGCCGCTGTGCTGGGCTGCAATGCATACCCTCAGTGGGCGTATTTCTCCAATGCAATATGGCCCTCCAGGGGTCCTCTTTGGCACGGTCTGCCCTTCTGCACAGGCTCTTTACAATTTTCACTGCTGACTCTGCTTTGCCGTTAGCCTTTGGGTGCCTCGGTGAGGACATGACATGCTCAAAACCCCACTCTCTCGCAAACGCCCGGAACTCTCCACCGGCAAACTGGCCTCCACCATCAGAAATGGCCCTGTCTGGGACACCGTAGCGTGCAAACTGTGCCTTGCATCTACGGATCGTGGTGTCTGCTGATAGGTCAGGGAGCAGGTCGATCTCCCAAAAGTCAGAATAATGGTCCACCACGAGCAAGAAGTTCTGTGCTGCGTAGCTGTACAGATCCATGCTTACTAGCTGCCAGGGACGTGTGGGGAGCGGGTGTGACATCATAGTCTCTTTCTGTTGTTCGTGTGCATACTCATTGCACACAGAGCACTTTTGCACATAATCCTTGACTTCCCCTTGCATACCGGGCCAGTAAAGTGTATCACGGGCCTGCCTGTAGCACGCCTCGCCCCCCACGTGGTTGTAGTGGATCCGTCTCAGCATTTCCGGGCGCATAGCTTTTGGAATGATGACCCGCTGACTGCTGAAGAGCATGCCATCCTGTGCACTTATCTCATCTCTGATGGCCCAGTAGTCCCTGACGGCTACAGGGGTCTCCTCTTTGTGTCCTGGCCATCCCTCCAGCACGACAGACTTAAGTGTTTGAAGACACACATCCTCCTCAGTGTGTGTCCGAATCTGTGCCAGGCGTTGGCTGCTGACATTTAAATAGTCTGCCTGCTGAATGGCCGCCGTGTCACCCTGCTCCTGCTGCATGCTGCAGACCATTTCACGTTGGTACAGTGTGTCTGTTCTCTGTGGCGGGGTGGTGGCTCTGCTGAGCGTGTCACTTATGTACATCTCAGGGCCTGGCTTGTATACCACCGCAAGGCAGTAGTTCTGAAGTGTGAGGAGCATGCTCTGAAGGCGCTTTGGCGCACTGAGGAGGGGCTTGGTGAAGATGGACACCAGCGGGCGGTGGTCGGTCTCTGCAGTCACATCACCCCTCCCATATAGGTAGTAGTGGAAGCGTTGGCAGGCGAATACGATGCTCAGGCACTCCTTTTCAATCTGTGTGTAATTTTGCTCTGTTTGGGTCAATGCCCGGGAGGCGAATGCGACAGGCTGTCCCCCTTGAAGCAAGCAGCAACCCAGACCCGCCTGACTGGAGTCGCTCTGTACGGTGACTGGCTTGCGGACGTCATAGTACCTTAGGACTGGCACCGCCGTGACCAGTGCCTTGATTTCCTTCATGGCGGCATCATGTTTGGGCAGCCAGTGCCACATCACATCCTTGTCCAGCAGTCTCCTCAGCTCACATACCGCTGACAAGTGTGGCATGAATCTGGACAGATAGTTCACAAATCCGACACACCGCTGGACCCCTTTTGCGTCTGTGGGGTTTGGCATGTCCAGAACCGCCCTGACTTTTTCAGGGTCAGCCTTGAGGCCCTCCGCGGACAGTATGTGGCCGTGGAAGCGGACCTCCTTCACTCGGAACTGCAGCTTTTTCAGGCCCAGTCTAAGCTTTACTTCCCTGCATCTGTCCATCAGAGCGATGAGGTTTGTGTCATGGTCGCGATTGGCCTCATCCTCTGTGTCCCCACAGCCGACTATAAGGATATCATCGGATATGGGCTCAATCCCTGTCAAGCCAGCCAGCAGCTCATGCTGCTTCCTTTGATACAGCTCCGGGGCAACTGACACACCGAAAGGGAGTTTCAGCCAGCGTTTCCTACCCCACGGTGTCCAGAATGTTGTCATCAGGCTGCTTTCTTCATCCAAGCGGCACTACAGGAATGCATCACGTGCATCCACCAGGGTGAATATACGTGCCTTCGGCAGCTTATACAACACGTCATCTAAAGTGGGCATAAGGTAGTGGAACCATTTCAGAGCACGGTTGAGAGGCTTCGGGTCAATGCATAGTCTCAATTTGTCTGGCTTTTTCACTATGACTAGATTGCTAATCCAGTCGAGTCCGGTTGAGTGACTGTGGTCAAGTGTCCCTCCTCTTCATATCGATCAAGCTGAGCCTTAACAGCTGCCTTGAGGGCCACTGGAACGTTCCTGGGAGCACACTGCACCGGTGCCACAGTGCTGTCCAGCTCAAAGTGAATAACACCGGGCAGAGACTCAACAGGGCTGGTGAACACGTCGTGGTAGGTGCTGACCAGACACTCCTTGGTCAGGTCTCCCTTCCTGCAGTGCTCCACCTTATTCAGCTCCTCAGGAATGGTGAAGCGTATCAGACCAAGTCTCTCACATGTCTCACCCGAAAGCAAGGGCCTCTGGCCAGTATGCACAATCTCAAAGTCCAGTCTGTGCGTCTTACCCCTAATGACGCATTGTGTGCTGTACACACCTAATGAGCTCATTCACTCACTGTTGTATAGTTTTAATCTGGTGAGACTCTTCAGAAGAGGTGTTCTAGGCGCCAGTCTCGTCTTGTCCTTGATGCTCATCACATTGCAAGTGGCTCCAGAGTCGAGCTGGCACCTCTGAACCCCACTTTGCAGTGGCAGGTTGACAAACCACTTTTTACTTCGAGTGTTCACAGCCCCCACGCTCTCCGCTGTGTACACGTCTCTCTCATCGCTGTCCTCCAGTTCCCCTGGCAACGGGTCATCCACAGCATTCAACTGGCGTGCCTGCTGGCCTCTTTTCATGCATACTTTTGCAAAATGGTTAGCAGTGCCACACGAGCGGCACGATTTACCAAAAGCAGGGCACAGGTCCCGCCCACGCTTGTGCCGTGTGCCACAGTACTTGCATTCGCCAGCGTCTCTCATGCTCTGTGGTTGTGCAGATGTGTTGGTGGACTCGGATGGCCTGCTGGCAGACCTCCGTCCATATCGCTGTCCTTGTGTGGCATTAACGCTGTCCCCAGGTCCAGAGCTGCCCAGTGACATGGTTTTTAACTTGCTGTCCATGACCTCGGCTGCACGGCAAATTGTAATGGCCTCGTCCAATTTAAGGTCCTTTTCCCTTAGTAAGCGACGTCTAGCACCCTCGTCAGTTATCCCGAGAACAAGCCTGTCCCTTATGAGTTCATCTTTTATAGCTCCATATTCACAAGAGGCAGCCTTTTCCCTCAGCCTGGTAGCAAACGCATCCAAGAGCTCTCCATCCTCTTGTTTAAGGTTGCCAAAAACGTACCTCTCAAAGATTACGTTCTTTGCGGGTGTGAAGTATTTCTCCAGTGCCACCAGTATAGCACCCGCATCTTTTTGTTGGTCCGCGGTGAGTCCCAGGTTGTGTTTGTAAACATGTCGGCAGTCGTTCCCCATTAGCCTCCTGAGCGCAGCTGCTTGTACCGGCTTTACTTTCTCGCTGAGCCCGGTCGCAAGCAGATAATCCTCAAATTCTGCTCGAAAGCTCACCCAGTTGCCGTGGATGTCCCCCGCCATCTTCATAGGCTCCGGAGGTGGGATGCTGGATGCCATTGTTCCAACGTGACGCTAACAGGCTAACTGAAACTGCTAAACCTCACCAAAACAAATAAACACACTCTGTCTCAGCGACGGGCAGTAGCATGCAATCCACAGCTGGGTCCTATTTGAGCTTCTGACACCATGTTTGTAGATGTATGTGCATTAATAAACAAGGCAAGTCAGGCTGTGTCTCAACGCCGTGTATTCACACTGAGCAGGCAATCATACAACGGAGGGATATTACGTGAGGCAGATATATATAATATACAGGCACAATACGTCCACAGGGTGGAGCTGCAACCTAGCCTAAACCACCCTGTAACAGTACGTACAGTCAACAAACATGTCCGTGCGGAACAATACCCCCAACCTGTAGTTCCATGAGTGAATTATGTCAACCACTACACTACCAATATAAATACATTGCTTCTAAAATCGTTCTGTGTCAGAAAACTGAAATCTGTATTTTTTTGTATCAGTTTTTCTTTCTAGTTTGTTATTATTTACATTGCTTTTAAAATCGTTCTGTGTTGTAACAACCGGTGTTTATGTGACCAGTAGTCACTCACGGTAACGCCCACCCAGCCAGTGATTCGCTGTTGGTTGTCACTACCCGATCTGCAGCTCTGCCCGATCTGCAGTGCGCATGTGCGAGATGGTCCGCCATATTGGACAACTCCGGACGGCAACTCAAGTAAGACAACATTGACACAGTGGCTTTTGGCAAAGCTCAAAAATAAAACGAGAGAGAGATGAGTTATTGTTATTACAACGTGACTTCACTATTATTTAACAACTCTTTTTATTGGGTTCTTTTATTTGGGGTTAAGTACATTGTCAGAATAAGTGAAAAATGAATTTAACTTCTGTTAGACGTGCCATATGCCATACATTTTTGCACACATTCACAGTAAATATGTATTCAGTATTATAGCTGTCTAACAGAAGTTAAATTCATTTCTCACTTATTCTGACAATGTACTTAACCCCAAATAAAAGAACCCCATAAAAATAGTTGTCAAATAATAGTGAAGTCACGTTGTAATAACAATAACTCTATCAATAACTCATCTCTCTCTCGTTTTATTTTTGAGCTTTGCCACTGTGTCAAGTGTCCATCTTGGGTTGCCGTCCGGAGTTATCCAATATGGCGGACCATCTCGCACATGCGCACTGCAGATCGGGCAGAGCTGCAGATCGGTGACAGGCACCTCCATTTCCTTTTCCCCCTATTTAGTTAGACGGAGCCGGAAGGAAAAGGTGTGTGCAGCAAGAGGGATCGGCGGAGCAACACGCTCATCTGTTAGCAACCAGCAGTTAGGTCGTTTAAAGTCCATACCGTTTGTCTGATCCACCGTCCACCTTCATCCGTCATCATACCCTTGCTTCACGTTCCTGGATTATTGTGAACAAAGCTGAAAGGAGCCGCTCATCTCCCAACCACCTTAAAAACCAGGACTGGATTCATAAAACCGACTGACATTCTGCTGTGGTAATTGACTGTTTTATTTATTTTGAAGGACACCCGGAGTGGAACGTTTTGGATTTAACATTGAACTGTGGGAAGACGAATTGTTTGGGGGGGTATTCAAAAATACACTTACTACTTGTGATTATGATTTTGAGTTGTGTCTTTTCTTATATTTTAATGTCATTCAATGTTGGGTGTTCACAGAGAGATGTATACACCTTTGTGCAGATTTACAAAAACTGACTGACTAGCTAAATCTGAAACGTCAGGAGAGAGACCTGACTGGCACCCCAAATAACCTAAATAAGTAAACTGTCACATAGAAAATGGCACCCCAGATGGGACTCGACTATGAAAATACCGTTGAATGACAAAGATAAAAGAAAAAAACGAAATAAAGAAACCCACCCCTGTGGCTAGTAGACCTATACTTTATTTTTGGGAAAAAGAGAACAAAGGACAACAAAATGGCTGCTTATTCCGAATCCTTGTTGTGGGAAATGGAAGGAGAATTAGTGGTGTCCCCTACTACAAATACAGTACCTTCTCACGAGTCTCCTCCCACAACATATTCACTGTTGGACATGGACCTCACTAGATTCTCAGAGTTGGCTAATCCCTTAACTCCTCAAACTGCTGTAAAAGACGACATCAATGGAAACGGAGGACCTCAACCTGTAACTTCTGCCTTAGAGGAAAATAATTCTGGCTCTAGGATTCAACAGCAGCTTCAGGAAATGATTGAGGACCAACATCACCATCGCCAGGAGCTAAAGAATAACATGGAACAAATGACAAACAAAATCACAACTCATAATGAACAAGTAAACAAAGCCCTGACAGGCCTATTTCATGAAAAACAACAAGAAGTTGTCAAACATATGGATAAGCAGTTTGAATATCTGCAAACACAGCTCAATGCATCCATTAGCTGGCGGTTAAATCACTATCATACTGACCTGCTCAAGGATCTTTGTTCTGCTCTCACCCCAATGTCTGTTACCATAACTAACCTACATGAGGAGCTTTCCAAATGCAAGAAAACTATAGATACATTGTCAGAAGAAATGACGGCAGCCAAAGTTGGCACCACCTTTGGCCATGTGAGTGTTCAAACCCACCCTGTGGTTTTACAGGAAGATAAGCCCCTGCCCATTCCAAACCGCCCCAGATTACAATCCACCGTACAGCCTGGACTGTCAGAGAACAATTTTGGGTCACCTGGGGAGTCTACCATTCATGAGGAAGTAAAGAGCAGGTTCATGGGAAAGAGTCCTGTTAAACTTCAATTTCCATAATTTGGGAAATTGAATGATACACCTGACCCTCTCCAATATCTGGAAAGGTGTGATGATTTCCTGGCTCTAAATCCGCTCACGGATGAGGAGCTTATTGCCACCCTGCGTAATGTGCTTCACGGGACTGCAAGAGATTGGTGGGATGTTGGCCGCCATAAAATTCACACTTGGAGAGAATTCCATGACCAGTTCCGTGCTGCCTTCCTGTCAGAGGACTATGAGGATGAACTGGCAGAGAGGGTGCGCAATAGAGTTCAGGGAGAGGGTGAAAGCGTCAGAGACTTTGCCTACATGTACCAGTCATTATGCAAGCGCTAGAAACCCAATATTGATGAAGAGGAGATCATAAAGTTGATTTTGAAAAACATCAACCCCCAACTGGCCAGTCAGCTGAGAAGTAGCAGAGTCACCTCTGTCGATGGACTTGTCCGCCTTAGTCAGCAACTGAAGAAGGACCGGGAGAACCAGATGCAATATGAACAAAGAAACAGGCATAAAAATCACTCACCTTTCGGCGAAATTCGCCGTTTTGAATCCAAAATAGGTCGTTTGTGTGATTCATGTAGATCTGCAATACAAATATTTTTGGGGTATGGGGGGGGTCTGGGACCCGGAGTAATCTGCGGCCGCGAGCTATTATGTGCCGTCATGACACGCATGGTGTTCTTTTTTTATATATTATAATGCAGCGCGAGCTGTGTGCTCGAGTCTTCCTGCCTGTCGGCTCTGCTGCTCCGCGATGATGGTCTAGCTTCAGCAGCCACATTACCTACGGGTGCGTTCGTTAATATTAACTGCGGTCCGGAGTCACTGTGGTATAGACTGGACCGCTGGTGAATAGCTGTTAGAACGGGCCGTTCAGGTGTTCAGAGCAGAGCTCCCTGTCGGAGCTCAGAGCGTGATGTGCACTGAAAAGTTTTTCTGTCGCAATATTATCATTGAGCTAGCTAGCTAGCATACATTGTCATTATCTGCTAACGTTAGCTTTAGCCTTCGTTTTCTAATAGTTTTTTTTTCATAGGCTATAAACGGAGGTGGTATAAGTATAGATCTTGTACTTGAGTAAAAGTAGAAGCACTCAGATCTTGTACTAGAGTAAAAGTAGAAGTACTCATATCTTGTATTTGATTAAAAGCAGAAATACTCAGATATTGTACTTGAGTAAAAGTACTCAGATCTTATACTTGATTAAAAGCAGAAATACTCAGATATTGTACTTGAGTAAAAGTAGAAGTACTCAGGTCTTGTACTTGAGTAAAAGTAGAAGTACCAGAGTGTAGGAATACTATGTTAGTAAAAGTACTGCATTCAAAATGTTCCTCAAGTAAAAGTAGAAAAGTATTCTCATCAAAATATAGTGAAAGTAGCGACAGTAAAAGTAGTCGTTGTGCAGATTGGTCCATTTCAGAATAATATATATGATATGTCTTATAATGATCGATCATGAAAGTGTTCTCAAAGCTGGTAAAGGTGCAGCTAGTTTGAATGACTTTGTATACTGCAGGGTAGCTTGTGGATTTACTCCAGGTGGAACTAAAGTCTGATTCAACACTTGATTAGATTTCACATCATTCATCCACATCTGTAAAGTAACTAAAGGTATTAATACATGTAGTGGAGTCAAAGTACACCATTTACCTCTGAACTGTAGAGGAGAAGAAGAACAAATTAGCAAAACATTGAAATACTTAAATAAAGTACAAGTATCTCAAAATTGTACCCAATAGGCTATAGTACTTGAGTTTATGAATTTAGTTACTTTACACCAGATGCTATAAAGATAGAAAGACTAAGCCTTGCACAGAGGCATGACAATAGATTTTCAAAATGCTCAACAGTGCTGCCAAAATTATAAACTGACTGCTACACAATTAAAATAAATGCTTTTCTATATTTCTATTAGATGTGACTCTTTAGCGTTTCTGTTATTATTAATACTGCTGCTTTAGTTGTTTTGTCTGCTAAAATCCTCTGTTATTCCTCATTTTAAAGCCGATATTCCGTGGGGTCGGCGGGCTCGGGTCCTTGTCACCTTTTCCATACCTGATGAGTTTGCCTTCCTGATAATACTTAGTAAGGAGGCCATAATATTTTTGACTCATGGCTGAAGTTAAGTTTCTCCAGCTCTCCCCAGGTTGGCAAAAAAATGCATCTCAAAATGCATCAGATTGATGCTTTAAAATATGGAATATTCAAAATGTTCTTCCGGGGGAGCATGCCCCCGGACCCCCCTAGAGGGATAATATCCTTCTCACCTTTTTCACCCCTGACCCGTTTTCATGCCTGAGAAAGAATTGGCTAAGTAAAACACCTCAGCATGTTGCCTCTAAATCTGCTACTATGCCTCCTAACAGAGAAAACCCTGTCCGACCAAGCCAACCTAATCACAACCGACCCCCCCAAGTGTTCTGTTGGCGCTGTAAGGGAAGTCATGCCCCATATTCCTGCCCGCACTGGAACTCTAACAGGGCTACTTCTCAGAAAACCCCATATCAACAACCAAAAACTCCCCATGATGGCCATGCTACACTTAGGTTCCTTGGACCAACTACTCCTGCAAACTCTTCTTCAACACCACCAGGGGGCACTCTTCCCTGTCAGTTGATGGTTCCATTGCACATTGGTCCATGGATGGGAACTGCAATTCTTGACACCGGTTCATCTTACACCCTGGTAAATGAAAAAATATGGAAAGGAATTAAAGGACAGCAAGATGTACTCAAACCCTGGACAAGGGGACCCTTGTACTTGGCAGATGGCGAAGCGAGACAGCCTTTAGGATGGAGCGATATGGACCTCACATTAAAGACACAAACAGTTACATTACCTTGTGTCGTCCTGCCTGCTTCCAGTCTTGCTTTCCCTGCAGTGGTCGGGCTTGACTTCATTTTATTTTCCGGCTTGCAGTTTGATGTATCAGAGAACAGTTACTGGTTTAAGTGCAATAAGAAGCGCCAGTATCAGTTCTTAAAAGAAAGTCAGAGTACAGGCTTTTCACCACAACTCGCCTTCTTCTCTGCTGTGCCTCCTGGTAGCGTGGTTGATCTACCACCATGCCCTGACCTCCTACAGGCTGAAACCCTCACTTCTCACCTAGACGATTTCGGAAAAAAACAACTGTTACGTCGACTACAAGCAAACTCTGATGTTTGTACAGAAAAACTTGGAAACACAAATATTCTGACGCACAAAATGTTCCTCACCCACAATATGCCCATCAAACAGAAGGCCTATCGTGTGTCCCCATCCAAACTTCAGGTCATAAAAGACCATGTAGAAGAAATGTTAGAAAAATACATTATTGAGCCTACTTCCTCTCCATATGCTGCTCCCGTTGTCCTGGTGCCTAAAAAACAGGATAGCAAACCAAGGTTTTGTGTGGACTACAGAAAGATGAATACAGCTACCCACACTGACGCCTATCCCTTACCAAACATCCAGGAAATACTAGAGTCATTGGCTGGATCTGTAGTATTCACTTCCTTGGACCTCAACAGTGGCTACTGGCAAGTTCAAATGGATAAGGATAGCCGAGAAAAAACTGCCTTCATATGCCCTTTTGGCCTGTATCAGTTCAAAGTAATGCCATTTGGACTTAAGAACGCCCCAGCTACTTTCCAACGGCTGATGGAGATAGTACTTCGGGACCTACAGGGAAACACATGCTTTGTATATTTAGATGACATCATCATCTATTCTGACACCTTCGAAAAACACACATCTGATATACAAGCGGTGCTAGACAAACTACGTGAGGCTAATCTTACAGTCAACATGAAAAAGAGTCAGTTTTTTCGAACCTCTCTGAAATTTCTGGGCCATGTTGTTTCCTCTGTTGGTATTGAAGTTGACCCTGAAAAGACAAAGGCAGTACAGCATTTCCCTGTTCCCCAGAACATCAAGGAACTCCAAAGGGTTCTTGGGATGGCTGGATGGTATCATCGCTTTGTGCCTGGATTCTCACAGTTAACCGAACCACTCAACGCCCTTAAACGGAAAGGAGCCAAGTTCCTCTGGACTTCTCAATGTCAGACTGCTTTTGAGGTTCTAAAAAAACATCTGGTTTCACCGCCAATCCTGGGTCATCCTGACTTTAAACGCCCCTTTATCGTCTATACTGACGCCAGTGATGTCGGTTTGGGGGCAGTCTTGGCTCAACAGACTGGTCTCGGTACAGAGCAGGTCCTGGCTTTTGCCAGCCGAACTTTAAACCAGGCAGAGCGGAACTACTCGACCACAGAGCAAGAATGCCTCGCTGTCGTATGGGCCCTAGAGAAGTGGAGGTACTACTTGGAAGGCAGACACTTTACAGTAATGACCGATCATTCCTCACTTGTCTGGGTTTTCAAAACGCAAAAAAACAGCACTCGACTTATTCGTTGGGCTCTCCGTCTCCAGGAGTTTTCCTTCACTGTGGAGTACCGTAAAGGAAAATACAACACAGTTCCAGATGCGCTGTCAAGAGCTCCTGTGGATGATGCCCAGACACAACCTGCCACCTGTGCTGCTGTGCTGCTCTCCAAGAGGGACACCTATAGAAACCTCAAAATTACTGATGAGGACATCTGGAAAGCCCAGCAGGAGGATTCTGTCATCCAAACTCTGTACGATGCAATCATGGAAAAAGGAGAAGTCGTTGAAAACGCAACTACCAAGTTTACTGTTTTGGAGGACAAGGTATACAGAGTGGTGCACTTACCTCACAAAACGTTATACCAGGTGTATATTCCATCTTCACTACGCCAACAACTACTCCACCATTATTATAATGATCCTGTGTCCGGCCATTTCGGAAGATATAAAACGTATAAAAGACTACAAGCCCTGGTGTATTGGCCTAAAATGAGCATTGATGTGAGAGAGTATGTATGTTGTTGTCAGGTTTGCCAGCTCTACAAACCTCAGACCCGAAAACCTCCAGGGAAACTTCAGCAGACTGTGGTACATGGACCTTGGGAGATGTTAGGAGTTGATCTCATGGGACCCTTCCCAAGAAGCTCTAGTGGTAACCTCTATCTCATTGTCTTTGTGGACTACTACACCAGATGGGTTGAGATGTTTCCACTTCGTAAAGCAACAGCAGAGGCAGTATCCCAGATATTAACAAAGGAGATTCTGACTCGCTGGGGTGTACCGACCTTCATCCTCTCGGACCAAGGTCCCCAGTTTGTTTCAGCTGTTTTTGGAGAAACATGCAAGCGGTGGAACCTTCAGCAGAAACGGACCTCACCGTACCACCCTCAAACCAATCTGACTGAGAGAGTTAACCGGAATGTGAAAGCTATGATAGCTTCCTATGTGGAAGAAAAACACAAAGCTTGGGACAAATACTTACCAGAATTCCGCTTTGCACTGAATTCAGCGGTGCATGAGTCCACAGGAGTCACCCCTGCAGAGCTAAACCTTTGTCGTCCTTTGAAAGGCCCATTGGATGTCGAGCTAAAGCCCCATCTCTGTGATCCTGACACCTCTGCATACACTACAGCTAAACAGATAGCCGAGTTTCAGAAAATGGTAAACGGCAACATGGAAAAAGCAAGGCAGAGACAAAAAATAAACTATGACAAAGGAAGAAGAGATGTGGATTTCTCAGAGAAAGATCGTGTGTGGATAAAAGCACATCCTTACTCAAGGGCTGATAAATCCTATATGGCCAAATTGGCACCTAGGTGGAAAGGTCCCTATCGTGTCATCAGGCAAGTCGGACCTCTAAACTTTGAGGTGGTCCTAGAAGAGACTGGAGAGAACATTCGTGTTGTTAATGTGGCTCAAACCATGCTTCCCCACTGCTGAAGAGATGGACAGAAAGCAACATCAGCGTATCCTCAAGATTTTTGAAGAGGAAAGCGATGAAGAGGATTTTGTGGGTTTTCCAGCTTAAAGTTGGAACAACAATATCGGAAATAAAATAAGGAGGGATAAGGAAAATAAAAAAGCCTTCCTATGTCAGGCTTCTCTCATGGGGGAAGGAGTGTAACAACCGGTGTTTATGTGACCAGTAGTCACTCACGGTAACGCCCACCCAGCCAGTGATTCGCTGTTGGTTGGCGCCTCCATTTCCTTTCCCCCCTATTTAGTTAGACGGAGCCGGAAGGAAAAGGTGTGTGCAGCAAGAGGGATCGGCGGAGCAACACGCTCATCTGTTAGCAACCAGCAGTTAGGTCGTTTAAAGTTCGTACCGTTTGTCTGATCCACCGTCCACCTTCATCCGTCATCATACCCTTGCTTCACGTTCCTGGATTATTGTGTACAAAGCTGAAAGGAGCCGCTCATCTCCCAACCACCTTAAAAACCAGGACTGGATTGCTAAAACCGACTGACATTCTCCTGTGGTAATTGACTGTTTTATTTATTTTGAAGGACACCCGGAGTGGAACGTTTTGGATTTAACATTGAACTGTGGGAAGACGAATTGTTTGGGGGGGGTATTCAAAAATACACTTACTACTTGTGATTATGATTTTGAGTTGTGTCTTTTCTTATATTTTAATGTCATTCAATGTTGGGTGTTTACAGAGAGATGTATACACCTTTGTGCAGATTTACAAAAACTGACTGACTAGCCAAATCTGAAACGTCAGGAGAGAGACCTGACTGGCACCCCAAATAACCTAAATAAGTAAACTGTCAGTGTGACACGAAAAAAATGGCAAAATCATGTTGGTGAACACGAATCAATAGATTAATTTCGTGACTATTCACGAAATGCCGTAAGACTGTGTTGCACCATCAGTATCAAGAAGGGTATTTCTTCAATTGTTGGGCTTAGCAAGTCTCTGGCAGCTTGTTTACAGACATTTCAAAACAGATAATGAGTTGGCATGTTTGTTGGCCAAACTTTTCCTTATGTAATGCACATTAGCCACATAAGCTAGATGGGCAATATTTGTGATAGAAAAATTGCCAGAGCAGCTCTTTAGCGTAGCAGCAGTCATTTCTTTGGGGTGTTTGAGTTAATACAGGCCTCCAGGTACAGACAGAGCTAACAGTTTACCATGCACACTGTACAACCTTTGCTGAACAGCGGCCACTGTGGCTACTATAACAACAAAGACACTGGTCAATGCTAAAATGTAGCAGTGAAATGTAGCAAGAGGATAAGCAATAAAGTAAGTGAGCTAGCTCAGAAATGGCTATTGTAGACGCACTTAAAGTTGGCTAATGTTAGCTAGCATTAGCTGCTGACCACAGGATATAGAGCAGATGGGCAATTCAACTTTCCATTTACTGGTAGTATGTGGTTTTTTATTCTCTGAAAAGTTACGTTAGAGTTACTCACTTTAAAACTTGTAAATCATCCCCAACAAAGAGCTTGTTTTTTTGTAAATAGCATGGTTAATAAGATTCAGTTTCAGTTTCTGCTACTAAAGTAGCCTAGGCCTACTTGAGTATTTTACTGACAGTACATTCCCAATGCATACATATTGAGGTTGTGTCATTATTCTGTTGGAATCCAATGGCTTAATTATGAAATAATTTAATAATGGTAGTGCATTTGTCAATTGGTGTTTTTCTTGTTTTCTGATACATTTAGTCAATGTTTTATCAAATAAGAACATAACTATAAAGCATCTCTAAACTGTTTGTTGCTGACAGTGGTACAAATCACTAAAGTGAATGTGTTTTCTTTTCTGTTTCGTATGGAGCTAAAAAGTGACCAGCAACTTGACAGCCTACACATTTCCAACTTCTCATTTCATTTTCACTAGAGGGCAATGCTGAGGTTAGGACATGAGATTCAGCGCAGTGAGCCAGAAGTTCAAGTGCTGATCCTTTATCTTGCAGGAACAAAGTGTATATTTTGTACCTCGAGTGGAATTTAGACGGAAATCAAGGAGTCTTGTGAAAAAAAGCCTATGAGGAAATATCCATAGACATGTTTTCGAGTCGGATGCAATCACAAAGCATAATGCAGAGGAAGTTCAAGCACTTTGCTATTTAAAGTTGTTGTTGTTGTTGTAAACAATGCAATCTATTCAGAGGAAATTGTTTGGGGCATTATGTTGATTTCAGTTGTGATGGGAGTCAATCCGACCTGTGTCACGATGAATGAGTGTGTGACCTCAGGAGTATTGTATTTATATCCCAACAGTCTTCTGCCTCAGTCGCACGTTAGACCACACCTTGTTGCTAAAAATTCCTCCGTGCACTCCAATGGCAACACCCATCTGGTGGAGTCGGGGGGGACAAAACCCTCCTGCTTATTCCCCAGTGAGCCATTTCAGCAGGTCAAGGCACTGTTCATTTCCCCCAGGCTGAGAAAGAAACAAATGAAGACAGTATTTTATGAATCACTCCCTAATCATTTGACTTACTTTGCTTTTTCTTCAAACCAAACCGTGGAAAGATATGTGGGCAGTGGGAGATGAAAGTCAGGACAGAATAAACTGCACACATCAACTCCCACAAGATAGAAATAAAATACAGTGTGAGTTTTTTTACAGCTTGTTTTCTCCTGCAATTGCAAATGATGATGTTGTTCGCTTGAGGAATTTGTACTGCTAGATATAAATGAAACTGTATTTAGGAATAAGACTGTTTTGTCAGGTTGGTCTGACCACCCTAGCAAGATAATCAGAGTTTGAAAAGACATGTTGTGTTAGACTTTATAGAGGCATAAATAAACAGCATTGACTTGTTTCACTGGTGTGTGGTGGACCGCTCTCCCAGTAGACCTATCTAGTCACGTACCCCATACCCAGCAATGTGTGGAATTAAGGAGGTCCACTCAGTTTGGAGAACACTGTAAATACATGAGCTTATCATTGTTCAAAATGATACTCAAGGGCAGTGGTGTAGTGGGGATTTTTTTACTAGGGGGACCCTATTTTAATTGGGTCATCCCAAACAATGCCATACAAGTGCGCATGCGCGCAGTGCACTCACAAACGGGCAGACAGGTCCACAGAAACTACCGGTATGCTTAAGTCCTACTTTAGTTAAAAGCAGACGGTGCTGCGCTCAACACACACAGACTCAAAACCATGGACACACTGGCACATAAGTAACAATTTATAGGCCTAAATTACATAAGCTACAGTATTGCAACTAAGCAGACAGTGCTCTCTCTCTCTCAAACAAACAAAATGTCCAAAGTTGTCCTGAAATTAACTTATTAAATAAACAAAACGAAAAATATAGCCATACTTATGCAAAAAACATTGAATCTGGACTTGACATTATTCTGATTAGGCCTAGCCTACATTGCAAATAAGCAGACAGCGCTGCTTTTCTCACACACACACACACACACACACCTTGGGTTTTGAAGACTGATAAATCCGAAATGGATGAACAAACTTTGCAGCCCAGTTTCCCAGCTTTGCAGTCTATCCACGGGCATGCCTCTTGTTTCCTCCGCCACATCTCCTCCGTCCATACCTCTGGGAAAGGTGAGCTTGAGCTAGCCAGGGGAACGTTGCTAGTGCAGCTAACGTGCACGTTAGCTAGCATTATCCACGTCTTTAGGCGGCTCTTCTGATGATGTATTACTAGCAGCTTCACTTGTAGCTTCGGTGCTGCTAGCCTCTTTCTTCTTGTGAATTATATTCTTTTTAGAAAATAAGTCAAGTAAAACATGTTAGCCTGCCATTATAGAGCTTTTTCGTTAGTGTTCTTGAGGGAAAGAGCTGCCGCAAAATCGGCGGGCGCGGCGAGGTGGCTCACCGTGGGTGTGTCAGTGACTATGGTCATCGGAAATCGTTTTTATTTGTTATTTTAATTACTGTGAAATGTATTATGTTTTCGTCATTATTACAACAAATACACACTTGCAACTGATTACACTGGCAATGATTTTATATTTATTAGACTTAAAAAAAAGATCATGCTCCAAATAAGTGGGGGTACGCCCACTACACCACTGCTCAAGGGTGAATTATGCAAGTTTGCAATTGCACAACTTTTTCTGTTAAACTAAAACACCCCCATATCCTTTTCAGTGTGGTCTAACTTGTATCTGTTCAAATGAAATATGTTGGTTGTTTCATCCTATATCAGCTGTCAAAGATGTAACATATTGTATCACTGCAGACATGTTAAGAGCCTCATAAAAAATAAGTTTACCTCAGCAGCAGATAACTTTCAGAACATCCTCTTTGTTTTAAAAACGATCTGCTTATACAACACCAAAGCGTATCATAGATTGAAAATAGTAAAAGTTTGATGACTGAGCATTCCTAAGTGATACAGTGATAAATAACTAATGTCACTCATGCGATGCAACTTATTTCTCATTTGCAAAACACACATTTCCAGTAATGTGAAATTCATGGGTGGCCTCTGGTGGATGCAAAGTATGTCCTGATACTGGCTAAGATAAAGTGACATCCATATGGACCTCCTGACCTCTGAGGCAACCTCAAAAGGCTCTCCAGAATGTCATAGTTGAAATGTAATGGTGTATATTTACATGTAATGAGTCTTGAGAACATTAAAGCTGATACTGGGGTCTGGAGCCTGGATCTACATTAAGCTCTCAGTGATAACAAGAATGTCTCTCTCCCCTCAAATTATCACAGGTTTACCAAAAATCATAAACCTCTGTGTTTCTGGCCCTAATGTAGAGTTAAAATCCAGAATAAACCAATATTTAATCGGAAATAGTATTTTAATAAAGTTTTGCGATGGTGCTTATTTCTCACCCTATCCCATTTTACAATGGCAGGATACTGAGTTGTAATAACATGCAGGCCATACCTTCCTTATTTTGAGTTCAGCAAAATGTTATCGTAATATTTGTACAAGTGCTCTGTCAATAGTGATGTTTCCTGTCTTCCCATTTTAATTTCCCCAAATAATCTTCATGAGAAAATGTGTAACTGTCTGACCCACAATATTCTACTCTGAGATAAACATGTTAAGGGCCAGGCCAAAAAACTACAGTTAATGTCCTAAAGAAAAGTAGACAGAGAGGATGTGGACTCATAACAGTATACATAGTGTATGAGGTGTCTAGCACTTTAATTGACAAAAAGCAATATAAAGTGGCCTAATATCAACCCTGTAAGACATGGATAGTGATTTTAGATTAGTCCATCCTTGCTAATTCAATTACAAATAATCTGGGCACTCAACATTTTTAGTCAAAATTAGCCGCACTAGTTCATCTGATTACACAAGCTTCTGTGTGTTCGTAGAAAGCAGAATAATCAGGACCAGTGCATTATGGGTAGAGTTCCTTTATGTGAAAATGGCAATGTTATCTGATGCTTATAGTTAGTCAGAGACTTTTTGATAATACATCTCTGTTTTACAGGCCTAAATGTGATCAGCATTCAAAATCCTCACTAAGATTTCAATTAAGTGAACAATACCAAATCAGTTGATATATTTCTTACAGAAATGGCTACAACAATTTGTGGATTCTGAGCAGAAAAGCTTTTCTGTAAAATACACAAGTTACAAATAAACATGTGCGCTATTGGATGGAGCTCACCAGCTATTTACTGAAACAGGATGAATCGAACATATCAGACTTTCCCAAAGGTAACGCACCAAACAGTCAGGTCCGATAGGCATGTTTTCAACTTGGCAAAAGTCAGTCACAAATGACTGGCCATATGCCCGATAGGCATTAATTTAGACAACATCTGCTGTTTTGATACCTGTTGTGCACAGTTCTACATAAAGAAGAGATTTGTTCAAGCCCCGGATGTTTCACTTAAAAAAAATTAATTAATTTTTGTTTGTTTGTTTTTGAAAACGTCTCGGTAGTAATGTGCAGTACCGGAGTCCACCAGAGGGGCAGCCACTGTGGGACATTAGCCTGCGTACTGCGTAGCCTGCCCTGAAGAAGAAGTGATCCTTCCTAGTGCCTGACGAGTTT
Organism: Gymnodraco acuticeps; assembly: GCF_902827175.1. Taxonomy (NCBI): domain Eukaryota; kingdom Metazoa; phylum Chordata; class Actinopteri; order Perciformes; family Bathydraconidae; genus Gymnodraco; species Gymnodraco acuticeps. The sequence continues at coordinate 32,301 of NW_022990941.1, forward strand.
TAAGCTAATAGCCTTTTCAGTTATGGATATTAGAAAGTTATTGTCATCGAAGCAGGCGCCACAAGCTGCAGCAGCAGTATCAGCAGCTGACAACAATGTCATCACCAGCAGTCAAGAATTGGATGATGTTTCAGGTTTGTTAATCTAATGGTGATATCTGCACTCTGGCTGACTGAGTAAGAAGTGAAAAAGAGTGATGTAACGTTAATGTTATAGCTAGTAAACATGGAGTAACCACACTAAGTATACCCTTATATGTTAGTATGTATACAGAACATGACTAAAAATGATCCTAAGATGTAACGTTAACCCTTCATACCTCAGTCTACTTTTAAGACACTAAAATAACGTATTCCAATTTTTCTTTTGTTTTCGCGCGTGGAATTATACCGGCTCTCGTTTCAGTACACATAACAACAGAACTGACAGGCAACCCTTTGAATCAGACTCCGATTGGCTGTGACTGCATCCACTCAGAGTGTCCGATTCAGAAACGTGACTCTTACACTCTTTACGTCACAAACAAAGATGGTGGATGAGAATAGATCTATAAAACGATAAGCAATGCGCCAGAATCAAGGTGAGACTATCCGCATCCTTTAAAACTCTACGCACATTCGTTTCACCGAAATAAGTAAACGACTATTTGAGTGAGTTAAGGCATTAGTTTGCTTCATTAAAGGGTGTTAATGAGTGTTCTCCAGTGCCTTTTGTCCGCTTTAAGGTGTTATTAAGGTAGGGTTAATGTTGCTCTCAAAGTGCACCAGATTGATGCTTTCAACTCGATTGACGCCTCCTCTCGGACCCCCCGAGAGGAGGCGACGACCCCCCTAAAGGATGTTCGGTCCACCCCCCACTTATACAACCCAACAACTCCTGGGCTAAGCCCCGGATCTCCTACAATCATAAATCCGCCACTGGGGGGTGCGCTAATGGATTGTCAACGGGGGGAGCCTCGCTGTGGGGAAATTCTACAGATGGCCAGTCCGCCCCTGACAAATGTCTATGCACATGTTATTATTAATAATAATAACATTTTGTTGTATCAAAGTGGTCTAATTTATTCTGTGTGTATAGTGTAAATGTAAAAGTCCTCTCTGCATGCTCTGAATCTAAATGACTCCAATTTCGAAGTGACTTTTAATTTGGGCAGAGATAGAGAAATATTACAAGGAAATTGTGAAATATTTAATCTGCCCAGGAAGAAGAGGCATTCTGCAATCTTCATGTATCGTGGCTGAGAGGAAGTCAGTGCAGAATAGCTGATCAAATGCTTTATTTACTGTGCTCATGCATTAGTGACGTGTGAAACTGCAATCCAGAGATGGTTATTTAGCTGTCTGTGGTTCAGAGCTAAGTGACAAATGTTTATAGACTGGGTTAGGGCTTCAGTCTGATTCACATCCTGAGTCAGAGCTGCAGCAGCCACAGCCTTTTGGCAGTGCTCTCTCATTAACATATAGGTCTGAAACAGCCTTGTGCTCACACATTTGATCCCTTTTCAAATAAGGGGCCTAACACCAGAGCTGCCTCAATAGCTTGTATTCATCACTATGGGGGGGTTTGTAGGAAACTGCATACAAAATGGTAGCAGATCCTTTTAATGCTGTGTAGCAACAAGAGAAACAGCCAGCATCCCATCAGTGGTTTCTATTAAAAAAAAGTAGGAGTGACCTTTTCAAATACCAAGGTTTTTGTAATTAGACTTTGTGATATTTATATTCTGACCTGCTCTCATTCAAAGAGGTTAAGTGCAAAGGTTGTCTTGAAGCAGCCGAGGTATTTTATGTCCTCAGGGCTATGCCAATTGCAATTTCGTAACCTCATTTTCTACAACTTGAAATGAGCACATATAATTTCCCAAAATGAGTGCTGTGATTACACGAGAGGCTTTACATGTGAGGGGGTTGATCTGCATCAAATGATGTGACATTCAAAATAATGGCTTGAAAACTGCACCCTTCTAACCCCATTAAGTTGGTGGGCAGAGACAAAGCTGTTACTATATTTGTTTATCTGGAAGGAAAGGTTTGGCGGGAGACTCTCTTGCTGCCATGTTCACTGGATTGTTGGTGGGAAAGTGTGCTGTGATTAACTGTTCAATGTAAGCCTCCCTTAGCCACTGTTGACATGCCTGCCAAGCTTATCACTCCAGCATTTCACATATGCAGTTTACAAAAATAACAGTGGCATATTACCCACTCAGAATTCTTAGTAATTTGTTTAAATGAGTGGTCTTCCATTTCATTTTGAAGTGAACAAAATGAGGCTTCTCATATTAAATGAAATAACATCCCTCAGCTGCTCTTATTGCAGTCCTATATGCACACTGTCATAATATCTTGGGAAGTGCAGCCGGGAAAGGGGTTTAGCAAACAATGACATTAGTTGCTAATTGATTGATAAGTCCTGTTCAGGTGAATAATACATCAACAATAGCTTTATGATTGGTTTAACCTCTTAAGCCCCAAGCCTGTTTTTCAGGTTTCAGGCTCGAAAATGACATGCCCAAAACAAAGGACTATAACTTAACTTCTAAAAGGGTTATATGAATAATTACTTTTATCAAAGCAAGGTCAAATCTGTGAGTTGGATGTAGAAGTGTCAGAATCAATAAAGATGTTTCTGTGTCAGAGTAAATCCAAATGGAACATAGTCGAAAAGTGTAAATTCTTGTCTCCGCCCAAATAAAACCCATTACTTATAGTGAAAACCACCCTTGAATGATGGGTTAGTAGCCTCAAAGCTTTAGGAATCCAAAGTATAACATATAAGTACCCTGTATCAAGATTGAGGCAAAACAAGTGAGAATTGACCTTTTTAGAGAGATTTAGCAAAAGAAAGTCCAAGCGGACTAAGCTGTGGGCACATTGGGGTACATTTGGTTCCATCAGTGCCATTTAACCTTTTTCAGGTACCAGACTGTAAAAATCATTGTATAACATTTAATTATCACTATAGGTATTCATTCCATAAAAAAATAATTATTGTAAAAAATAAATGAGTGTGTGTGTGTGGGTGTGAGTGTGTGGGCAGTTCCCTCTTTGCATGAGATGCATGTTACTTGCACAATAAAAATTAGGAAACTTAGGAAACATTTGACTCCAACTGGAGCAGATTTATTTAAAAAGAATTAGCAACACACTATACAACAAGCATTTTTTGGGTAAAAAAACAAACTTTATACAAACCCTGAATGTTACAGTATTACTCCAGTAAGTCATGCCATGCCTTGTAACAGTTCTTTTTGGTAGTGAAGCACAGAGGGACCTGACTCTTCCTGCAGTACACAGGTGTCTTCACCCTTCTGTTGCCAGCATCAGAGCACCTCCTGCAGTACCTCCTGACCTTGGTGGCATCTTCCCCATAATACTCGGGCATCCAGAAGCCATATCCTCATCGCCTTCCTCACTGTGAAAACAAATGTGGAAAAAACAAATAGATTAATTCTCTGGCTTGTACTTTCAAAAATGTAACTCAAATCAGAAATAATTTCTCTACAACAACAGCAGAACATCAATTTTGAGTGTGTGAAATAACATTATATCACTCAAAATGTATACCGTGTAAATTATGTGAGACAGGGTTCATATAATCTTTTCAATATTTAATAATATTCCGTCCGTATATATTTATATATATGCATGTGTATATATAAATAATATAAGTAATAATTGTAAGTCGCTTTGGATAAAAGCGTCAGCTAAATGAAATGTAATGTAATACCGTGTTGCTATAATGATAAAATATAATTATAATATAAATTATAATTATAATAATGATAATAATACAAGATACATCTTATAAAGTTCCCAAGAGTTGAATATGAATCAGTTGAATCAAGCTTGAGCAATCTAACTTTCAAGGGGAAGTGTTGGTCAGATTAAAAGTCTGTTATGTAACACGGCCTTGGTCTGGGCAGTTAAACAGAAGTCCAGGTTTTATTGGGCATAGACGATTATTACAGCTTTCTGTACAACCTTTCAACAGCCATCGTAACATCTTAGAAAAGCTTAATGCAGTATTGCTGCGAACATCGGATATTGAGTCATCCGTCTGTGCTCACACTTGCTTTTAAAAATGTAGCGACATAGCTAGCAATGCTTGGCGGATATCTTGAGAGATAAGTGCTGGGTAAAAGTGTCAATGTTGTGATAATGTGCACGCCTATGGTGCTGCTATCCTTCCAAGAAATGAAAAAAGGACACCCTCTGTTCGTCCACCAAGTTGGCATAGTGTGTCTTTTCGGCAGGGTAATGTGCCAGTGGAAGTGAATGGACTGCCTTCTTACTATGCAGCTGCACAACTCAGCTCTGAATGCATTTCAGGTTAAGGGACAGTTACTTATAGTTGGAGGATAAAAGCTCACCCAGGGATTTGTAAGAACACTTGGCAAATTTCTTTTGACGAGTGTAGGAAGATGTGTGTGAAAGGGAGGACTGAACCTCTTATTTTCATTTTTTTACCATCGTCCATACCAGCTCCTTAATAATCTTGCAGGTTCCACTGTTTGTTTCTCATGAGTCACAACAACTGATAGTCCTCGAAAGCACAAACAAACTTAACTTGGTGTTGGGATCAGGGGGAGCACAGGTTCAAACCCCACTGCAGTCAGCATGTCGTTGTGTCCCTGAGACACTTCACCCCAAATTGCTCCTGTTGGGATTGACCACTGTATTGAGTATGTAAGTCGCTTTGGATAAAAGCGTCTAACAAGTGACATGTAATGTAATGTAATGTAACTTGAGCCAACCCAAAATATTATCTTCCTCCTGCTGACAAATGCAGCCTCCTCTCACTAGGGGGAACAATAACACACAATGCAGGGAAGCAGCTCCCAGATTGTTTCCTTCCCTTGATTAGGCAGTGGCTACTACAGGATAGAAGACAGGCGAGTCAGTTTTGCACCCTGAGGGACCGGCACAGTGTGAGAAGATCCTGTGCCTTTTGAGCCAACACCTGTCCTGTTGCCACCCGTGAACTCAGTCTACTTCCCACTGATTATCATCCTGCTGATAGCCAGTGGCGCACACACAATGCATGGAAGTTTTAAAGCTGACACTCAGGAATCTAGGAAATGCTTGCAATGTGATATAATTGTCTGTCTGTGGTTTTGGGAGGAGTGCATAATAGCTTTGTTTTTTTAGGCAAGCGCCCAGGTTTCCTAATTGGAAAACACATTTAGGACTAATGTATTAATAACTGTGTGTTATGCGTGATATAATACAACTCACTATATGATAATTAAGTCAGGTTTGTTGTCATCATCACTGGCCTCCTATTGTATGTCTCCTAGCACATAGTCTAATTTTGTTTCATTGTTTCCCTTCTCAGTATGAAAACAGATGGCCTTACACACCCATACACACAACCACACTCACTCTCTTGCTTGTCCACACGTGCTGAACAGATTAATTGCTCATACATCATGATGTTGGACTTATTGAACCGTTTTAATTCAGACAAGAGTTTGAATGTTCCTTTAGCTTATCAGTCACACAAACATGTTGCATCTCTATGTCCTGTAGTTGTCTGTAAATGACGGAACAAAATGTATATTGTGTGATATGATATTTTGGGGGAAAGGAGTTTGACAAACACAGATGACTGCATTTGTACTCCAAACTATTTCTCAATAACTTATTAAGAAGAATAAGTGAGAAGCAGAAGTTTCAGTAAAAAGGGAATCTCCGCCACAAAGCCCAGAGAGTCAAACATGACGACAAGTATCCTCCATCATGATGAGTGTAAGGCCCTAGCCAGCATGTTGATGTTTTGCTATTGTTCCTGTTTTCATTGTTGTTTCTCTCATTTCAGTTTCAGCTTTCCTGCCCTTGATTGAACTCCACCTGCTTCCCATCCATAATTAGCCTCACTTGTGCCCCATTATCATCTCTCCCTCTGTCTACTTAGTCTGCATCCACATTCCCTTCAGTGCCAGTTCATCTTAGTTCAAATCAAATCAAGTTTTATTTATATAGCACATTTATAAACGATTTTTGGTCGAGCCAAAGTGCTGTACATAAAATAAAAATAGCCTACAGTAGAGATACTTTACAGCAAATACAACAGCACAGATTGTTCAGAATATCAGTATTAGAAAAACGACACCCTCTATCCTTAGAGCCTCACATCGTACAAGGAAAAACTTCCAGAGAAAACCCACAGTTTAAGGGGAAAAAATGGGAGAAACCTCAGGGAGAGCAACAGAGGAGGGATCCCTCTCCCAGGACGGACAGACGTGCAATAGATGCCGTGTGTAAATCGAAGAGATAATACATTTTACAGCATATAGACCGAATGTTAGGAAATGCATGTGTCTGTAATAAGAAGATGAATCCACGAGGATGTCAGCTACAATCCTGTGGAAGCCATCAGGGAAGCAGCATGACGAGACCCAAGGCAGGGACCGCAGAGCAGGTTCAGCCACGACCCGAAGTCCACGACTTAATCCAGAACTCAGGATAGAGGATCCAAGACACAGGACTACAGCAAGAGGATCAGCCTCGACTCCGGATCCCGGCGTAGATATAGATACAAAACAAGAAAAAATATTTGGCTGGGTTAATCGGAACAAGAGAATACACAGACAGAGAGGGAAAAGGTCATTGGATAAAAGTTATTCTTGATAACCCTCTAGAAAGATCTCATGAACTTCCCCACTCAATCTATCAAGACCCGAGCAGTTCTATTAGATATAGGATAAGAAACAGAGATAGGGAGCACAACAACCTATCTCTTCGTCGTTAGTTATTCCTAGCGTTCCAGCAGTGTTTTTCCTAGTATCTGATTCCACGTGTACCTGACCCAGCTTCGTGTCCTGACCCGGTCCCTGTCTACTCCTCGGCTGTTTTGTTAGCCTTATTGACTGATCTCCCGTGTACCGAACCTTGGCTATAAAGACCTTTTTTGCATCCTGAGCCTCTGTCTCTGAGTCGTGCTATTGAGTCCTCCACTTGTGTTCATTCAGTCGTTACAAGGAGTCTCTAACACTTCCATAAAACGTGGCTGTGTCGCACACACAAGGCTTTGACTGCTATGTGGGCATAGTCAAACAAAGAGGAAATATTACGCCATTAATGTGGTTTTTACAAAAGCAGAAATGTAAATTCCTTTCTCAAATTAATGTCAATTTATATTCTGGCTTTTGTTAAGAATCAACTTTCTCTTTTCAGGCAACCCTTGCACAAATAAATAAGGCATCCCCAACATTTTCCGACAAAGTATCACTATGTAAAAACAAAAATTACCAACTGCAAATACCAACAATATGACAAATTAAAAAGCCACCTAGTTTCTACATAACCTCTGTGACAATAAATCTGATGTAGTGATGTAGCTGCCATAGGCGGATTTTGCGGGGGGGCATTGCTCCCCCTAGTGCAGTGGTTCTCAAAGTGGGGGGCGCGCCCCCCCAGGGGGGCGCAGAGGCATGACAGGGGGGGCGCGAGAGACCAGGAGGAAAAATGGTTATTAAAAAAAAAGATAAAAAAAGAACATTTTGAACAATTATTGATTCGAAAATAATATGATACAGGACTATTACGTCCGGGTCTCTGTGTTTCATTAAAGCTCGGCTCTGTGTGTGTGTGGAACGAGCCATTTTGTGTGCGTGCGCGAGCGAGAGAGAGAGCACCGGTACCGGAGATCGTTGTTGTTAGCTTCTGGTGCTAGCGAGCTACGCTAACGGATATAAGGAGTTTTTTCAACAACAAAGTGGAGGAGAGTCCTCTCCTGTCAGACTGAGAGACTCAGTGAGCTAAAGGACTCTCAGTGTTATCTCAGTGGGTCTCAAACATTTTGGTCACCATTAATGTAAACAATTATTTCCGAGGCACACGTGTATATGATCATTATAAAAAAATAAGAGAATAAATTAAAAACAGGTATGAAATACTATATGACATTAAAAAATGAATAAAGTTTGAAAGGGGAGTGATTTGTAAAATATCCATAAAGAAATAGTAAATCTGTTTACAGTTCTGTGTTGAGAGATGTATCCATAGATCTCTTCATTTTGCTCTCAAAGTGCACCAGATTGATGCTTTTAACTTCAATATTTAAAAATCTTCCCGGGGGAGCATGCCCCCGGACCCCCTATGTGAGGTCCACACACCACCTATAAAAAATAGCACTTGACCCCTGCGTACATTATGTATATGCATGGGGAGTGTTGCAGTAGAACATTCCACTGTAGCGCTGGTACATTAATGGGAAACCCTTTACCCTAAACCCTAAATGTTTGAGCACCCTCTATGAAACGTCAAGCTACCCCACAGCACCCCCAAAATAAATCTCTGGCGCCGCCACTGAGCCTGACTATTTGTGTTGGGGGGGCCCCGACTTTTTTTTTTCTCCAAAGGAGACATACAAGTGATTCAGCTATTGTATTACAATAAGATATGCAGCGAATTTTAAAACGTCCAATTTCTGGGACGTTTAAGGCGTCTACTTCTGCACTAAGTAGGACACTGGTTAATAATATTGTAGCGTGTTCAAGTAACCAAGGGATATAGTAGTTATCAAATAAGTATAAGATGTGCACAGTTATGATAAGTTTTACAGATGTAATGCACTGTTGTTGGGGGGAGAGACCGCCCCTTCCATATAACTGTGTGTGTACGGCGGGCATAAGGCGTGTATGACGAGACGAGTTGTGTTCGTATGTGGAAAAGTCATACTCAGTGCGATGAACGCTGGTTTTTATTGCTTCTGTATCCGTAGCACCCCACGCAATAGTTGGGACTGTGTACTGACGTCAGTAAAAAATGTTTGCCCCCCCCAAGAGCAAATGTCAAACTCCGCCTATGGTAGCTGCCTGGTAATGTCTTTTCATTTAACTGGAACAACTTGCACTGATCTGCAACTCAGCTGCTCTCCTTTTCAGCATTTAAAGTCTGTCTGACTCGGAACTTTCAGGTCAGCATTGTTACCCACAATACCTCCCGTCTGTTTTAGGCATTGCCATTTCTAACTAGGCTTTTTTTAACAACTGAGCAGTCCAAATCCATCTGCATTTGGATAACATTAACGTTATTAGTTCATGCTATGTCAGAAATCACAACCTCCCAAATTCTACTTGTAAAATATATAGATGATAAATAACACATGTTTACATCATTGTAATGGGGTGTATACATGTTATATACAAATGTTGATAAATGATTTAGTTCTTAAGCAAAGGCCAGTGTGAGTTAGGTCGTTCAGTAAACATCTTGTATATCTGAGTAGAATACCGATGATGTCTCTGGTATCTGAGGATTATCCTTTAACAACATCATTGGCTTCTTTGTTTAGCATAATTGTTTAATTAATTTACATCTTGCATAGGCATTTGGTGAAATCATATTGATCTAGATGCGTCAAGTTCAAGTGTTGTTGCTATAATTACATTTCAGATTCCTGCAAACTTTGCTAAAGAACACATCAGTGCTAGTATCTTAAATTGTTACATGACACTTTTACCTCTTTCTTTGCAAGAAAACCTCAACAGATTACAGGGTTCATCTGTAACCAAAACAGCTTAGCATGTGATGACACATTGTTTGTTTTAGGAGAGATACTTTTGTCCAAAGAACTCAAATATGAGATGATTCAAAATTCTGATTTATGTAAAGCTGCACCAATAAGCGTTTTCATAATTACTCAAAAAAGGAGTCAGAATTATAGGGCAGTAAGATTTTATAACCCGCTGTAAAAACAAAAGAAGATCTGTTACCACTCTGTTTCTAAATCTAATGCAAGCTGTTGCTTTCACATGCATGCCTGCTGAACCCAAGGCTTGCCAAGGTTTGCTGAGGCGTTCACCATTACAAATTGAAAAGTTTAAAAATATCAGCAAAACAGCAAACTTTAAAAAAAAATGTTATTATTAGCGTATGAAACATTCCTGTGCTCATGTAGTGTGTATTTGAGTGTGATCTTTGGACTGCAGAGATATGCAGACGGATGCTTATGAATCCATGAAAACAACTCCTTCTCCCCCTGAGCACTTTGTGTTCCAGATGTTATCTGAGAGAGAATGTAAATAACACACTAAAGTCAAACCAGCCTCATGGAGGAGTTAAGTGTTAATACTGTCTTATTACCTCCGTTGGATGAAAGCCAGAGATGAGCTTGCCAACAGTATATGAAACCAATCCTTATCAGTTGGCACACCTCCGTTTTATTATTTTATAAACTTGTTTTCTTGCCAGATGATTTCATTCAACCCCAGCCAGAGCATAATGAAGTCTTGTGTTGTCTGTGAGAAAAAAACCTTGTATTGGCAGACAGCTAGACACTGTTATTTTAAAATGTGTGAAGCCATAAAGAAAAGCAAATATTGTATCATTTGTCGAATCAATTCATCAATAGATTGCATTGTTAAACGTGCCAGCTTTGATTTTTCTAATCCAGTCATCTTTCACATCATAGTATTCACGTTGATAAATGTTGAGCAATGAGAAAGTGGTGATTCATAAAGGTCTCCTTGGTGATCTCGCCACAGAGATGCGTAAAACGTGATATGGTCTCCAAAGCGGGAAGAAGTCTATAATGTTGGAGCTGTTGTCATGGCATCCCAGACCCCAGACTAAGCCTTTAAAAAATGCTTTTGTGTAGGATCTGTAGAGGTGGGGGGGACAGGCAAGAGTCTTTACAATGCTAATAAATAGGCAAAGCGCCAGGAGCCACACGCAACAATTGAGCTGAACTGATCCCCCTAATAAAAGCCCCCCCTATGGGTTTGTGAGGCTGCCAGTCTCAAGAGAACAGATAGAGTGGAAATATAAATCTCTTCGGAGATAGACACAGGCAAGCGTGAGTCCAGGACCCAAATTGCAGAGGCTGGTTGGACGCACTTAATCTTTTTAAAGAAAAGTGTATCCAAACAAAAAGAGGTGGTTTACAGCTGAAATAAACTTGCTATATTTATCACAGTTGCCACATTTAAAGACCAGAGGAAGATGCATTTCATCTAACCCAGTTCAAAATTCCTTCAAAGACTAACCGGTTAATGTTTAAAGTTATATGAACCCACCACAGATAAGGTTCTGTTGCAACTATTGTAACACGATATGAGGGTGCCATCACTATCATTGTTGCACTGAAGAGGTGATGACACATTTCCTTTACAGAGATAAAGTAGCTGAATACTCAAACGTGGTGTTAGAAGAGAATGTATATCTTTCTTTCACACAGATGTTACACAAAAATGAAGCAGATCTGCACGTTTTTCCTGAAGGAATTCACATGCCGAGGTCCTGTCAAAATCGCTGATCAATGGTGTTGAGGGTTATACAGAGGTGCTACTTTTCTCCTCTCGTAGACACACACAGAGGATATCCTACGATGGTTGTAGAAAAAATAAACACTTTCACCTTATAACTCCCTAATTATTTTCCCACTGTGGAAGTCAGATAAGCCAGAAACGATTAAAGGGAGATGAGACCTGCTAATGCTTCCTGTCCTGAGCAAACACACCAAACATTGATGCAGAGCTTGGCTGAGCTGACACAGAAACGCTGCAGAATATTCCTGGAATGTCATAATTCAACTGCTTTTTCAGAAAATATCTATAAGGAATATTATTCTGGACAGGAAGTAAACAAAGGCCTTAAAAATAGCCCATGAATGCAACATGCCTGGAATCTGAAGGAATCTCTGATCCATCTGACTCTTGAACAATAAAGAGAGGATCGTATCTTTATTTTGAGATGGGTCTTGTTGGTTATATAACTGACTGTCTGTCTGGCGTGGCTCAGCGGCGCACTGACCCGAGCTCCCTAAGCGGTCTCATGACTGTGATTGCTAAGAAGCTGTTCACCGGTGATGATTTGACAGTGTGCAGGGGTGTGAGAGTGTGTAGTGTGTTTTCATCTGCAATGCATCATCATGACAGTCAAACACTTCAGAGCCCTGGCATGAATTGTATTTGTTTTTTTCTGTCTCTGTTCGCTTTCACGCGTTTGTAGCTATATTCCTCTTCTTGTCAGTGTGTGACATTGTGAAGAATTACCTCTCTTTATCAAATTATTTATTTCGGAACATTTATATCAACCTTACCGCCAAATGATTTCTCTTTATAGCCTTAACCAAAGTAGAAGAAACACGTATGCTACAACAATGTGTCATTTTGGTTTTGCTGTGGAGTTTGTTATCCTTTGGACACCAAATACCTTGTGACCAAACTGTAATTAGATGAGTTTGAGCAATTAGTCAAATTCGTTTCTAACTGTCACAGGAAGTTTTGCGGGTCACTGGATTTCTGTTTTGTCCTGCCTCCTAACCTTTACCCCGTCGGTCTGTTTGTTTAACCATCAACCTTCAGTTTTCCCGAACAACACTCAGAAAATGTGGAACCTTTGACTCAATTTTTCCCTTTTGAACTGCATTGTACACATTTGAATTACTCTGAGAGAAAAGCTGTGAAAGAAAGGAAGATTAACATCAGAAAGTGATGGAGTGGGCCAAACCATGATGAGTCTTTGCTGTCAAGCGCTTACTGAATTTGTTTTGTTTTTCATTGTGGTCTGAAAATTACAACCATGAAGCTGATCCAATATTTTGAATGTCATTTACAAAACTACAATTCATCAATCATGTTCTCCTCTCAATCACAACTGAGAATTGTAACCCCTCTTTTTGTAGGACAGACATTTATAAAATAACCCGGGGCACTCTTCTAACACTAAATGATTGCTTCTATTAGTTGATTTAAGATTAAAATGTTATCTTGTTAAAGCAAACAGCGATGTTCTAGAAAACATATCCATCAACCATTTTCGTTGTGAATAAGAAACAGTTCCACTTGAATCCCCCACTCCAAACATTTATTATATTGTGACAAGCCAAAGAGGGTTGCACTTTGCAGTTTTTACTACTACTTTAAATCCATCTACACATTTGTTTTAGTTTGTACAATTATTTATGGCTGTGTATACAATCTGCATTCATGGCTGGATTAATATGGCGTAACAGCAGCAAACTCTGTGTATGGTATGTATCACCTTTGAACCTAAATACTAAACAAACTCCCGTGATATTCAAGCCCACTGTGACCTTGACCTCCCCTTGACATTTGTACTATCTGCTGCTGTTATAGCCATCTGGTTCCATTAGCTGGACATTTTAAATCTTTTCAGGACATTGACAACTCTTACATAAATTACTCAAACGGGGCTTCTCGCTATATTTATACTTTTTGTTTTTTCCAGCATTCTCCACCTTCCACTATCCTAGTCTGAGCACCTCACAAGTGACATCCCTCCGCATCTCCAGCAAAGGTATGCTAAAGAGGGGGTATAAACAGAAAACAGTATGGAGTGCTCTGAGAGGATGATAAGAAGCAGAGATATCTATTGTACGGTAAAATGTGAAATATTGTGCAATCACTTCCCTTAAGTATTGTGCAACGTTAAAGTTCTGCACTTCCCTTAATCCAGTGTTTCTCAAAGTGATCATTATAGGTATAAAAAAAAAAAGAGAGAATAAATGAAAAACAGTTAAGAAATACTATATGACAGTAAAACAAGAATAGAGTTTAAAAGGGGAGTGATTTGTAAAATATCCATAAAGAAAAAGTAAATCTGTTTACAGTTCTGTTTCATATGGGTGTTGAGAGATGTATCGATAGATCTCTTAATTTTGCTCTCACCAGATTGATGCTTTTAACTTCAATATTGAAATGCCCCCGGACCCCCCTAAAGGAAGTTAGGTCCACTCCCCACATATAAAATAGCACTTTACCCCTGCTTACACCTATATGCCGTGAGCTGATTATCGAGCCTTCATTGTAACAGTCGCAGGTACACTATGTATTTGCGTGGGGAATGTTGCAGTAGAAAGTTCCACTCTAGCGCCCGGTACATTGATGGGAAACCGTAAATATTTGAGCACCCTCTATGAAACGTCAAGCTACCCCACAGCACCCCCAAAGAAATCTCTGGCGCCGCCACTGAGCCTGCAACCCGTTTTGAAGAAATGTGCAGTGCAAAACAGGCTCATTGCAGCCACTAGGATAAGACGCACTTTTTTGCCAAATATCTTTCTTTTCATTTTTTTGCACAGATTGCAAAGTGGCAAAGTATTATAACTTATTTTTCTAGCAAAGGGATTGCACAATTGTATTATGTATTTACTTTTTTGAGCACACAGATTTATGGAGCATTGTTTTATTATCACTGTTCTAGCAATGTGATTTTTTAATTTTTTTGAAAAGAATGCTCACGTTCATATTGATGTATTGTAATAAATGTTAACTTGGCCCATTACGTGACTATTTGTGTTGGGGGCCCCGACTTTTTTTTTCTCCAAAGGGGGGCCTGCGGGAAAAGTTTGAGAACCGCTTCCCTTAATCCAACATCCTTAAAGTTGTTGGGTACAGATGACGTTAGTGTAGGTTAATCATCAACAAAAACAAAAGTGGGCTATTGTGTACAGGGCTAGAACACAATTCCTGAGGCATTTTAATTGTGGAAGACTTAGCTGACTCATGTTTCTTTTGTAAATGATCACACTTGTACTTGTTCCATGGACGTTATCTTGATGACCATGCATATCTATTATTGGGGGAGATAATCTTGGTTACCTCAGTTTAAAATGTTAACTAAGTCTCCATAGAGTTAATGACAAAACTGCTGACTCCTACATTAGCGCTTTCACAGATATAAAACCAAAAATGTTATTATGTGCAAAAATACGGAACTGTAGGTTACGTCTCACAGTTAAACATTGCACACTATATTATATTAACCCATCCTACATGTGATTTGGCATTTTCCATCCAAAATGTGGTCCATATTCTCTGACATTTTTTAATATGGATCTTAATTATGTCCAACAAGTCCCTGATTGCTTTTGGTTAGCTCACCTCAGGGTGATATCTGTTAAAAATTAATTTCATACCTGAATTAATATCATAAAAGTGAAATGTGACCATTGAAATGTGACAAATGCCGATTAATAAATAATTGATTAGCTCTTTTATCAGCCATCAAGTTTTCTCTTTTAAATGTTAGTTAATCATTACTTGTCAACCTTCCCTGTCATGTCAGCAGGAGCACATGCTGTTAAAGGGACTGACGCTTAAACGACAACATGAGAACATACTGCATGGTTGCAAATCCCACATGAACAAACTTTCACCACCCCAACGTACATTTAATCAGTGTTTTTATCATACCACTATTTCTTAATTTTGTCCTCAGGCCATTCCTGTCCTGGAATGTATCACTCCTCAAGTATATGTATAATATTTAAGGTCAATCATTCATAAGCATCCTAACATGAGTGGAAATTATGTTTTCTTGTGAAACAGTTAAATGTATTTGCTTGAGTTTAATCGGACACTTCAAATAGTTACAAATGTAAACCCTTAAACATATATTATGTCATTTTCTCACAGAATAGGGCTCTGGATTAAAACAATAATGGAGTTATTAGATATGTCAAACGTTAACTAAGGCACCCACGGTAGCAGGTAAATTCCATGACGGATTGGACAGTGTCCCGGCTGCTTTTTGTCGTCACACCCCATAGTTTGCTGCCAGGTGCAACAGACAGCTTATTTCTCAAAGTTGATGTTTTACCCTGCTTTAATTTATTCTCACTTTTTTCTCGAGGTATAGTTGCTCCATACACTAGAAATGTGTTCCTTTTCAACCTAAACATTAGCATGTAGTTTTTGTTTGTCCGTAAAATGTGTCTCCTCTATTATGCTATATATACATACAGTGCATAAAAAAAAGCTTGTTTTTGAGTTTTGTTATTTTGTGTAATACTGACAGGAATGCGTTGTGTGTTTTATATGAATTATTTTGATTCTAGCTCTTTGTCTCCAAGTGTGTCTCAGAGCTGACATGTAAAATGTTTTTTGGGTGGTCTTGTAAAAGTGTGTCTGTGAAAGGAAGGGAGAGACCTGAAGGGACTATTTGGGAGTTGCCTGGCTTTTCTCTGGCACTCCCATATGTGCTGTCACTGACCCGTGGTGTTATTAAGTCTCCAGGAGCACAAGATACAATTAAACAAAGTTGATACTGTTTTTCGCACAAATTGGACAAATTACACTTAAAATGCTTTAAATACATTTTGATTAAAAGTGAAAATGTTTACCAACTAAAATCTCCCAATAAGAGTTTCGGCAGTAAAACTGTTAATGCTTGTGTGAGTGGAAACTCTACCTTTGGATTCAGCTTGTTCAGGACCAAATTCTATTACTCACAAAAGTCCAAAGACCAGAGAGTGGTGCAGGGAGGAACTGGGAGAGGGGTTGGAGGACAGGGAGAAGAGGAGGAGGGAGGGTGAGGGAGCAGAGGGAGGGAAGTGAGTGACCAGTCTTTTGGATTTCTCATGAATTCAGTGTGACCCTCTCTTTCAGTTTTTTTGAAAGCCCTCCCACTGACCATTATCAGCCCAGGCCTTATATATGCAGCCTGCCGCAGTTGTTTGTGAGTACATACACTTTTCAGAGTTCGAACCCTCAACCAGTCACAGCCACTCTGCCTACCACCATGAGAGAGTTAAAGAGCAAGGATTTCTGGAGGGCCGTGCTGGCTGAACTGGTTGGCATGACCCTTTTCATTTTCCTCAGCATCTCAACAGCTATTGGGAACAAGAACAACTCCAACCCAGACCAGGAGGTGAAGGTGTCGCTGGCCTTCGGACTGGCCATTGCCACGCTGGCTCAGAGTTTGGGTCACATCAGTGGAGCCCACCTGAATCCTGCAGTCACCCTCGGGATGCTGGCCAGCTGCCAGATCAGCGTGTTTAAGGCCGTCATGTACATTGTGGCGCAGATGCTGGGCTCTGCTCTGGCCAGTGGCATTGTGTATGGAGCACGTCCAAATACTACTGATGCTCTGGGGCTCAACTCTGTAAGTACATGTCATGTAAATGCTGTTGACAAAACTTGTGATAATATGTCAAATTTGGGAGGTCTAACCTCCAACACTTCCAGAGAATGTGATTCAACAGGATATGTTTAAAGTGCCTTCAAATTTCTGATGTTAACCACCCAGGGAAAACTGAGGATGTATGCATTTAATTTGTTGTTGTTTTTTGTGCATTCTGTCACTGCTTAATATTGAATGGTGACACATGGTTTAAGCATTTCTAACTGCAACAGCTGCAAATGAAAATCTGCAATGTCAACTCTTATTCTCAGCTGTTTTGGTAAATGTGGGGTTTTGCACAATAAAACCGCTACACTCCTCTCTCTGATATCTGTAGGTGTATCATCAGCTGCATCCTTGCCCAAAACGCTTGTGAGTGCAAAGGCATGACATCTGCTCACTTAGGAGAAACTGTTCTTCCCCATACACGGTGTGCCACAGCTGAATAACACTGATCAGGTTTTCCATGTGTCACTTTAGAGCCTGTGCCAAACTGCTGTCAGACTTGCTGGGCGATGCCAGCAGCTACTGAATGGGAAGTTATCCTGACTGGAAACAATCCGTCTAACTGACACAGACTGACCAACTGTTTTTGTTTTGGATCCTCTTTAACTCTCGCAGCTCAACGGTGTCACTCCCAGTCAAGGCGTGGGCATTGAGCTCCTGGCAACCTTTCAGCTTGTGCTGTGTGTCATTGCAGTCACTGATAAAAGACGGCGTGATGTAACCGGCTCAGCACCCCTGGCCATTGGCCTCTCAGTATGCCTGGGACACTTGGCAGCTGTAAGTACCTCACAACCATCTCCAAAAGCAGTTTATCTAGAATTAGGCACAGTATGTAAACAGACATGATAGAGTGAAACAAATGTAATCTATTGCTATTGTTGAAGCTAATACCCCTCACCCCCTACTCTATAATACCACCAGACCATGTAGCTGAAGATATCCTCTCATGCTGTCTCTTTGTTGTTGAGTACAGATCAGCTACACAGGCTGTGGCATCAATCCCGCCCGCTCCTTTGGTCCGGCTTTGATCCTGAACAATTTCACGGACCACTGGGTAAGCCAGAGATGGAAGCACAAAAGCTCTTTACGTGTGCCTCACATCTTTCCGCATGCATATTACATGTCAAGCTGAAATAACTCGATGAACCCAAAAGAGACTGATGACTCCATTACCTGTGAACCGGTTTTCATGAGTTAATCAGTTATGGTGTTCCTATTGTTTCACAATTAGCTGAGATGTCGATAAAAGTAAACCTTTTGAACTTGATTATCTTTCTGAGATAACGCCAGTTTTAGGCATGTCAGGTGTTAACCAATGCCAAAGCAGAGACTCATCAGAGTTTTCCATTGCAGGTGTACTGGGTGGGGCCAATGTGTGGCGGTGTTGCAGCCGCTCTCGTCTACGACTTCCTGCTGTCCCCGAAATCCGATGACTTTCCCGATCGCATGAAGGTCCTGGTCAGCGGCCCAGTTGGAGATTATGATGTTAACGGAGGCAACGACGCTAATGTGGAGATGACGACGAAATAGTCCCCTGCAGTCACAATCACTTCATTGCATTGTACATGTTTATGCTCCTGTAAAAAAATATATAGTGTAGGTTGTTTTTGTGTTAATGTGAAATACCAATGAGGATTGTGGTAACGGGTCAGTTAGTGTCACTTTCAAAGTCTCTAGTTTGTTTGACCCCAACACACAAGTCGAGGAGGAAGTGTGCTGAAATATCTTCCCATATCAGTATTCTATGACGAGCCATTTTTTGTATACTCTATGTGCCTGTAGTAGTTTTTTTTCTAATGGATAATGTATTATGTGTCACTTTTCTAAGTAAATAAAACACTTGTTGTTAAAAAAAAAACATTGTGTGCTTTCTTATCACTAAAAATAATGGGGCATCAGATTTTATAAATGACATGTTTCCTCCTCTTAGCAATCAGCTCTAACCAGTCAGGCCTGCAAAGCCGTTACAATTATGAAACGTGAAAAAAACAACATTATATTGGATAATCATATCTTGTTTAAATAGGAAAATATTCCATTACATTATAAAGTCATATTCACCAGATATGTTAGAGTGCAGTATATTGGGATTGAGATACATATTAGTGTGTTTTCCATATTTTTTCCAGATGAAAACAGATTCATCCATGGTCAGATTAACCTTTCAGGGGCCCCCAGGGCAAACACTTTGCTGTTGGGCCTCTTCCTGCGGACCTCTAAGGGTTTAGGACCCCTAGGGGTGTGAGGCCCCTGATGATGGTGCGGACCGTTGGTAATCCAGTCTTGGATTTAACTGATAATAAATGAGTGTCCGGAGTCTGCATTCCTGAAGAACTTAAGCCAAATGATCTCATTTATTATTCCTTTTTAAACATGTTTCAGCTTCTGTATTTCTCAATGACTGCCACGACAATTGTACAATCCGTTTGGAGAATGCTAATAAAGCTGCATGCTAATCAGAGAAGAAGTGAAAGCGCAGACTTTCTCAAAGGCAAGTCAGACAAACAAAAGGTGAACCCACTTCAAAAGATTGATTGTTTTTTAAATACATGTGAAAGATAAGAAGAGCTTAAACAGAGATATTAACGCTGTGTGTGTGTGTGTGTGTGTGTGTGTGTGTGTGTGTGTGTGTGTGTGTGTGTGTGTGTGTGTGTGTGTGTGTGTGTGTGTGTGTGTGTGTGTGTGTGTGTGTGTGTGTGTGTGTGCGTGCGTGCGTGCGTGCGTGCGTGCGTGCGTGTGTGTGTGAATTGTAAATTGAAACACCTGTTATTAATAGGATCATGGTCTTATCAGCATGCATTTAACTGCATCTTGTCTCTCTAACGCTTTGGACAAGGTTCAACACTGGCTGAACAACATTTGCTTACAGTTAAATGTAAAAAAAACAGCATGCATGATGTTCAGTAAACGACAAATCGAAAATCGAAGGATCCAACGTGTTTTTAAACAGAGCAGAAATAGAACTCTCCCACTTCAAGTATCTCAGAGTCATAATGGACTCGAACTTGACTTTTAAGAAACATATCAAGAAAGTATCCAATATCGTTAAATTCAACTTGCAAAATGTTAAACAAATTAGACCCTTCTTAACTGTCAATGCTGCAAAGTCATACCTCCACTGTATGATGCTATCCCACATTGAATACTGTTTTACAAACTGGTCGTTTGCTTGTGCCACACACCTGAAACCCATAGAACAGCTGTACAAGAGAGCTATCAAGGTGTTTGACAGAAAGCCACATTCATACCACCACTGTACCATCCTTGAAAAACACAATTTCTTGAGCTTTGACAATTTTAAGTCTTTTAAAAGTATGTGCTTTATTTATAAATGTTTAAATGAACTGGCCCCCCCTCCCTTAGGGGAATTCATCCACAGAAAACACACTGGACGCTGCACTAGGTCAGACACCAGAGGAGACTGTGAGGTCCACCGCAGACGGACCACTTTTGGACAAAATGTCCTCTCCGTTAAAGGCAGCTCATTCTGGAATAGCCTCCCAACTGAGATACGGGATTGTCCCACTCTCAATAGCTTTAAAGGTCAACTCAAAGAATGGTTGAGAAACAAACAGATGTGCAATCACCGCTAAATGCACTTTAACACAGGGGTATCTTCTCTCGCACTTTATGTAGCTCTTGTATCTTCTCTTGCACTTTGTATGTCGTAGCTGCTATTGTATTACCATGTGGTAAATACTTGTGTATGCTGCTCTTGCTCTTTTGCACCTTTTGCACATCATGTATTTTGTTTTTGCTATGTTTGTAAAATGTAAACTCCTTAAATGTTTTATGTGAGGGACTGCGGATAGAATTTAGATCAAAGCTAAATCTGGCACTGTTACGCTTGATACATTTTTAATGTTTTAAGTGTTCATCACTGTGCATTGTCCCCGCCAAATAAACGATTAAATAAATAAATAAACTGAGATTCTCCTCGTGGTGATTTTAAGTTGAGACAGAAAATGGTCGACTCTCAAGCCATCAAAACATTATGAATCCTCAGTGGGAAATATTGGCCTACATTTTGGCCACAGATACTCAGCTTTCGTTCCGATATCAAAGTGTTTTCTTAGCGTCCACTTGTTGTTGTTGTTGTTGATTGATAGCTAGCTCCTCTTGCTCATGTTTTCAACAGATCCAATAACAGGTTGCCAGGTTGGTGTAACTGTCTGCCCAACATCGCATGCAGGGGATTTCACTGAGCCAACCTCTCTCCAAAGAAATGTTGAACCTGGCTACATTTTTAGCTTGACTGCAACACAAGGTCATAAATTATCCGTGGTGGTGGGGGAATAAAATGTGATTTAAGGATATCCCCAAAGGCTTAGTAAGATCAGTATCCCAACCTACTGAGAGGAAAACTGCACGTAAGACTCAACTAAAGCTTTGATCCTGCAGTAGATAAACTGCTGGAGATTAACAGACAAATCCAAATTGGACCCACTGAACATAAGAAACTTGTTATCATCTTTTAGACAATCTCAAATGGGTTTTTGTTTCAACACTTGCTGTTCATTAATTGTGATTTTTTTTTCACTTATTTCTATCAACTAGGAGGGAAACTATTTAGGTTGTAAGTTACATTTCCCTTGCTTAACAGACCAGCATACATATTGATTATATACTTGACTTGCTTCTACTCCTGCATGATTACATGTTCTGTGTGTCTCCTATAATCTTAGGTGAGATTCAACTCTCATGACAGACCACATTGATGAATCCTCTCAGGGGTTCTTCAGAAAACCTGCATGTTGATGTGATATATTCCTCTGAAAGACTAGATTTTGGGGGGATGGGCCATATGTTAATCTTATTTACATCTGAAAGCCTGGGATGTAAAAATCATGGGTGAATGAAGCGCACAAGTGAGGAGGTTTTCCCACTGACACGGGATTCCTTTGGAAGGCTAAGGCTGTCCACATCAAGAGAAAACCTCCTTCTCTCTGACAAATCAACTGGGTGGAAATAAATGATATTTGCTTGATCATTTCATAACACATCTGTTTCAGCAACTGTTTATATTTTTATCTGAGGCACTTTCAAACTGATATGAAAAAAAGCACTGTAATGAAAAAAACATCCAGATCAAAAGTGAATGTTATCTGCATGTGATTATGTTGTATTATATTAGCTCTTAACACAAAGACCTATCCGCTTATGTCAATAGCTTTCATATATTTAGCTAATTTTGTTCGATCAATTGGCTAAATGTTCTCGAATATAATTTGGAAAAGAGGTAACCCCGTTGAACTGCAGCATTTAAAGATATTTTTTATATTTAAATTGTGATTTATATTTATTCCACTAGCTACATTTTTTACTTATTCCCCCATTGCATAGCACAAATAATGTGTTTCTAAGGCTGTTAGATACTGCTGATGAATGACCAAATACTGCTGTGTATTGATAATTATAATAAAGCTCTGTTTCAGTTAGTCCACTCATATTGACTATACTTCATATGAATGTAGGATATGTGCAGATGTTTGGCATCTGGAGATGGATGTGGGGGCTTAAGAAATGCTGCAGTACAGTATAAATTATGAACATGCCAAGTCAAAAAAGATTTTTCATCAAATTAAATATTGTTTGACAAGAGTTGTCAGGCCCATAGAGCTGCTCCTACTCTAAAAGCATAAACTTTGTCCTTCCTGTCAGTTCTTCACGATTATCTCTCCACTCTCCTATCATATTTACTTTATGATGTGCACTAAATTGCTCCACAGCTCTTTGAGGCTGCTCTTCGGAAGTATTATATCCTTCACCTTCTCAATCATGTTATCATGTCTCATCTCATTTGCATTGACTGCAAATGATAGTCACATTGCAACATATCCGTAATGGTTTTGAATATTTCAAAAGGTCTCCAGCTGATCTCAGACAGTTAGAAATGACTGTTAATTTTGAGAAGTTAAAGAAATAACTGAATTTGAAAAAGCAAGATATATATATTGCAAAGAAGTGCTAGAAATGTCTTTTATAAAGAAGAATGATCTTCCTTTTGGGTGGACCATTATTGCCACAGTCAAAGGTAATGCTTTGATAGGTTTCTCTATATATCTTCTGACAAGAAGACAAGAAGCAGTGTGACCCTTTAACCCATCAGTCTGTTCACACAGACACACAGAGAGGCAGAATGGGAAACTGGTTTCCTTGCTGAGAATTCAAAAGATCCCATTTCCTTCACAGCGGCATATGAGTGATGTTGGCTTCAATGCAGCCTTCCCTGCATGATACATGCTCAGAATAGAAGAAGATGGAAAGATAGGGAAACCTTTGACAAAGAGCTGCAACAACTAATGGGCAGGGAGTGTCCTTCACACATCTGGATGCTGTTCACACCTTGGATTCCACATTTGCCTGGAAATAAGCCAAATAACCTTAAAAGATACCTTTTAAAGCTCTGGATACCCTTTTTTGATTTAATGTTACAGCAATCATAATTGGAATTGCAGATTAAAGACGTAGCATTGATTGAATTATGCTTGCAAATTGCTGATTGCTGCGTGAGAAATGTTGCACTTAAATGTGCACAAACCTTGCTATTTTTTATCTGATCAATCATCTACATATTATAACATTTCTAATTCACTCGGTTCTTCTCTCATAAAGTAACAGTTTGAAGTATATTGAATGAGTTGTGATTAACAGTAAAAGCAGCACTCTGTTTCACTTGTAAAGTACTCATTCTCATTGGTTGAAATCAACACCTCATCAGGCCTGATGTTATCCAAAGCAACCCACTTTTGTATTTTCAATTGGGTTGCTGTTTGAAGCAAATATCAGCCACAGCAAAGGTGTATCACTTAAACACTGCCCGGAATATGTCTGTTAGCATGAAGTGGACGGTTCTCTGAGTAGCCATGGCAGAAATTAAAACAGGGGCACTTTGGAGGGCAGTTCTGGCTGAGTCTATGGGAATGATCATCTTTATCTTCATCGGCCTCTCGGCTGCAATAGGGGACCGAAATAATGCTTACCCTGACCAGGAGATAAAGGTTGTGTTAGCCTTTGGCTTGGCCGTGCGACATTGGCCCAGTGTATCGGTCACATCAGCGGTGGCCACCTGAATCCTGCCATCACCCTCGGCCTCCTGGCCTGCTGCCAGATAAGTATGCTCAGGGCCTTTTTTTTAAACTTCTCTTTTTATTCAGCTTTTCACATGTTTACAGTCATAGATAATACAATATTCTCTATAAGCCTTCTGTAGTTAACAGTAAAATCATAAATCAAACGTACATATTTGTGGACAATACAGAGGCAGGCCTCACTGACCTTCAAACATGCTATAACACAGTGGTTCTCAAATGGGGGTACGCGGACCCCTAGGGGTACGTTGGAGTACTGCAGGGGGTACGTGAGATTTATTTTATGTTAATGAAAAAAAAAGATAAGATAAATATACCAATTTTAGGAAAAGTAACGAAGTTTGAGCAGTGTGGGTTTTATATTAATAGACTAGAGTTACACATATTTCAAAACACGAAGTGTAATAACTGCAGTTTGCCTCCCTGTCAGAATGACAAAGATCCTCAGTGAAGCACAAGCCCATGTTTCACTACATTGTAAGTACAAGTTATTAAAAATATCAGTTCAATGCAACTAATGTCGTCTTAGTGTTATTGCATGATGTTAAAATTGGTTTGCCATGAATTTAGTGATGGATTGTAAACATTTTAAATGTAGCATTTAAGTGTTTCTCAGTTACAATGTTGTTGTTTTAATAAATCAGACACCGATGGTGCAGCGCTGTACTGTACCTCTTTAGGCATTTTGTCCCTAACAAATCGTTTTTGCGCTGATCAGGGGGTACTTGGCTGAATTTTTTTTTCAAAGGGGGTACATTATTGAAAAAAGTTTGAGAATCACTGCTATAACATATAGAAAGAACATAAACACGAACAGGGTTATGGGGTGTACCTGCAACTTATTCAAACAAGGGGGGCATAGAAATAAAAATACTAAAAACAAAAATATATAAAGGTCCCTTCTTGACAAATGATGGTCATATTGGTGTAACAATTATTATCCATTTTTCCCATCTTAACAAAAAGATTCCCTGTTGCAGTCTCAAAGCAAGGGTTATCCTTTCCATCTTAAAAATATCATACACAATGTCAATCCACTCATCCAAAGTAGGTTTTCCTGGTTTTAACCACATTCTGGTGATGGCCTTCTTGCAAGCAGCACTCAGGATTCGAAACAGATATTTATCTTTAGAGGAAAACATTTCTGGCGGTGAAGCACCCAAATATAACGATTCAAATTTAAATGGAATGTCTACCTGAAAAACTTTTTGTAAAACTCCATGAACCTGCTGCCAGAAAGGATTCAATGATGTGCAAGACCAGAATATATGAAAATGCTTTGCATCCACACTGTCGCCAGCATGCAGAGGAATTAGTGAAATGTCTCTTCTGGGCTGGAGTAATAAAATCTGTATGAGGTTCTTCCAACAAAACTCTCGCCATGAGGTTGAACTTGACGTTTTCCATTGTATCTCACATACGTTCTCCCAATCTTCTTCCTTCAGAACTAAATTTCCTTCCCTTTCCCATTTTTGTTTTACATACAGCGAGTTACCTTTTGTTTGTTGTAAACTCCTATAGATTTTTGAGACAACTTTCTTGTTTGAGCCCTCAAGATAGGCATCTTGAAAAACTTTTAACAAAGTGTTATCCCAGTGCACTTGTGTACTCTCCCTCTGTATTTGATCGATGTAATGACGAACTTGAAGGAACCTGTAAAAATCATCACGTTTCAAGTCAAACTGCCCCTTCAGATTCTGAAAGCTGTTCATGGACCCCTTGTGAAGAAATGTGCAGTAGGCCGTCAGGCTTTTTGAAGACCAACACTTACATCTTGCGTCCCTTCTTCTAGGTAGAAATTCTAGATCATACACACACCATCTTAAACCCTTTACAGCCTCCCTCAAGGGATTTTTAGTTACCAGTCTGTTCCACACCTTAAGCGACAGACAGATCCATGGGTTTAGTTTATTCATCAAGACCTTATCCCCAATTGCAGCTTGAATTGGAAATTCTTCTGATATAGCACTCTCAATCTCCTTCCATCTAGCAACGTACTTTGGATTGCACCAGCATATGAATGGTCTCAATTGAGCCGCAATATAGTAATCCTTTAAACATGGGAGTGCGACACCACCCTTGTTTTTAGCCAATTGTAAGCTCTGATATTTAAATGTTGGCCTTCGTCCCTGCCAAATTTATTTCATTATTTTTCTTTTTGAGCAGTCCTCTTATCTGATCATTTGAGTCTTTATGATTTAGTTCCAATTGTTTTAATTCTCCTTGTAACTTGTCTAACTCTTTTTGCTTGGCTCTTTTTAAGCGAGCATTGTATCCAATTATCTTCCCTCGAAGCACAGCTTTACATGCATCCCACAGTACTGGAGGGGAAACTTCACCGTTATCATTTTGTTCCAAGTACTTAGTGATATCCTTCTTCATTTGGTCCCTCATATTATTCAGTAAATATGTATTTAATCTCCATAACGTGTTTCTTTGATCCTGCTCCAGATTACATTTTAAATAAATAGGGCAATGATCTGAAAGGTCCATGATCCCCATGTCGCAGCCCCCCAGATCTTTACCAAAGGTTAGAAAATAACCAACCTTGAATAAACCAAATGTGGATTAGGAAAAAAAAGTATAGTCCCTCTTTGAAGGATTTATTTCTCTCCAGACATCAACCAAACCAATATCCTCCATTGCCAAATTGATTTTCTTGTTTATCAGCTTGGGCTGCCCAATATGCACATTTGAAGAGTCCAGTTTAGGATTCAATCTTATGTTTAGATCCCCCCCACAGATTAGGACCCCCTGAGTATCTGCTATAATTAAATCAAATATCTGTTTAAAAAATGTCCAATCTGAATTAGGAGGAGCATAAATATTTAGTAGAGAAATCAATGAACCACCTAGATTTCTTCTCACTAATATATATCTCCCCTCTGTGTTCTTCTTTTCAAACGTGGGTTCAAAACAGCCGCATATGATGATGAGTGGGCCTACTGATGTTTAAAGCCTAGTCTTCTTAATTTAGCATGCTCTGTATCCGATATATGCGTTTGCTGCAAGAAGGCCACCTCAACTTTATCTATTTTTAGTTTGGTTAATATTTTACTTCTCTTGATAGGGTTTACAAGACCATTCACATTGTATGTGGCTATTTTAACAGCTTGCATTTAGAATCTGATAAGGACAATATCAGTGAAAAATACCAACCAAAGTTTTTACAGGTAACGAAAGATGTATCATAGGTAACACCCCATAGACTGCAAAGAACAGCAGCAAAAACAGGAACATAATAAGCCTAAGAAAAAAATAAATAAAAAATAAATAAAAAACAAGACTTCCAACTGTGGGGTCTTCATATTGACCCTGATTAAGCCCTGATGGTGATAGGGCTCTGAGGTAAAGCCTCAGCTTGACAGTTTGACTACGATAGACCTCGGCGAGACTTCCCCGGGCGGCTTCGGCATTAGGGCGCGGTGCGCTCTCTCAACTCGTATACAGTTCAAATGTAGCCGGGAGGTCCAAACCCTCCCTCAGCAAAGCCTCCACAAAAGTTCCCATCGACGAGGAATTATCCTCCAGGTCCGTTAGCTTAGCATCCAGATGCACCTGTAGTTGTAGCAGCTCCGTCACCGCCTCCTCCGCCACCTGTAGCCGTGTTTCAGTCGCCTCAATCCGCCCTTGCGCTGCCTCGGCAATTCTATTGTTAGTCTTGTTTATTTCTTTCGAATCTCTTTCAGCTGCTGACCGTTGTCTTTCCTGCACTCTCTCAATTATTTCAGTATGAGGCTCATGTCCGCTCTCCCAGTTTGGTCTTCCTTGAGGTGCGTTGGAGGTGAGTTGGAGTGTCGTCGTCCCCCACCACGCTGCTAGGCTAGCTCCGTCTCCGTCAAAATAACTCAGTCTGCATTCGTTTTTTACTCTTTTTTTTTAGACATTCTCAAGACCAACACACTTAAGCCACACTGTAAAATAAATGTTTTATGTATTTCAGTTGTAGTTGGTAACTTTTAACGATCTTTAAGCAGCCATCGCGTCGCTCACCAAACCGCGCTCAGGGCCTTTTTCTACATGATGGTCCAGATTTTGGGAGCAGTGGCTGGCACTGCCATTGTGTATGGCATCAGGCCAGAAACCACAGAATGACTTGGTGTTAAAAAAGTAAATTGCATTCCTGAGTAACAGTCCCCTTAATGAATAACAGGTGCTGCGCAGATTGAGTGCTAATTGGTGAATTTCCTTCAGCCAACATTTTCTGCAGAAGCAATTAACTTGTTGTCATTTGTTCTCATGAAGACTAACTAAAGCATGGTCCAACTCTTTAACAGCAGGCTTTATTCCATTTCCGTTTGATTATTTTCTTAGTACAGGTCGTCGAGACAAAATGTTCCTCTAATCATAATTAATAAAATAGGTAGATGGCTAACTGAAGTGTTTTTCTCCTTGTTGCAGCTCAATGGAATTAGCCCATTACAAGGCTTTGGTGTGGAGTTCCTGCTCACCCTACAGTTGGTCCTGTGTGTGATGGCAGTCAGCGACAAAAGACGTGACGTTGGTGGATTTGCACCTCTTGCGATCGGCTTGTCTGTAGTGCTGGAACATTTGGCTGGGGTGAGTAGCAAAACATTTCCACCCTTAACTAAATTGGTAGATGGTTTCTATAACTCGCTGTGGCCACAATGACACGAAATTCAAAAGATTCACTATTCAAAGGCTTTATTGTCATGTGCACAATAGCTAAAGCCTAGTTGCTGGCAATGAAAATCTT
Source organism: Gymnodraco acuticeps (assembly GCF_902827175.1). NCBI lineage: Eukaryota > Metazoa > Chordata > Actinopteri > Perciformes > Bathydraconidae > Gymnodraco > Gymnodraco acuticeps. The sequence goes on from NW_022990941.1 coordinate 60,986, forward strand.
AAGTCCCAGGCTCCTTCAACAGCACAATATAAGACATACAAATAAATGAAATGAAATGGGATGAACTGTCTGTGAATGAGGCTCTGATGACAGCCAGGAGACATGTGGTGTTCTACAGATCAGCTTCACAGGATGCAGCATTAACCCAGCACGATCCCTGGGGCCTGCAATTATACAGGAATCTTTTGATGACCATTGGGTATGTATTGTTAAGCTGTAAATAATATTATTACAGTGCTGAATTTGTGAGCAGAGCTGTGTCTCACCTGTTATTTTGTGTTTCAGGTGTACTGGGCAGGACCAATAAGTGGTGGTTTGGTGGCATCTCTTCTGTATGATTTTCTACTGGCACCCAGAAAGGAGCCCTTCAGAGAAAAAACACGAGTCTTCTTCTGCTGTGGCCAAAAGAAATGTACGTCGGTGAACCCTTTCATGAGGATATCACATAATGATCAAGGGAGCATTTTGGCATTGAAATAAAAATACTTTTGTACATGAAGCCAGTAGACCTTTTTGAATGTCTTGAAATTAAAATGTTAGATACATGTATGTCATAGACAAAACTGGTTTTATTTAAGGGTGGGCAAGTTGAAACCACTACTCAAACACTAGTATCAATATGCTGAAGATGTTTGTTAAGACTGCTTGATACATTTTGAAGCAGTGTTGTGAAGTGCATATGGAAAAAATCTAAATAGTTAATTAAAACAAAAATCATGCATGTCAAACTGTATTTGATTGTACTGCATGTTACATTTTGATTGCAGGAATAGGCTGCATACAATATTGTTTACATGTATAAGCATACTACATATTACCAGTAAGAATTATTCCATTCTATGAATACAATTTGCAGATGAGTTTCACAGATGTGGTATGAATCCTGCCTGCTCCTTTGAAACAGCTCTGATAAGAAGTGAAATGGATGACCCATGGCTAATATCAGTAAACTATTTGAAGCTTTTTCTTCTCTAAAATCCCATTTCACTTTGTCAAAGACAAATGTAGCAGATCTCTGCTTTCATTCCAGGTGTACTTGCTGGGGCCAATGTTCGGAGGCATAGCAACAGCTCTTGACTTATTTCTGTACCAAGGAACAAAGGTATGCAGTGTAACAATCCGAATAAAGATCTACTCTCACTAAATATATAATTCTTCATGGCTTTCCTCCCTTCAAGGAGGAATATTTCTCTGCCCCAGTGAATATAATTATAACTGTCAGTTTGCCTCCTCATAAACCTACTAACGTGCATAATGCTATTAAATGCCTCAATGAATGATAACCGCACTTGGGGTTATCTCTCTTATACGACTCAACTCTTCACATGGATTTTTATGGTGGGATTTCAGCGGATGGTCATGTGACAGTGGCCAATCTAAAATCTCCACTCTTTGTTTGCTTAACCTCAGAGGTCAGGGCATTGTGTTTAGCCTCTTGTTTTGAAGTTTGTCCTCAACAACATGGACAATGCTCTTTTTGTTGCCCCTCAGTCATTTTGTCTGAGACCGTCCTTCATCAAATTATTTTGGCTCTCATGTTGTGCTTGATTATTCCATGATTTGGCATGGAAGAGTGTTCACTGGTGCTCTCATTATAGTTATCTAGACCAGTGGTTCCCAAACGGTGTGCCGCGGCACAATGGTGTGCCGTGAGGCAAGTCCCGGTGTGCCGTGGGATTTTGTGACAACCATACGTTATTATTGCAATATACAACTACACAAAAATAATTACTTTTTCATTTACTATATCAGTACTTTGTAGGTTTATATGTAGGCCTACGTAATCTGCGCGACTTGCGCGTCCACATCTCCACGTGCAGTGCTGCATAAACATGGCTGAGTCAGCGATAACTTTCAAGGGGTGGAGGTATGCCCATTATTTTAAGTTCGTCCGAAGATTAGACAGGAATGCGACGGTGAGGTGAAAACTGTGTCCAGGCCAGAAGCTGTTATCCACTGCTGTAAACACCACGTCAAACCTCAACAAACACCTGCAAAGAACACATGCTTTTTTGTTTATATCATGTATATCTCTGTCTTCCGGTTGTTGCCTGTTTTGAATGACAAATACACACTACCGCCGCCTGCTGGTAAGGAAAGTTATTGCCACTCACGCATGCGCAGTTCGTACGTGCTCGGCGAGTAAAGTAACGAGTTACTTTATGTAGATAGTAACGAAGTAGTGTAATATATTACTTTTTTTGGTAACACTTTACAATAAGGTACACACAATGTGCTTAGTTACTGAGGAACTACTAGATAGTTAATGGTTAGTTAATGAGTAGTTCCTCAGTGACTGCGATTGAGGAACTGATGGTTAGTTACTGGTAAACAGACTGGGGGTACTGTATTAACGAATCATTCGTTAATGGTTAGTTAATGAGTAGTTCCTCAGTGAACTGATGGTTAGTTACTGGTAAACAGACTGGGGGGTACTGTATTAATGAATCATTCGTTAATGGTTACTTTATGAGGAGTTCCTGGGAGACTTTGATTGAAGCAATGGTCCGCTGCAGCAGGGCACATTTAAACCTGCCATCTTCGGCTGGCTTGGGTCCCACCCTGGATCAACTGGTGGAGGTGGATCCGATTTACCTTACCATTACTTAGGCCGTTTGGGTATGGTAAACTCAAGGAACGCAAACAAAAACAGTAGTTACCCATTACCTAATGATTACCTTACCGTTACTAAAACAGTAGTTACCCATTAAGTAATGCTTACCTTACCATTCGTTAAGCAGTGTGTGTCCCCTCAAGTAAAGTAATGCATCAAAAACAGTAGTTACCCATTACCTAATGATTACCTTACCGTTACTAAAACAGTAGTTACCCATTAAGTAATGCTTACTTAACCATTCGTTAAGCATTGTGTGTCCCCTCAAGTAAAGTAATGCATCAAAAACAGTAGTTACCCATTACCTAATGCCTACTTAACCATTCGTTAAGCATTGTGTGTCCCCTCAAGTAAAGTAATGCATCAAAAACAGTAGTTACCCATTACCTAATGCCTACTTAACCATTCGTTAAGCATTGTGTGTCCCCTCAAGTAAAGTAATGCATCAAAAACAGTAGTTACCCATTACCTAATGATTACTTTACCATTCGTTAAGCAGTAAACAAATAAACAAACCCTGTGCAAGTTTACATTTTTATTTAAACAACAATCCAAAGGACACTAATAATGAAAACAAGGTTGCATCAGAACTTGCAAAAGTGGCGTATGTCATGCAGCAATCTGCCTAAGGGACCATCTTTGTGTTCATTTGCCAGCCAATGTGTCCACTCGATGAAAGCAAGATGACTCTTCAGAGTCTTCACTGTGCGGTTTCCTCGCAGTCTCCAGACCTGTGACTTGTACGTTGACCAAGCCCGCTCAATGTTTTGGGTGTGGGCTCCTGTGTCTGGGTTCACAAATGACCGGCTGTGGTTCACAGAGAAATGGACAAAGCCACTTTCTGCGATTACAGTGGTGTATGCCCTCCACATGTCCGTTATCACCGTGGTCCCTTGGCGAACGTATTTTGTGACCAGAGGAATTAAGTGGCGCCGTGATCTTTGTTTCACCAGCCTCAGGATAGGTCTTCTCCTTTTTCCTCTGATGCCCAGCATTCCAAAGACACATTTTCTCCTCCTCCACGTAGGACCGAATCTTCCCCTACCATACTGTAATAAAGCAGTGAAAAAGGACAACACAGTTATATAAAAATAAACATCAGGAATTTCAATTGATAAACAAAGTGAAATGTGTTTATTTACTTTATTTTACAATTTAAAAATATTCACTTCCTTTCTCAAAAAAGAAGAGACATTTTTTTAAATGTAGTGGTACAAACAGAAAAGGCTGTTTAATTTTATTAAGTTAAAGTTTGCTTATTTTGCTGCAAGAAACATGAAAATGTAAGATAGATATTGTAATTAGATGATATATAAATAAGATTATGCACTTTTAAAATGTTAGTAATAAAAAGTAAGAATAAGGATTTATTTCCTTAAAGGTGGGGTAGGTAAGTTTGAGAAACCGGCTCGAGATCGCTAGAATTTGAAAATACACAACCGGAGAAAATCTGCCACTTCCTTACAGAGCCCCTCCTCCAACACACACGAACGCGCACATGACCAATGAGGGCACGAGATAAGTTTGTGGTTGTACTTTTTACAGTACTACGGCTTCCACAGATGACGTTTTTTATGAATTTGTTGTCAAAGCACTTAAGATATTCATTGCTATCGGGATGTTAAGAGCATTCCATGGAATATAACAAAAAGTGTATCTCGAGCCGGTTTCTGAAACTTACCTACCCCATCTTTAATGATCTGATTGGATGAGATAATTCTTAGCTTCTAAATCCTTTTTTTCTGTTATTTGACTGTGTATACACTGTGGAGCTGGCTCTCTCTAATGTATACTTTGTCTCGCCAGTCACAAGGGTGTGAATGACACAATTATAAAATTACATTACTTTGCTCATTCATTTGTTAATCTCTGACCTTAAAATATATGTTGTTATTTCACCTTGAAAAACAAAGGTTTTAGTTTTAGTGAGGCCAAAGGCTAAGGCTCTGTAGTTTATACACACCTTCCTTTTGTGGTAGAAGTTGCTTTCGTCCAGCATGACAAATTCGTTTGGTCCTCCAAGTCTCTGCTTTCCCCTCCTTTCTCTCCTCTTGATTGCACTCTTGCAGACCTTCCTCAACTTCAGGCTAATTTTTGACAGCGTGCGACTGCTTCCTGCCACGCCATCCTGCAGCAAGTCAATTTGCCTTAGCTGCAGTCCCTGGGAAAATCTGTTAAAGATCAATATAGAATGACTTAATATGAACAAAAGCATATGAAGAAGAACGCATTCAGCACCAGTGGCTAATGTATAATTATAATTCACATTAGACATTTGTTATTACTCAAGATGAAACAGAATATTTTAATGTTGCTAATTAATTTTATCTATCAAGTTTCCCTGTATCAGAGCATCTACACATGTATTTTTAAGCTATTAGAATAATCACACATTGTAACGTTCTGAACCCATTTTTTGGTTGAGGAACATTTTGAATGCAGGAATTTTACTGTAACAGAGTATTCGTACACTCTGGTACTTCTACTTTTACTCTAATACAAGATCTGAGTACTTATAGTCAAGTGCAATATCTGAGTACTTCTGTTTTACTCAAGTACAATATCTGAGTATTTCTACTTTTACTCAAGTACAAGATCTATTCTGTTTATAGCCTATGAGAAAAACTATTAGAAAACGAAAGCTAAAGCTAATGTTAGCAGATAGTGACAATGTATGCTAGTTAGCTAGCTCAACGATTCTTTAAATAATATTGCGACAGAAACATTTTTCTGTTCACATCACGCTCTGCCGCTCCAACAGGGAGCTCTGCTCTGAACACCCGAACGGCAAGGCGATACGGGTCCGTTCTTATTGTGCATCCATGGGTAAAGGTAAAACCTTTATATATACAGTCTATGGTTAAGGCTAAAACGCATGTAGTACAGAACACGTAACATGAAGGTGCCGGGCGGCGCGGTCCCGTGGGTTGGATGCGCGTTCATAATGCCGAGGGAAATAACTCTCGAATGTTCTCCTCAGAGTCCGGCGCACTTCCTGGGGGCTTGGTGTGAAAGCGGCGCCATTGTGCCCCGCCACACCTCCAAGCAGCCTGCGTTGTGAATTGCCAAATAACTAGCGCTTGGTCCGCTAGCTCAATGCTAACATATAATGGATAACGTCATTGACGCGCTAACTGAAATTAGCATTTAGATATCGGTAATGTTAAACAACAGTCAACATGCTTAAAATAAACGTAATACTTACAGGCATTCATTTGCTGTGCTTTGAGGAAATGACTGATATTATTGATGAATTAATATTACCTGTAAATGTATTTCATCCAGCTGAACAAGGACAATTTGCTCCTCTGAAACAGGGACAAAGACCTCACTGACTTCTTCGTCGTTTTCCCTCGGTGTTTTTTACGTCGGCACTTCCTACAAAAGACAAATCGTAAATTCCTAGTCCTTTTTTCCTGATAAAGAACTTGTCTTTGTAACATTACATATCAGTAAACAGAGGAAGTCATCGTTAAAACCCATGCTAAAAATGTACGACTTAGCCTACCACTGCAGTCCGTCGACGTTTGAGTGTTTCTCCAGTTTCATCCTCTTTTTGCAGAGTTTGCATTTCATTTTTCCTTGAAGCAATTCCTTTTTCATTAGCCATTCAATTAATTTTTTCCTTTTTTTAAAAGTCTGTCTTCCGTCAATAAGACTGAGTACTTTGGTGTGCAGTGTCATCATGATAACCTATAACCTGACTGCGGCGTTACTACTGCGTTACTGCGGCCCCGGCCCGTCCACAAAACCTAACACCCAGCGTAGTTCAAGATGTGCTGCCGCTGGGCCAGACCGGAAGTGGAACTCCGCTGAGCGCACTAGCGCCCAAGCACCCTGATCCTCATTTCTTGTTCACACGATTCAAACCAATAGTTTTTATATTTTGAATCAGGTATTTCATCTTCCTTGTTCAATTGACAAAGCACAGCTTCTTTATATTCACTGATATACAATTAAAATATTAAAACCGTAATAAAGTGTTAATACGCTGCAAATCGGGATCCGGCTGGAGCACTATGCAAGACACGCCCCTTCATAGCATTCAAGTGCTACGATTGGCCATGAGCCTGTCACGTGCATCTCGGCTAGTGATAAAACCTTTATATATACAGTCTATGGATCAAACTCAACCTTTCCATCTTATATGTACACTAGTCTATGCTCTAGTCTACACGCTTAGAACTGAAAATGGACTCGAGGAGAAGCAAGCGAAAGAGGATGGGGCCCCCTAAGCGTTTAGTGTCAGAATGTAAGTATGAATTGAAATTTATTTTTGTCATTTCAGAAATCAGTAACACTGCATCGCGAAATCATCTCAATTGACACATGTTATTACACTTTTTGTTCTGTGCTATCTGATTTGAGGTTGCTAGCTAAACCACGAGGACCCACGTGTTACATAATAATAATAATAATAATAATAATAATAATACATTACATTTATAAAGCCCCTTGCTGGAGCTCAAAGCGCTTACATGACATTTAAATGTTTTGTAAAGTTCCTTATACAGCTTTAGACTTGTTTTTATCTCATAAAGTCCTTAAGTGACACACCCTGAAAAGTCTGGTGGGTCATGTGCCGGGCTAAGACATGTGACAGAACTAGGTACATTTCAGAGGCTTGTTTTTGGTTGCTAAAGGTACAAATCAAGCCATTTAAGAATTAAAATGCTTACATAACATGTACTTTGTTACATTGAACCTGTTAACATGTCTTGATCAAATTGATATGAAACAAATTAGATAAATATCGCTGTGACACTGATGTCACATCGGGACATTAACCTTAAACTTTCACAGTAAATCTGGAGTAACACATATGTCACAATTAGAAATATGAGTATGATCTGCTCAGTTAATTTAGGTGATCCAATTATATTTAGTTAATATATTCTTTATTCTTCAATTCAAAGAATGTTAAAACAAATTTAAATCAAAAAATCCTCCTCATTAATTAAGTTATAAATAAGAGTTACTTTACCATTAAAGTTCAATGTCACATTGTCAGAAATGTGGTCTATTTAGTCTAAATTATGTTCCCCTTAATTTCCCCAAAAGTAGAAATGGGTCTGGGTTGTTATGGGTTAAATTAGTTAAATCGTCAAATAAACTGAAATATCTCAATTACGAAGGTTTAACGTTTTATCTTAACTCTTAAATAAGTAAATGACATTAGGGCGCTAGAAACGAGAGTATTTTGATTTTAACACAGCATTGGGCGATATGTAATGAAAATATAATTAAAAACAGTACATTCATACATTCATTCAAGAGTGGCTTTTCAGATATCCAATTTTGAAATAGTTCCAATGAAGTTATAATATAGCTGAAAAAAAACAAAACATACTTCCATATAGTAATGCTCTCTACATCAACAACTCTTTCTGTGCTCCATAATCTTACAGCGGATACATATTTGGCTGTCAGTGGTCAGTCTGAGGAAGAGCCATGCAGCTCCCACACTGTGGCAAAGGAAATGGGTAAGTGTTTGCTTTCAAATGTTAAGCATACTTTAAGGATCCACTCAGTCTCAGATGGTGTACTAATAAGTAGTTGCTTAGCAGATAGCAGTAAAAAAAAAACAATATGTAAACGTATAGTGGATTAAAGATGTCACATGCACAAAGTGAAGCCCCTTGTTATCTCCTGTGTTGAGGAGATTCTTCCACTGTGCTTTGCCATACCTTTGTTGGTGGTAGAGGTCAGGGTGGGCAGATAGTGGTTTGGACGACATCCATGTTTTTTTGGTCTAATTTGGCATTTTGGACCTTTACACAATTTCAAATATTCCCTATCGCTATATGTACCATTTTGTCAACACTATTTCTAATTTATGAACTTTCTGTCTCCCCTCTTAAAGCTGTAGTGCACTGCAGTGATGGGTCTGACTCGGATGCATTCACAGGACAGCAGTCTACTATTAAAGCATCAACTAAAGGTTAGGTTGTGTTGTGACATTGCATTACATTTACATTTTATCTACGGTTACTGTTTTTTGATTGTGTTATCTTTATATATATATATATAATATCGCACAATACACTAGAACAAGAAAATATTACATAACGAAAATGTAAACGCTTGTGCAAATGTACTAGAGCCCATTTTACTTCTGTGTGGTTGAGTGCATATTAAAAGTTGAAGTTATTTTTTGCAATTACTTGTGAAGCCCCTGTCAGAATCAATGATCTTACAGTTGCCTTGAAGTGAATATAGTAATGTTTTGTAATGTATTATCATAGGTTTTGCAGTGTTTAAATGCAGTTGCAAGTCCCAATATAGAATTCAACAGTCTCTATTAAATGTGATCAATGACATTTCAATCATGAGAGACGTGATGTATGAAATACATGTTTAATACCGGACACGTGGTATAGAAAATTATGATTGACAGATTACAACAATGAATCAACTGATGTTTGGAGATTAGGCCCCGGTTTGTAGGATATCATTCAGGAGGGGAAAACCGCTCCGATGAACCCCCCGGGGTCTAGACACTGGTGGTGGTGATAATGGTTCGGTCTGGTCTGGAGGAAGAAGGATTAGCTTGGCCCTGAATTAGGAGACAGGAGGCGAAGGGGTGGAGGCGGGTTGTGCGTTGACACCTGAAATGACAACTGACAGAGAGGGAAGAGCAGATTTAAAGGGTTTAGCAGGTGCAATGATTGCTAGCTGGGGAGTACCGCCCCTGATTACTTAATGGGAGAAGAGCTTGCAGTGACGTGTAACACCAGGGGGTATGGTCTTCCTTCTTGAACTTGCGCTAAGCTTCATGTCTGCAACTTCACGACAATACAGGCGGTCCTAGATCTATAATTTTGACATTTTATTGTACATTTTTTGAAAACGCTAAACAAAGGCATGGAACCACAATCTGCCTATACATACTGTTTGTGTAATAACTACAGAAAAGATAATGTTGGTTTTTTTGCCGTTTTTGTCATTACAGATGTTTCTGCAGCTCCCACAGCCATAGCAGCTCTGAAGCGCAGAAACAGAGATAATAATGCCTTGAAAATAAGGCTAGATGCTTCAAAGGACAAATTATTAACTGTTGAAAGCGAAAGGGACTATCTGAGGATACAGCTGGCTGAGGGTAAGCAAATCAATAATGATTAAATAATTACTTATTGGCATCTGATAGCTTTTGAGAAAAAAAACAAAAAAAACAGGCACATACACCAAGCCCTACAACATTTCTCATCACAGTCCATGAGGCCATACATGCTTGCAGATGACTAGTTGCATCAGCAATTCAGTCATTTCACTGCAAACATATCATGACAAGCATATAGGACGGACAGCACCAAATGGTGGGGTGGAGCTTGACAGATCAGGCTCCAGCTCACTTCTCTCACTTATCAACCGACAGGGTTGGATTGAGAGGGAAAGAACAGTCACTTGTTAAAATATGTTGAGTCCGTTTGTTCGGGGGAAACTTGGAACAGGCATATCACATGCCCCGTTTGAACTAGAGTCATGAAAATTATCTCACATATTCCATAAATCCTAAAGAACAAATTGTTTCACTTACCTAACATTTCAGGTCACGATATTTTTCACTATTTCAAATGTAGTGAAAAACACTATATGAATTTTCACCGATCTGCGTGAAACTCTGAACACACAATATAAGGTTTAAAGATTATTGTAAATGTTCTGACCCTTAGTGGTAACAATAGTTATCTTCTAATCCTCTTGTTTGTTTCAGCTTTGGCCCTTCTAAAAATGGCATCAGTTAAGGCGCCAGTTACTTCTGAAGGTGACCAAATAGGGGCAGGCAACTCCTCTTCATCCTCCACCTCCTCCAATTCCTCCAGTTCCTCCTCCTCCTCCTCCTCCTCCTCCTCCTCATCCTCTTCGTCAGACAGAGGGAAGAAGAGGAAGAGTAAGAAGAAGAAGAACAAGAAAAACAAATACGGCAAGAAAAAAAGAGGAAAAAAAGCGAAGAAGACAAAAGGAAAGACTGCAAAGAGAGGTACGTTGGCCACCTACACAGTGTCTGACTTGGGAAGTAAGGAGGTAGGACTACAGTGAATTATGTGACAGACTGACCATTGCTCAGTGTAGAAGGAACAGCTAGTGAACAGGGCTAACCTGCATTAGCAGGTGCTGTCAGACTGTTTGTGTTCATACTGAAAACACTAAACTGAAACGGATTTGCTCATGCACTTAAAGTACATTAAACTTAATTAGTGAGGGAGTGTCGCTACATGCCTTAGCGTGTTATCATCAAGGGGATCATTAAGGGAACGAATGCAGTCTGGTGTTGAAGTACAGTCGTACAATGTATTTTACAGCTCAATAAATACTTTTAGTATGCATTAAGTCTTTAATTTCAACAAATGTTCAAGTTACAATTGGGCGATGTGTACCCAACTGGACATAGACGATGTCCTCTGCGGCGGTGCTTGATCAGCTCCGGGACCACGGCTCAAACTAAACTCTGCGCTTCATTTACCAATGCTTTTTTGTTTATTTCTGCTGTAATAGGTGTTACAATAATGGAGTCAGCTGTTTAACTATTATACATCAACCTGAGCTTATCCTCCCACTTTATGGCTGTTTAAAGTAATGTGAGTACCGCAGTTAACTGTTCCGAAACGGAAACTCTACCCGTTCTTGTGGGGCAGGGAGGGGAGGGCGCCTTATTAACTCATGATGTGATGATGGTCAGGTATCCAACGGCGATGGCTGTCATACATGGCTGATGCACGATGTCATTGTCCATCAGCCCAACCATAACTAGAGTAAAGTTTAGCCAGCCCTGCATCATCTTCTGGTTGTTTTTGTGTTTTTAAGTGGTTGGATTCAATAAAAGAGCTGAGCGCCCAAAAAATATGGTGGACACAAGAAAGACATGTTGCTGGATTCTTAAGGTAACCACTTCTCTTGGTTGGTTATGAAGAAGGAGCATATCAATATATAAATATACACAAATATTTGTTTTGAAATTCAGTTCTGTTGTTAACCTGGTTCTTGAAAAAATATGTCCATAGCTACCGCAAGAATTGCTGCAGAGCATTCTTTTGGAGGTAGTTCTTGACGCTGGAGACATGGCATATTTGACGCTTTCTCTGGTTTGTTGGAAAGTAAGAAATACCGTCAGCCAGGACGCTTTCCGGAAAAAGGCACACTTTTTGTGGATATTGAGTAAGAAATATTGTATTTTACAAATTCAATTTCAATAAGCTTGCTAAATTAAACCTTAGGCTTATTGTTTTATACTTTCTTATTACAGGTGTGGACACAAATTGGTTTCACCATTCCGAGTCCTATCGCGAGGAAATGTCCACCATGTTTTGCATTTCGTCTTGTCAGTTTTGCAGAACGCAATTCAAAGATTGTTCAGGTTGGCATACAATGACATAGATAAATAAGTTCTGTATTTCTGCTTCAGATGCTTTCAGTGCTTACATAGATTGTTAGATAGATTATATTTCCTCAAAAATGTATCAGTGCACGTCACTCACAGTTAGCTTTAGACAATTAAGTGCTGTCACCATTTGTTTTTTTCAAAGTAACCTAAATTACAGATGGCTGCCACCTGTAATTGATTAGATCTAGAGAGAGTGAAAGTCCAGATTTTACTGAAGAAAAAGGAAATAATTTTGTATTCTCAAATTTAGCTGAAAAATAATAATTGCAACTTCTTGCAATTTGGATATTGCACTTTCAACTTAAAAATATCAGGATGTCCCACTACATCATGTAAGCAGGAATATATGTGTAAAATGTACTTTTGACTCACATTAATATATTAAAGCAGCTTCCAAACAGACAATTATCTAGTGCTCCATGAGAGTATCAGTAGTAGTCTCACACAGTTAAAGACAAACTCTAAATTAATATATTTATAATTGTAATGTAATTGTGTGGTGGTTGCCGTCATTTCATGCAACAGTTGCACTCCATAGCCAGCTGCTGTTGTCACAGTATGCCGTTTATCCATAGCTAAATATTTTGCCGTGTTGACACTTTTTTGGTCTGTCTGCTAAGTGTGGCTGAGCTGAAGTCCCAGTTATTGTCACAGTATGCCACTGATCAAGTTAGCAACCACCTTTTTTAAATGAGATGTAAAAGTTATATAATTAAACATTTTGTTATTCACTGACATTTAATCATTATAGAACAATATTTAAAAAGTATCTCTATTTTAAACTAAAACTTTAAGGACTTTAAGAAGAAGGACTAAGATGTGTGAAAAAAAATCAACAGATTTAGGGATTTTAGGAGTCATGCCTATTGAGGTTTGTAGGCTAGTGTAATATCTGCAGGGCTGGTGGAATAAAATCCAGGTAACTGTAAAGCTTATAAGGGAAGTGGCTTGCCAGTCTTTTCACAATTCCAAAATATGGTGACAGCCTGTATATAGATTTTTTTAAGTTTAATTTAAATATCACTTAACCATAGTATTGAAGATAGCAGATCATTCATAACATTATACATACAAATGATCGAAATCAAATGTATTATTACATTTACAGCCTTCTGTAGATCAGATTTTTCACTTTTGTGTTGTGCAGGATACGTAGGACATGGGAAAAGAGGTGTCATTCGGGCTATGTACTCTGAGCATCCTCACCCTGGGTTCTGCAGCCATTTTTGCTCAACGGATGCTGGGAATTTTGAGTAGGAGGTACCTGGTGTTAAGGCCCCGATATTCAAAACACAGCATTGTTTTTTGCGTTAAAAACAGGCTAACCTTGACGCTGATTTGGGTGACTTGTGTAATTCGTGGAGAAGCGAAGAGTTGTAGTTTTGGTATACAGGTATAAAATACTTTGACAGTAACAAAAACGTTTTTTAAAATAACAAGAATACAGTTTAAAAGGAGAGTGATTTGTAAAATATCCATAAAGAAAAAGAGTAATCTGCTTACAGTTCTGTTTCATATGGGTGTTGAGAGAGGTATCCATAGATCTCTTCATTTTGCTCTCAAAGTGTACCAGATTGATGCTTTTAACTTCAACATTTAAAAACAAATTTGCACACATCTTGTGTCCATATCTTTCTGTTTTGGTGGTCAAGCCACAACCGTGTATGCATGCATGCATGAGTCATGGTAAAATATCTGGATTAAGAGGTTGCTTTTTCTTTGCACAGCATGAAAGAAAGGTGAAATGAATGGGCTGTGGTTTTAGTATTTTTAAGCAGAAATTGAGTTCAATAATTTGTACGGCCCTTGGAGAAAGTTGTAAAAATTGAAATGGCCCTTGAGAGAAAAAAGTTCCCCACCCCTGATCTAAATAGTAATAAAAACCCTTTATTTGTAACTTAACATCTCTGTCTCCTATCCGTATATTATAAAGAATAGCCAGTTAATTGACGCATTATAGCGCAGGCCTTTGTCAGATGGTATATTACGCTGTTTTTTCTGTTTCTAATAGTTCTCTCTTATTTCACCATACGGGTGTTTGCATCCCTGAATATAAGTAGGCCTATAATGTTAAACAGAACATGCTGTGATGTCGCTCTGTTCAGAGCGACACCAGTGTTTCCAAACAACTGGTCTCTGCACGCTTACATTAACCTGCAGTGTCAGATTTTAATAAAAGAACAGGGAGAGCAGATTCTCCAAACTGTTCCATTTAAAGGCTGCTGAGACATGAGGATGCCAGGCTAAAACTTGGCAATATTGATGCGTTATAAATTAGAAACGGGGCAATGTCGATAGAGCGTTAAATCCACATTGTGGATCGTCTTATCAGTTATCATTATTAAACATGATTGGATAAAAGTAGAGCTGATTGCCCAAACCTACCTTCTGTATATAAAGGTATACACCCCAAACACATACAAATACATTACTTTGAGCAAAGCTACACGACTAGTAATACCTTTACACTACACCAATTCATTACACAATTTTGTATGTAAGGATTACACTACCACTATATAACACTAGTACAACAATATTATCAATAAATAAACCCATATCCAAACTGATTTCTGCACTACAGACATCATTAGGATAGGCAACAACAAAGTACTGTTGTTAAATAGTTACATATTTGTCTTTTTTTCTGTTTCAGTCCTGACCCCAGAAGACGCCATAAGCCGCTACAAGCGTGTTCTTGAGGCGGTAAACAAGGGGAATAATAAAACGGCGGCTTACAGAGCGGTAGGAGTGGACCGCAAAACCATTGCCGACACTGCAGGAATTGCAGAACTGCATGCCGTGAACCCGGGAATCTACCAAGATATCCGGGGAACACTGAAGAAGGGGGAAACCCTTCTCCGTTTCACTGAGATATGTAAAGCTGCCATAAAGGACCAAAATTTAGAGGGGAAGGTCCAGGACTTGAAGACCAATGGAGGATTATTATCCATTAATCCAAAGGGGAAGTGAGGAAGGAATGGATGTTTTTTTGGTTTGCAATTGTTTTTAGTTTTCTTTTATAAAAAGTATTTTTTATTTCCATTTTTTGTTGTTGTTGTTATGTTCATCGTTGTTTGAATAAAAATGTAAAACTTCAGTGGCTGTAGATCCGTCATTGTCATCAACAGTGTTTGTTTGTTTGTTAAACTGCTTAACTAATGGTGAGGTAATCATTAGGTAATGGGTAACTACTGTTTTTGATGCATTACTTTACTTGAGGGGACACACAATGCTTAACGAATGGTTAAGTAAGCATTACTTAATGGGTAACTACTGTTTTAGTAACGGTAAGGTAATCATTAGGTAATGGGTAACTACTGTTTTTGATGCATTACTTTACTTGAGGGGACACACACTGCTTAACGAATGGTAAGGTAAGCATTACTTAATGGGTAACTACTGTTTTAGTAACGGTAAGGTAATCATTAGGTAATGGGTAACTACTGTTTTTGTTTGCGTTCCTTGAGTTTACCATACCCAAACGGCCTAAGTAATGGTAAGGTAAATCGGATCCACCTCCACCAGTTGATCCAGGGTGGGACCCAAGCCAGCCGAAGATGGCAGGTTTAAATGTGCCCTGCTGCAGCGGACCATTGCTTCAATCAAAGTCTCCCAGGAACTCCTCATAAAGTAACCATTAACGAATGATTCATTAATACAGTACCCCCCAGTCTGTTTACCAGTAACTAACCATAAGTTCACTGAGGAACTACTCATTAACTAACCATTAACGAATGATTCGTTAATACAGTACCCCCAGTCTGTTTACCAGTAACTAACCATCAGTTCCTCAATCGCAGTCACTGAGGAACTACTCATTAACTAACCATTAACTATCTAGTAGTTCCTCAGTAACTCAGCACATTTTGTGTACCTTATTGTAAAGTGTTACCCTTTTTTTTTAAGTAATATGTAATATATTACATTTTTTTAGTAACGACCCCATCTCTGGAGTTGGCGTTCTCTACTCTGATTTACATGAAGAACAACAGGAGGCCACGGCTCTGTTGAACAGGACTTGCGAATGGCCCTCTCCTCAGTGCCACCAAGGATTAAAAAATTCTGCGCGCCCCGACAGGCACATGTATCTCACTAATTTGTAAGTCGGCAAAATATTTACAATAGCACATGTTTCAATGCTGATTGCTGAAATGTTACATTTATAATTTGTAGTTCAGGACCATGGACAATGCAGCTTCCTTGCATTGACAGTTCTCTGTGCTGAATTTCTGCTGAGTTTCCTTTGCCTCATTTTTAATGTTGTGACCTGTCTGGTTTAAATGAGTGTGTTGCTGCTTTGATGAAGCCTAATTTGATAAAGTTTCAAATTAATTTCTGAAATATTTCGTTAATAAATATTTCATGAGTAATATAGTTGTCTTTGTCACATTTTATTTGGCATTAGTAAATAATTATGCACATTTACAGATATTTGACATGATATGAGTGATAACACGTGTTATAAGGGCTATTTTGCACAATAGGTGTGCCTTGAGATTTTTACTTGTCCTTTGGTGTGCCTTGGGCACAAAAAGGTTGGGAACCACTGCTCTAGACACAATAAACAATTGGGAATGAAAGCTTAACCTGCTTTCAGAGTGACGTAATTATATTCAACACAAAAAATGGCCTGATACAAACAAAGATGCAACCCATCAATTAATTGAACCTCCAGCCAAAGCATGAAATAAATTCCTCTGTGCAACATACTTTAAACAATGGAAAACACCTCAATGAGCCACACTGTCATGTTCCTTTATTACAATGAACATGTCATTGTAGCTTATTTCCAGTCAAATTGCACATACACTGTCCTAGTGCAGTACAGAAATAACTAGCTGTTCAAATGTGTATTAACCGAGACTGCAATTATTCCTGCACAAATACTATTTACTTTGAGTAATATTTGCTGAACGCTCCAGTGAACAGTTGTTTTAGAAACCAAGCCTTTTTAAAAACAAAACTATGTGTGTCCTGCTCTACAGGACTTAAGTCTGCAGAAGGAACATGGGCACCAAAAACCTTAGGAGACAGACTAAGATATTGTTTGCTTGTTTTGTTTTATGGAACATATTGTAAAAAAAAAGAAAGAACTATGGAGTGACACCTCCATACATTGACTTGCTTAGCAGAACACGGAGTATCTTCTCTTAACATTTGTAACCCTAAACCCCTCTCAACATAGTTTCTGATGCTGGGCCCTTATCTGTAAGCTACTTGCCACACTCACTCCCTCTCTGCTTTTCATCACTTTTTGGCAGAAGTTAAATAAACTATGTGTCAGAAAGAGGGCCTGTTGGGGCACAGTTATATATCTGTGGAACTATGTGCAGAACTCCGCGTTTAAAAAACAAGGTGCCAATCAAAACCGCAGGAAAAAACAGTTCTCACTTCGTCTACTCATGAACACTGCGCTCATACAGACATGATGATATGATTCCCTCAGCTCTTTCTAGATGACTCCACTGACATACAGTACGTTTTCACAACGTTGGTATTTTTATAAAAACTTTGGCTCAAGACTTTTAGGTGCAGTTAACAGTGTTTGTGTCGGCAGGGATAAACGCTTGTCAGATGGTGCAGAAGGTGAATGGTCCCACTTCTACAATCTACTACAGAGGCCCTGACCCGAAACTGCTTGGAAAACAAACACAGATCAAAACTGGCCACAGTGTTCCCATTGGTTCTGTCAAAGTTAAACGCATAGTCTGGGATTCATGTAAACCAAAGGCTAACCTCACCACCAACAATACAAAAAATAATGAAACCTGTTATTGCTCTATAATTCATTCATTTAGATGCACGAGTGACTGGACCCTATACACTCTTCCATAAGTCCTTTTCCATAAAAGAACCCGTATTAGAATAATATGTGTTTTTATGTCATTTTGGTTAAGAAAAATCACTTGTTTAATATTTTGTATTATATTTTGGTTCACATTAGAAATATTTAATGTTTAATTTTACACAATTTATAATTTTAGACATTTTTTTTACATTTTGAAAAAAACGTTTTGAACATATTGTCCCAAAGATCTCCGCTATTCTGAGTCCCTCACAGTATTCCAGTCCCTTTTCAAAACTCATCTCTTCTCCTCTTATCTACTCATAGCCCCCCCCCCCCATCAATCCATGCCGGTTGATCAAGTTTGATAGTCCTATACCCCCCACCCTAAACTTCCCTTGTATTGTAAAGCGATTTTGAGTCCTTGAAAAGCCCTATAAAAATATAATGTATTATTATTATACTGACAGGTATCAGATCTTGCTGTGTAAAATAATCTTCCTGACAGGTGTCACTTGTGATGTAGTCTGTGTGGTCTACAGTTAATGTAGTCCTGACAGCAACAGGTGGTAAGAATCAAAGGTTCCCATAGGATTCCATAGAAAATGCATGCGGGTAATTTTTGACCCACTTTGCTTTCTTAAATTTCTTAAAATTTAAATTTAAAATGTGAATGGCATGATATCCAAAACATGTTTTTTGAGGAATAGCTGGAATATGAAATGATAAAAAAATGTAATTACAAAGATACTTCAAGAAAACCACCTCACCGGGCCCAAAAGGACCCACTTATGCATCGCAGGGTTAAAATGTGATTTAAAGCATAGCAACAACAATTCGCTTAACGCAATAGTAATTGTAAATATAACAGACACATTCCTTGTGCTCATGTAATATGAAAGTAAAGTCTGACTTTGATTCTGGAAAAATACCCACACATAACTTGACCTACCAAATTGTTTTGTTTTTTAAACGATTCTGTATGTGAATTATATACCAGGAAGGATGGATTGGACATTTAATGATTGCCGTCTCAGTGTAATGCTCTGCTGGTCCTATGTGCTTTGTGACATTGTTGAACTGTAGCCTGTAAATCTTCAAAAAAGCAGGCCCTGCAGCTCTGTAGTTTATTAAACTGATTTAAATTGTACAACCATATCACAGCAGTGTGCACACACAAACACAGAAGCAAAAAACATGAGTATGTTAGCTATGACCTCTGTGAACCCTGCTCACAAAGACTACAGGCAAGCAATGTCCCTAACCACCAAGGAGACATAAAACATAACATCATGGGACCAACAATTAATAAGTGACGTTTTTTACAATAATAAATTCTAATGCGTGAGCAACATTAAATAGACATGCATATATGTCAGTCTGCATGCCGATGTTACGTAACATTCTACAGGGATTATCATCAGGAAAGGGTGGATTTATCCTGCCATAGGCACAGAGCGTCCACTCACACTCACTCACTCTCTCACACACACACACACACACACACACACACACACACACACACACACACACACACACACACACACACACACACACACACACACACACACACACACACACACACACACACACACACACACACACACACACCACACACACACACACACACACACACACACACAGTGCATGGTCTGAACGCTTCAACATAACGGACACAAATAGTGCGCAACACTGACACCCTCTGGTCTAAAATGTATTACGGTCTGCATGATGTTAGACATTTGAGACTAATTAATCCTCTATTTTATATATTTTTATATCATGATATTCCTTCAAGTGTGCTCAATATGATCTAGATCAGGGATGGCGGCCCGCGGGCCGCATGCGGCCCCCACCTCCTCTTTTTGCGGCCCTCAGATTCATTTATAAACAACGTAATTAATTAAAAAAATAATATTTAAAAATATTTTACTTTTACTGATACCGTCCATTAGACTCCTAGTTACGTCGCGAGCTGCGTAGATTATTTCAAATACCGCGAAATAATCTGTGACGCATTTGTGTGTATTGTGTTTGTTTCCCGGGGAAACCCTCACAAGAAACACCGGCTGTCGTTATGCCTGCTGTACTGTTGAGTTGCCTCTTGTAATTATGCCTTTACAAACTTAAAAGTTGTTTTTATCATCTGAATTTTGCGAAACAAGTTTAATATTCTTAAAACCAAGACTTTGTTTATTTGAAATCAGATGAAAACAAACTGTCACGGACCCTGCCGTGTTATCTATGATTACTACGCTTTTCATTCATAATTTCAGCGGGAGGGAGGGGGAGTGGCGCTGAGGAACAGCAGAGTGCGGGCTGACAGGTGTCTGTGTTGACATTCCCCTTATTGTGGAATAAGGGGAATGCAGAGACTGGCTACAAGTGTTTTAGGTTCAAGTTAGACAACTAATATCTGGGTTAGTGTTCATGACTTCATGTGTATGTCATCTAATGGTTAATCTCAATACACACACATTTTCCGTGCTTTCCAATAGTTTAAAATAGTTTTATTCCACTGTTCAATACAAACATGCCAATTGTAAAAATGAAATGAAATTTCTGTGAACTGATATTTGTTTAGTGAGCTTATTAGAGGATGTTCCCATTTTTGGGGGATGTTCCCTTTGATTGTAAAATGTCAATGAAGATGTCAGACTTAGTATATTTGTTAATAATTACATACAACACATTTTGGTGTGTGTGTGTGTTCCAAGTGAATCTGCGGCCCCCTGGTGGCCAGTACATCAATGATGTGGCCCCCACCACCATCAAAGTTGCCCATCCCTGATCTAGATGATCTGAGAACATAAATGCTATTCAGACTCGATATTAGCAGTATTTAATCTAAAAACAACTGAGCTGTTATATTAAACAAAAAACATTTGAAATGACAACATTCAGTTCAGTTTATTTGCTCATAACAATGAATATTTTGTATTGGATGTATTTATCATAGTGTAATTTATCATAGTAGATTATAAGAAAAACAATAGTTACGTTTTTATTTCTCTGTTAAAAAAAAGAAAAACGTTTTCGTCGACAAAACACAAGTTACAGAAATCAGTCATAACAAAGATCTATACAGAAAGGAACAGACGGGAGGAGATCCTCAGACTCAGATTGTATCATACAGGATTCAACGGCACAATGTTTATAATGGGAAAAAGTGAAGTTGAAGAATGCAGGGGGTGTGGAGTGAAAGAAAATGTGGAACACATCATATTACACTGCAACCTGTACAAAACAGAGAGGGAAAAACGAAGAGACAGGGTCAGAGAGGCAGGAAGGGAGTGGAGCCTGATGGGGATACTGGGAACAGAAGGTGAGGGGGTAAGAGCTGGAAGGCCATTCTTAAGTATTTGAGTGAAACGGGATTGATTGATTTATTGATTGATTGGAATAATTTAAAACAACGTAAACACAGTGGTATAATTCCACAAGTGGTGATAGGATTATATGGTGATACACACTCTTGTACAGTAGGTGGTGGTATGCACCTTAAAGTTGTTTGCAATCTGCCAAAAACCAAGACAAGAAGAAGAAGAAGAAACCGGATGTTCAGTGGCACTTCCGGTTGCAACGGTGTAAAGATGTCGCCGTCCTTATTTAATTTTGTGGACGCTAAAGACAAATTTACGGTGAGAATAATCACTTTTCTTCCTTGAATGGAGTTTTATGTCATGCTATATGCCGTAATTTACACCATAGCTACGTAACAGGCGTGTCACTGCTTGTTCTGTTAGCTAACTAATGTTATCATAGCATGGAGCAAATGCTAAGCTAAGCTAACAAAACGATATTTAACATAAATGTTCTCTCATTATGTTCTCTTCACCAACAGGCGTCTGCCAGAAATGCACTAATTGGTAAAACAAGCAAACCTTTGGTAAATGCTTTCAACCAGTTTCCTGGACAGTAAGTAACGTTTATCTCTAAGCCTCTGTAGATGTTATGACTACATCAATGAAATGTCCTTTTAACTTAACTGTTAAATGTTCCTTGTGTTTCATAGTGAGGCAGAAAAGAAGACCACATTTGACCAGGCGCTGAGAGGGGTTCTTGGTGATCAGATTGTAAGTAAAATAGGTCTATTTAAATGTAATAAATCCCAATATACGATACAGGATGTGTATAAACTAGACATTGTTGTTGTTGTCTTCAGGTTGAGCAGAAGGCCAACTGTGATGAATACCTGTCTCTGATCTACCTGAGTATTGATGCAGTTACAGAAGGTTTGTTATTGTGTCTTTTTGGCTTGTGAATTACAGAATACTTGTTTTGTTTCTAACTATTAAAATTGCCCACACAGCATGCGGTTACAAAACACTCAGAAAGAAGTATTAACCGCAGGGCTCGACATTATAAATGGCCCGGAAGCACTATTTAGACACCCCGGGCCAGCATAATTTACTTTCCACTCGCCCGCTCGGGCCACTAAAAATATTGCTTAAAAATAAATAAATGGTCCTGTGGTATTGGTATTTTGACTAGCAATTTAGTTAAATTGTTTTGTTTATTAACGCTACAACATAGCGTTTCGTGAGTCGGTTGTCGTTGTTGGGTGAAAAGCAAACAGCTGTTTGCGCTCCTTCACTACAGACTCTGTGCCACCTAACCATTCGCCAAATGTTTTTAATACCAGCGGTAACCGGCCAAGCGCCGGGCAAAAAACAATCTTCAAATAAAAGAAAGTCACCGGAGGAGTTAAAGGAGAGTGACAGGGAGTACGAGAAGAAGAGGGAGAGAACGTTTCAGCTTGATCGATAGAGTTGGCTTCTGGTGGTGCAGTGAGCGTCCTAAAACCCTTTTATAATCTATCGATTAGATTTATGATTCGAAAATTATAAAAGTAGGGTAGACATGTGGAGATTATCCGGCTAAACAAAACGTGCATTTATCAAACAGGTTTGTTTTCCACAGACCTTATTTCCAGCTATTTTCCAAAACCCTGTGGAGAAATCCCATTGCTTTTTGTCGAGGGAACCAGCAGCGTACTTCCTGGTTTTAGGATGCGTCACTGCACCACTCTATATGATGCCAATACAAACAAGGTCTTCTGTCGGCTCTGTACATCAATGCCGACCTATGCTGACAGTAAGTGAAGAGTAGAAAATATAAAGGTATTGGCTATAGGGAAATGTCCCAGCAGTTTAGGAGAATGAAGAATCTAATCTATTACATAGCCATTACATGTCTAACTCCTGATGACAGGAAGGCAGAAAGTGCATTATACAAATAATAATACTCATAATAATAGCAGACATTTTTTAACAATGACCGCAGTATCATTATTGGCCCGGAGGGCCAGTGGAATTTTACCCTTAATGTCTACCCCTGAACCGCCTGTTTTAACTCAACTTTCAGCAGCTTTCTTTCAAACAGACACACAATACTATGTACCTTCATAAACAACAGAGAGATGAAAGAAAATGTAGACATTACAATATATACATTTAAAGGATTGAATGTTGTTTTTTATGGCATTACTTTACCGGGCTCTATTGTATGTTAGTGACTTGAGTGCCAAAACACTGTATAAATGTCCCTTACCTGGCCCTGCTGCTCCGGTGTTATAACATGTTTAGATTTGACTGCTGCCATCATAATCCTGTCCTAATATGGTTGCTGCAGTGTTTTGACTACACACAAACTGTACCACAATGTTCCTTTAGTCTTTGATGCAAGCTTTGAAACTTCGCACAAAGCTCAAGATGTTTAATCGTGATTTCCCTCCTCTCTTCACGTAGGCATCTGTTCTGCTACAACTCCTTTCCTTCTGCTGGGAGACGTGCTGGACTGTCTTCCTCTCGACCAATGTGACAGAAT
Organism: Gymnodraco acuticeps; assembly: GCF_902827175.1. Classification (NCBI taxonomy): domain Eukaryota; kingdom Metazoa; phylum Chordata; class Actinopteri; order Perciformes; family Bathydraconidae; genus Gymnodraco; species Gymnodraco acuticeps. Next base: position 84,599 of record NW_022990941.1, read on the forward strand.
CTTTTCTTTTGTTGAGAAGAATGTTTCCACCTGGAAATCGGTAAAAAGAAAAGTCTCTCATTAAACGTAGTGCAGCAGTTATTCAGCGTAGATCATTTAATGTACTCTCCTATTTTCCATTCTACTAGAACTCCTTCTACACTGCTGGGAAGAACTACTTGCTGAGGATGTGTAACGGTAAGGATAGTTGTTCCTTCTTGTTGAAGGTGTTTCAATGTGATAGCATTTTATAACACACCTCTTAATCTCTGTAGATCTTTTAAGAAGGCTGTCCAAATCCCAGAATACCGTCTTCTGTGGGCGAATCCAGCTTTTCCTGGCACGTCTCTTCCCTCTGTCGGAGAAATCAGGTAAACAGCGTTTGTGGAGATGATCTTTGAATGAACCAAACAACTGAACTGCTCATGGATGTTACTTATATCATAGTTTATGATGTCTTTATATAATACTTTCTATTTGTCTTTTCCAGGTCTCAATCTGCAGAGCCAGTTTAATCTGGAAAATATAACAGTGTTCAACAAAAATGAACAAGAAAGCACTCTCGGCCTGAAGGTAAAGTGTTGAAGCCTCATAATGACTGTTCAAATGTTCTATTTTATGTGAAAATTGTGTTTAAACTGATTTAGTTTTTTTCCATGTTTATAGCACACAGAGGAAAAGGAAGATGGCATGGAGGTGGAGGAAGGAGAGATGGGAGAGGATGATGCTCCTGCACCATGGTAAGCGAAAATGCTCTTTAATACGCAATAACACAACATGTATTTAAATGACATGGCTTGTGTCTGTTTCTAGGTTTAGACCGTAACCCTATTGTTCCTTTCAGCTCCATTCCTATTGACTACAACTTGTACAGAAAGTTCTGGACCCTGCAGGACTACTTCAGAAACCCTGTGCAGTGTTACGATAAATTCTCCTGGATGACATTCCTTAAGGTAATTCAATTTGCCTTCCTTGCTCTCCGTTTTTAAAGCTTAGAAGCAATGACTCACTTCCGATGTAAATGGCTTTTTGTCCCGCACAGTTCTCCGAAGAGACATTGGCCGTGTTCAAGAGCTTTAAGTTGGATGACATGCAGGCCTCCAAGAGAAAGCTGGAGGAGCTGAGGGCATCTGGAGAAGACGTCTATTTCGCCAAGTTTCTAACCAATGAGAAGGTGAGGAAAAAAAGCTTTTATGCCCAGAAGTAATTGTTATGATCCCTTAACCGTGCTTAAGATCATACAAAAGGTATCCCAAAGTTAGGCATTTCTTTCTAAAGGCAGTGAACACTTGATACAAGGGTTTATTTGGACAGATTCACAGCCGGGGATTCTATTTCCAGTTCCATCACGCCTCTACCCACTTGATGTTCCACTGGTCTGGTCTCATCACACGGCATTAGGCTGTCAAGATGTTGCCATAACAACCTGGGATTGCAGATTCAGACTTTTCACCATCTTCTTCACATTCTTAATGAATTCACAGGAAGAGGAGCGCACAGGAGACAACCGTTTCATTGCTGACTGTTATGTTTATGTGGGGAAATGGCAGTGCATACATTATTTGAGATATATTTCAAACTCAGACTTCATTTTAAGGACATGTCGGCCAGGGGTGTAGAGCTATTTATTTTATTAGCCTTTCTTTTTAATGACTGATTTTAAATGCTATTTTCTTAATGTCTTTCATTTTTTGTAAAGCACTTTGAATTGCCTTGTGTTGAAAAGCGCTATATAAATAAACTTGCCTTGCCTTTGTTTAAGCACCGGATTGGCAAAACAGCAGAGTAAACCAGTCTGCCTTGATCTATGTATTCATGTCTGTGACTCTCACGGTATCTGCTGCCCGCAGCTGTTTATAGAAGGAAAACCTCCTTCACTTCATGAAATGGCTGCAGGCAGCATCAGGAGGCAGCGGGGCGTATACTGCGCCTCTGAGAAGTGCAGCACCAGCGCGCCGAGAGCTGCCTTTTTACGCACCGCCTTCGCTGTGTTTACCTTCATCAGAACAGCTTAAGAGTGACTGCAGGCTGCTACGTGTTAACCACACACACCTCTACACACATCGAACTGCCCGATTACTCCCCCTTTTATTAGTTTTATGAAGGAGATGTCCGGTCACCAAGGCGCATGATGTGTGTGTATGTGCTCAGCTCTGTGTGTTTGTGTCTGTCCGACACCGGCATTTGTTTTCAAATGACCATGAATAGTAATTTACACACATCTGGCTAACTCCATAGGTAGCCTATATGCGGGTGTTCCCATAATAAGTTGCTAAATGCTATCGGAGTGCACCGGAACGAACGTCACTATCATAATATCTTCTGAAAACAAATGCCAGTGACACACACACACACACACACACACACACACACACACACACACACCCACCCTGGCGACCGGACATCTCCTTCATAATGCGCCTTCTCCTCGTTTTCCCAGCATTCACTGGATTATCCGTAAATCATACAAACAAAACCAAAACGTTGATTTATCTGTTTTCCCGTTTTGGTTTAAAAACTGAATAACGCGGTTTTTTGGTTTTCCGAAAAACCAAAAACGACAGGTTCTTTTTTAAACATTAATATGTGTTGGATGCATATTGTTCTCGTATTTGTTCAGGCTGTTACAATTAGCCTCTGTTGCTACCGGCTGCTGGTGACTGAATATTAAAATCAGTTAAAATTGAGAACCGGTCCGCGATTTATTTTTTTAATGTATCTGCCGGTCCTTGGCACAATAAAGGTTGGGAACCCCTGAATTAGTGTATATGTTATTACTTTGTTCTGTAGGAAGGTGACTTCACAATGTGTCCATACCATGTCAAACAGAAAGGTTATGTAGTATATATCACTGGTTGCCTTCGACTTGAATATGTTAATTTGTGGTAATGTGATCTGTGTTGGACATGACCTCACTTTTCTGTTTCGCTCTTCCTCTCCAGCTGATGGACTTGCAGCTCAGCGACAGTAACTTCAGGCGGCACATCCTGCTGCAGTACCTCATCCTCTTCCAGTACCTGAAGGGTCAGGTCAAGTTCAAGAGGTAAAGCATGACTCTGCTCGGACCTTAAAAACAATAGATTCCACAAAAGTCATCATAGGATTCATAATGTGTTCTATCTTCATCTTATACAGCTCCAGCTGTGTTCTGCACGATGACCAGAGCGCGTGGATCGAGGAGACGACTAAACTGGTTTATCAGGTCAGTCCTAAATCACGCTGACAAACATTATTCTATCCAGCGATATCTAGCAAAACTGATAACTATGTTTCCATTTGGTAAGCTTCTGAGGTATAGTTTCATGGCGTCAAGAGAAAGGTATAGTGATCTGTGACTGTTGTCTTGCAGCTGCTGAAAGAGATCCCTCCTGATGGAGACAAGTTTGCCACCATGGTGGAGGTAAGCCATGCTTTTGGAAAACTATAATTCAATGTTAAATGAGGTTTGTTGTAAGAGTTCACGAGTGACGCTAGAAACGTTCTTCTTGACAGCATATCCTCAACACAGAGGAGAACTGGAATGGCTGGAAAAACGAGGGCTGCCCGAGCTTTGTGAAAGAAAGGTAGAGAAGATATTTATTTGAATGAGTAATGCCTTAATTCATCCATTATTACAACAACATATAGTGTTGTGTGAGCTTGGTGTCGGCTGGCATAATGACAGTTGGTTCCACTTCTCTTCAACAGGACAGTAGATGACAAACCCAAAAGACCCACGAGGAAAAGACAAGCCCCAGAGGACTTCCTCGGGAAAGGGCCGGACGCCAAAATATTTATGGGAAAGTACGTGATCTAATCCAGGAGTGGTGTAGTAGTTTTGTAATAGTATGCCTCAGTTTGAAACACTGTAATAAAATGCAGTAGGTCAGTATACATAACTCACACTCCTCTGTGTTTCGTTAGTGATGAGTTGACTCGGCTGTGGAACCTGCACCACGACAACATGGATGCCTGCAAGTCAGACAGCAGGTACATTGAGAAAACAAAACATTTCCCTTTCTGTAAATATTGAAAATATTTGTTTTTAAAAATCTGATTTCTTTCATTCAGGGAGTTCATGCCATCATTGGACGAATTCTTTACGGAGGCTATTGAACAGGCCGACCCTACTAACATGGTGGAGGATGAGTATAAGTACGTTTGCGCTGTGGCGTGTTTTATCAGACATTTTGAACGAGCCCTCCTCATTAAAACACCATTGCTGGCTCGATTCCCAGTTCACTCTGTGTGTGCGTTTGTGTGACTCTTCTGCTCGTCGCTGTCAATAATTACAGGGTCGTGAGGAACCCAAACTACGGCTGGCGCGCTCTGAGGCTGCTGTCCAGGAGAAGTCCTCACTTCTTTCAACCGACCAATCAGAAGTTCAAGAGCCTGGCAGACTACCTCGACAGCATGGTCAGCAAGCTGGCCAAAGAACTGCCGGTGAGGACTTCAGTTTCACTTTAGAAAGAAGACATTATGCTGCTCTCAAACTGATTGCAAAGGCTGATTCTGTTTTTTGATTGGATGCGAGCAGAAGGATATTCCCTCTGAAGAGATCAAGACAGGAGAAGAGGATGATGATGATAACGGAGACAACCTCCTCAAAGACAGCAATGACAGTGAGTTGGAAAACTATTCAAGTCTTTTTTAGGGTCCCACCCACAATGATACATTTTTATATATTCACACGCATGCATATCCTAACATGCATCTGCAACAACATTTCTCATTCCCTATCTTGACCTCCTATTGTGATGATTAAATCGCCTCCTATTCACTTATAAGCTCATTTCCACTCAATTTACAATCAACAGTCTATTTTTATCGTCCCTATTGTGTCTTTGTTCCAGGTCCGAGCATACAGAGCAAGATGGTGACCAACCAGCAGATGGATGACTTAGCAGCCAAACTGGGCGCAGAGTGGAAGGCTCTGGCGTCTCATCTGGAGATGAAGGCGGCGGAGATGCGAGAGATCGAGACCGATAGTGAAGATGTTGACATGCAGGCCAAGCTGCTGCTGGTGGCCTGGCAGGACCGAGAGGGAGCACAAGCTACAGTGGAGAGCCTGGTGGCAGCTCTGAACTCTGCAGGGTTCTCCCAGATCGCTGACTGCCTCAATGAGGCTTAAGCTTCTACGCTACTTAATCAGTACCTACATGATATCACCGCATCTTTTTTACAACAAAAACAGTTTTGTATGTAGTATAGGTTAAAGCGTACTGTTTTTTCACTGTGAATCCAATAAATGTTCTTTTTTTAATAACTCATTGTATGGTCATTCATTATTCTCACATAAAAGACCCTCACATTTTGGTATAACAGTTTATTTTCACCACCTATGAAAAGCAATCAGTCATAACTTATTACAGAGTGTTTATGGTTTAAACATGTGGCGGGCTGTTTAGAAGAGCAGCCTCTTAAGAAGTCTGAAATCAGTGTCGAACAATGTTCAAGGCTGGTGGAGTAAACCATCACGGTTGAATCTCAAGTCTTTATTTAAACACACAGTTCAACACAAGGACAAACTGTTCAAAACCGGTTCCCCACACACTTCCCCCCCCAAAAAAGCATTAGTGAAGATTTGGCAGAAAGAAGCTCATCTGTCAATACATTTTAGAACAATTCCAGGAGATGATGTGAGCCAAGCACTTAAGAAAAGACCTGAGATTGAACCCAAGTTTCCCAGCAGGTCAACACGTCAAAACCTCCATAATACATCTGAGACGATACAAGCCAGAATGTCAGACAGCGGCTTGGCTAGGCATTTTCGTACACGTTGATTAAATGACTAAAGAGAAATATTTTGCTTTTATGATATGAGCACCTTAGCAAAGGCTTTAAAAAATATACAATGTGTATAAAACATTTAATGAAACTGCAGCGCTAGACGGAAAATCCTCTTTCAAGGATCCAGTCCAGAGATTGCCTCTCGTCAAATCTCAATTTTTAAAGCCCACTATAGTTGAATATTTAACACCTTTTGACAGAATTTGTTTTACAAGCATCTGTGTTGGTTACAAAAAACAAAAAAAATGAAGGTCATCAAATCTTTAAAGACACCAGTTTTATTGCACATCTATGCAGACAGTGCTTGGAAATGGCATTTTGTACTCGTTGTCTTGGAGGATGTCTTCCACAGCTACTGATCCTCTTGGAAGATTTCCAGCCTGCGGGGGCCGTACAGAAGAACGTACGCTATATGCCAGTCCCCCCCGCCGGACAGCCGCAGGATGTCCTCGGGGGTCACCAGGCTCACCTTGTCGTCGTCAAACTTCACCCACTCATCTGAGGCAGAGAGCACAGGAAACATTAAAGGTCCCCTATTACACAGTTTTTCATCAACATATTATAGGCCTCAGATATATACAAAACATGTCTCTGAACTGTTTGGCTCCAAACACCAAACAGATCGTGCATTGTAGCATCCCATAAACCCCTCTGTTTCAGCCCTGTTTCAAAAGGAGGAGGTGAGGGTGGGGGGAGGGTTACCTTGGTTGGTTATTGGCTAATGGTTACCAGTGTTGGGACTAACGCGTTACTGTAACGCCGTTATTTTTTGCAGTAACTAGTACTCTAACGCATTACTTTTTGTATTCAGTAACGCAGTTACCGTTACTATATGGCGCGTTACTCCGTTAGTTTTTTTATATAGTCAACAGCCAGGCGAACAGAGATGAGAACTGTACTTAAGTACAGTACTTGAGTAAATGTACTTAGATACTTCCTGTGTCACATGCGGAGACGGGCTGTGGGCGTGTTTGTGTTGTTTACTAACAAGACTATCATGGCGGCGGCGGAGCTCAAGTCTAGTTTCTCCACCTGGAGATATTCTCACTATTTCACTTTAGTCGAGCACAAAGAAAAGAACGTTTTAGTTAAATGTAAGTTGTGTCTTGGCGGGTCAAAGATCCTATCTACTGCCCAAACCAGTCGTTCAAATCTCTTAAAACATCTGCAAAAACAACATGCTGGGACGAAGCTAGTAGCTAAGACCACAGAGACTCAGCCGACGCCACTCCACCTCCACCTAAGCAACAGCGGCTGGATTTTAACCAAGGGACTGCTAGCCAGGGAAAAGTCGATAAAGCCATTGCACGGTATGTTGTAGAACACATGCAGGCTATTGCTACAGTGGAGTCACCCGCTTTCAGGGAGCTAGTTAGCATGATAGCATGTCCGGGCGGCACACGGCATATGGGACGGAAAACTTTTTCCAACTACCTGGAGAAAGAATATACAAAAATGGAAAGCCAGCTAATATCGATGCAATCCAGATTGCATATAATGCATGTCAAGTTGATCAACCGATTGTATTATTCTCCAATGCAATACCAGTACTGAAATGAAGGCTATAAGGGCATTAATGGGAGCCCTTTTTCTAAGTAACTAAAACGTTACTTTTCTCAGTAACGCATTACTTTTTGTGTAGGTAACTAGTAAAGTAACTGAGTTACTTTTGAAATGAAGTAACTAGTAATGGTAACTAGTTACTGGTTTTCAGTAACTAGCACAACACTGATGGTTACACAAGCCAAACAATCGTTATGACATCATCAAGTGGCCAAAATCTGATCAGCCCACTTTCAGACAGGTTTTTATATAAATGGATCAGAACAAAAAGTGAGAGAATCTTTTTTTCCTGAAACTTTCAGAATCTCTTTCCAGAGGGGACACATGTTGATGTAGAGAAGACGTGAAAAAGTGGATTTTGCATAATAGGTGACCTTTAAGTTCCTCAACATCTGCCTAGCTTCCTCTAGGCTTGTATGACTTGTGACTAATCTAAGTCACGTATGTATACTGAATGTGGTGCAGTGTGAAACAGCCCCGCTCACCTTCTTTCCTCTTGACCCAGCCCAGGTAGTGGCCTGAGGAGCTGGAGCGGCCCTGGTGTGTGAGCACAGCCTGCAGGTCGTAGTAGCCGCTGTTGTTGGAGCCCAGGTCTGCGGGAGAAACAGCAGCGTGTCACAACTCATCCAACCAATCATTGACACAAACAGACCTTAAATAAGCGACATTACAGATGGATAACAGAGTTTGATGCAACAAAATGTAGCAGGGATTTCAGCACTTTTAGAGATGTGACATTTCATTTTGGTAAATTCAAAGTTTTCAGTTAAGAATCACTATCTGCCTTTTTGACAACATATTTTTTGCTGATTCTTGGCAGCAATAGCAGATTTTTCAGACGGCTAAAAGCAATTTCTCTTTATGGTGTTAAAAAAGTGCCCGTTTACTTTTGATAGAGAAACCCATATTGATTAAGGGATTCTTATTCTTTAGCATCCCTGCCAGAACCTGGAATATAATATTAATAATACATGTTATTTATATAGTGCTTTTCATGGTGCTCAAAGCGCTTCATATATATGCTAATATATGCTAATATATGCTACCCTAGTCCTTGATGACACACACCTTTCCCCTTTATGCTGATATTGTCTATATAACATCATGGTAAGATTCCTTTGGGCATTTCACCCTTACGGCCCAAACACACGGCGGCGTGCGTTGCCGCTTCAACGCTTCTGCCCATTCACTTTGAATGGGGTGACGTCACGATTCGCCGAACTGCATTGTGGGAGCAAAGCGTAGCTTCCATCGCGGTGCTCGCTGCAAAAGTAGAGCAATGTTCTACTTTTGACGCCTCGACGGACGCGTCAGCCAATCGAATCATATGCCAGTACAAGCTCAAGCCAATCAAACCGCGTGCTTGTGTGTCTGGGGCGAGAGATTCATGTGATTGGTTGTTGGTCGAGTTTCAGCCCCCCCCGCCGGCAAGCGACAACGCCGTGTGTAGGGGCCGTTAGAGTGTAAAGACATACCATCAGGGAAGGAGAAGGGCTCATATTTCACTTTTTCTGCAACTCCATCCGGTTTCTTCACCACCTAATGTACAAAAGAAAATGGTGTGTAAATCTCCAGAACTGGCATTACAAGATATGATCATGTGGGAGCTTTCATGCTGCCAAGCTGAGCATTAAAGGAGGAGAGGATTAACCAAGAGAAGTTGCTATAGATGTGCTCTACCTGTTTCTGCGCATTCTCTAGCTTCTTGTCCTCGACCACCTTGAACTTTGACCTGATGGGCAGCATTTTCTCCTGGACCTCCGCGGTGCACAGCTCGTAGACATCCAACATGAGCGGGAACTTGACATCCTTCAATAAGACAACATGTTTCTTTCTTTAGACTTTGCATTCCATTCTAGTTAACAGTCCCTGTTCCAGATAAGTAAGTAATACTAATAGTGACGGCTCAATACGGACCTTAAGCACTTTAGCATTGACGGACTCCTTCTCTTTGTAGAAAAACCGCACCATTTGAACAGTCAAGTAGGCAGGGAGACGGCTGAGTTTCGACTAGGCGGAGAGGTAGGAAACATTTCAGAATGTAAACATACATTAACATCGAGTTTGTAGATAAAGAGTAGACATTACCACTTCTGTTAATGGCCAAGAAACGTAAAGGAAAAAGAAACACTTACAGATTTTATATACATGGCATTTCTTTCCAAGGATGGAGACATTTTTGTGATTTCTTCCTGCAGTCTCTGAAAAGAGAAAAAGGCAGAAAACTGAATTAAATCCTCTAGAAACAAAAATAATCACCCTCCAGTTGTCTTATGTATTTTTATTTAGTTATTTGACTGAACAGTTAGTAAGGTAGCCATGGTCGCATGACTTGCTAGACTCTTGAACAAAACGTTGTGCTCCCCTGTTTCGATGCATTTTAAAATGCGTAAAGCTGCCCGTTTCGTAACGTACCAGTCTTAGTCCTGTTGCAAGGTATTTGACTTCTTGGTTGATGAAGCAGCTGAGCTGGAGCTGGTTTTCCTTGCCTTTGATTGGCTCCTCGTCCTCAGCCTCTGTGCATTTCATACTGAACACGGGGGTTAAGAAAAAGCCAAGAGGAGTAGTGTCACAGCAGGGAGACATTTCTTGGGTCTTACTTTAACTATGACATTGCACATCACTGTTAATGACCAAACCTTCCAGTCAAACTATACCGAACAAGGACTAACATAAAAAAAAAGTGATCAACGGAGGCAGCTTCAAGGATACGAGGTTTCGAATTCTACGCCGAAGTACTGGTCAATGAGGTTCTTCTTTGTGGAGGCAGAGGCAGCTGCGCTCTCAGACTCGGTCTAAACGTTTAAAGACAAAAGTGGAACATGTTATTCAAATAACGCCTTCAGCGCACAGGGTAAAGAAAAAGAAATACTTTACCTCCATGGGAGTCTCGGGCTCTAGTGGCTCCAACTTCTGCTGAAGCACTCTCATCATCTGCAGCCAGCACTCGTTGGCATCCTGAGAGAACAAAACAAAGTTGATGCATAGAAAAATGCAGGTACAGGATTTGATGCATGGCTGAATGAATGAGTGATAGTTAGTGTGGTGACGTCTCTCACCTGCTGGAGGTACTGTCCCTGGTCCCCCTTCTCAGCGAACTGTGGAAAGGCCATGTGAAGGAACTGCAGCAAAATGATGGGTGGCAGGCTGGAGGAGGTCTTCTCCATGGTCTCATACAAGTCACGAAGGGCTGAGGGTGAAACAATAGGCAAGGCAAGTTTATTTATATAGCACTTTTCAACACAAGGCAATTCAAAGTGCTTTAAAAAAAATGAAAGACATTAAGAAAATGGCATTTAAAATCAGTCATTAAAAAGAAAAGCTAATAAAATAAACATTAAAAGAAAAAATACATGGATAAAAGTTACAGTGCAGTCTAAGATATGAATAGTTCAATTAAAAGCAGCGACAAAAAGAAAAGTCTTCAGCCTGGATTTAAAAGTAGTAAGAGTTGCAGCGGACCTGCAGGTTATAATAATAAGATATTAGCGTTAAAACCATTAGTTGCCATGATTTCACAGGGTTAAAAATGCACTATGCCTCATACCTGCCGTGATGTATTGGGATGGGGCACTTGCTCCTGAAGATCGCAGAGCACCTGCGTACCTACAGGGAGAGAGAAGGTTTCAGCAGGAGCCACAAAACAACCCCAACCCCAAGAGATAGGAAACGCCCGCTTTGAAGCATTCATTATATATGAAATGAGGCTCGACCCACCTCCTAAGTGCAGTTTTGAGCTCTGGCACAGAGCGCAGGCACTGCACTGTGGCATTCATGTAGCAGGTGTTGCCCAGGTTTGTCAGCCCACAGGGCAACTCCAACTGAAAATAACAAAGACGGATGAGTTCCTCTACATTGTTATGAATGTAAAATAAAATTTACAAAACATAAAAAACAAAAGGGATCTGTCTTCGGTTTGGTTTTAAACCAAAGCTGGCATCGTCACAGAAAATGTTTTCTGTGAACAAGCAGGACTTTGCTATGAGGAACTGAGCATTTCTTAACAAAGATGTGAATCTGATTTCCCAATATGTGCATATTAGTGTGTATTTAATATATAATTGTCTACTTAACATCACATGGGGTAAGCATGTTTAACTGGCAGGGTCGGTGCACAAAACACCAATCATTTTGAGGCTTACTCACCGCTGAGGCCAGCTGCTCCTCAGTCATGTCTTCTACAAACATGGGCCGGACAGCGGGCTCCTCAGGGAGGGCTTCTGCTGAGCCCATCATCAGGAGGGTCATTCCCTACAAAAAGTAGAAACACAGAAATAAATGACCTATTTGTTAAAAAAGCATTTAGTAGTATAGGTCTGTGAACTTAGAATTGCTTGTAATATGCAATGAAACAGATCCAAATACTCACATTTTTAAGTTTAATGTTTCCCCATTCATCATCCTAGAATAAAACGAAGCATTGGTTAGCTTATTAATAACCGTTAAAAGAATACATCTTTTACATTTCCCTGGTGTGAAAAAGAATGAATGAAAATAATTAAAACAATAACGTATCAGTATATCTTAATACTTTCCAACTTGGCTACTCTGTCCATGGCACACAGCCTTCTTCGCACAAGGTTTCCTTTAATGCTCAGTTTCTTGTGGCTGAGCATTATAGTGTTCAACAAACACAAATGGCAGTAAAGTTACTATTTTCACCCTATAATAAAAACACACATTTGATGTTCATGTGAACATTTACAATGGTAGGGATCGTCTGTGCTTTTTCAGAGTTTTGAAAAACAATGTGATGTCTAGAATACACTGGCTTAAAAGGATATACTTGTAAGTAGGATCAATTGTTGAATGTTTTTTATGGAATTTCTAAACAAGAAAAAAGTGGAATATTCCCTAATCCTTCAACAAAAGACAACCTGCAGCACACATTTTCTTCACATGCACCACAGGACCAGAGGACTGTTGTTGTTGTTGTTGTTGGTACCTTCAGAGTGCCTCCCTTCACCATGACCTTCTGTCTGTCGGGCTGAACTCCTGACAGGGCAAAGAGCTGAGCCTTGAAGACCATGGGAGGTTCCTCTGTGTTCAGCTCTACTGCATCAAACTTCTCTTTGCCCCATTTCACATTTACTAAACAAAAGACAAGGGATAGTACACAAGCATACGTTAGACTGTCAGTGTAAGTGTACTTCTGTATCTGCTGCCATGTATGACACAGCATCTAGTTAGCAACAGTAACGGTTAAACTGCTACATGGAACCAGATAGCAGCCCAACTGAGCTAAAAGCACAAAGTGAAAACATACATATAACGCCGCTTGGCTGACAGTCCACTTAAATAAAACTGTTGATCAGCCATTTTAGAAATCCAAATACGATTGATATCATGTTAAAATTGTAAACTCTAAACGCTTTGTTTGTCTCCAAGAAGCTGCAACTGCAGTGAAAGGTTTCTAAAGTGTACAATCATGATTCGGCTAGCTTGGTTAGCGAGGCTAGACGTGTTTTTGTACATTGTAAAATCCGTGATGTGAAATCAAAAGGCGGCGTCACAGTGCGTAAACATACGAGATTATATCTTAAGGTTGTGCCGAGATACAATGTCTTTAAATAACTTGTTAAACTACCTTACTTTACTGTTACCTGGCTAACATAGCTAGCATTAGCTGGCACTTAGCAACAGTAGCTGCTTTTTGGTTTGTCAGATGTCAGTTAGCAGTTCCGGCTAAACCAAACTCATACTGTAAACTCCACATACAAAGGGCGTTAGCAGCGTTACACCTTTGTATGTCCCCCTGTCTTTAAATACTTTATGAATAATAATAAAAACTCCAGTAGTGGCCTAACAAGATTGAAAGACTGCCTGCTAGCGTTAGCATGCTAACTGCATATCATGCTAACACTAGCTAAATTAGCATGCTAAATGTATTTACTGCACTAAAACACGTGTAAGAGTGCATGTGTATCCAGTATTTCCCAGTGGCAACGAATATGTTGTATTCATCCATTATCCTACCTGTATACACCGGCATATTTGGCAACCTTTTACTTCCTCAACCCTTTGTTTTTTCCTGTTTCGATCCACCGGGGCACGAATGAAGAGTTGGCTAGATCTCAGTCTGAACTTCATTCAAACAGAATGACGCTGCAACAACACGCCGGGAATTTATCGATGAGTGCTCTAATCTACTAGCAATCCTGCCGCTTGCAATGCTCCCAGACTACACACACCCAGATCAGTCAGGCATATTAATAACAGTCTTTATGGGAGGGCTGTTGTAAGTGAGGTTTGCTCAGTCCTAAATATTCCTAGCAGGTGATCCCCTGCATTATATAAAAACTCACCTGAGTTTGTTTATCCCTGTTATTGATGCTCCATGGATGGATGAATGGAGGGCACACATCGATTCATAACATTTCTGTGTAGTGTGTGGGTATATGTAGTGAAAACTACTATAATGAATGATAAAGATATGTTTATTGACATATCCATCAGTGCGGACTTCAATGCAATTAACCATGCAAATTATCCAAGACAAGAATAGATCATAGTTCCAGTGCTTTTTTTTTTAACTGAACACAAAGTTACAAATAAAAAGATTGCGGAGGTATTCCATAATCCTTATGTCTCTCTCATTATATACACTGTAGGGGGTTTGCATTAACGGGACATTACCGTGTTAGAGAAACAACATGTAATTGTTAACAAGGACAATCAATGACACGCTCGCTTTAGGTACACCATCCCGAAATTTGTCTTATGATATGAACTGATTCTAGGGACTCTGTTTTGACACGCCAACTCTATTGCAAAGTGTCCGTAAAGAGGAAATCTAATATATTTTATATATTCAAACCAGAGAAAATATGTTCCAATAAAACCACACGTGTGGCAATTTCTTAAAAAACTAAATGATGGAAGAGTTGAGATTTGTCTTGTTACGGAGGAAAAAAAGAAAAACAGATATGGCAGTAAAATCAATATCCAAACGTTAAGGCACTAGGTGGGCCAAATGCTACACCTGTTTAGTCTACAAATAATTTACAATTCAAACAGTGCAGTTTTACATTTGTTAACTTAATGTTTTCCTTTTGAACCATGTATCTATGAATCAATGTAAGGCAATACATTACAAAAAAAAACAATACGAGAAAAAATGACAATGTACCAAATAAACAGAAAAAATCAATGAAGTTTTAAGACTCCTATATGCCATTACAATGGAATATTCCTTATGGCTTGGAGCAATAAAAAATAATTATAATAATAAAAATAATGCATAGATTTAAATGATGATCTTGCATGCTCCTCACTCAATACTCAAAACATCTAATACTTTATGTCCCAATGTCCAAAACCTGATAAGTGACTTGCAGAGTGATACGAATAAAGGCAAAAAGGCCAGAGATATGACAAGAAGGCATCTGTCTTTTTTTGTTTGTTCCTGAAAACAGAAGTATGCTTGCATTAGCTTGAGAATATGTCGTGTGAAGGGGGAAACCAATTACAAAATAGATATTCATTTTCCACCCTTAAGACACAAGCACTCACTGAAGATCTGCAATCCCTGTATGACGGTACCTTAAACTGAACACATACTTGCAGGAGTCCCAGCAAAACCCCCATTAACCTTCCCATTTCCATTACAACTGTCATATAACATTAAACACAGTATGTCTCCATGACATGAGTCCCTCTATCGCTCCACTGTCCATCTTTATTTCAAGACGAGTGTGCCATCTTCTGGTAGAAATGGAGAGCTGCAAGTTTGTTGAGTTGACTGACGTCTCTTCTGTATGTGGAAAGGTGACGGAGGTGGGTATCAGGCCTCTTATTGTCCATGATGCCTTGCGTCTGACATGTGTTGCAATCTTCCAGCGCTGGATATTTATCGATATACATTTTATTTTTTAATGAATTTTCTATGTAATTCAGGAATCCCAGTTGTTTTCTTTTGAGGATGAGGAAGGAGGGAAAGTTTAGAGTCCAGAAAAAAATCCAAAGGGTTCAGATGGTTAGCTGAAACAAAACAAAAACAGAGACAGGTGTCCAGTAAAAGAGCGACATTATATTTGCCTTGGTTAGTATCCCAATCTAAGTCAACAAACACTGCAACACCGTTATCACCATTGCATCATGTTCAACAGGTAATGTAACAATCCTTAACGTGGATCATTCTCAGGAAGAGTTGTATAGTAAGTCTATGAGTTAGTTACTGAACCCGACAAAACATTAGTGCCAATTAGAAAAAAACCCAAGTGTCTACTGGAAAGAGCCCAGGAGTCAACCAAGCAAGCAAGCAACCAACCAGGAAGTGTCTCGTGTTAGAAACACCCAGTTACACAATTAATAAATAGACGGGTTTTAAAGCTGTAGAGAAAAATCTAAAAATCAACACTTTGTGAAGAAGTTCCTGTCAACAAGTGCTGGATGTTGTGTCTGCTGCTTGGAGGCTGGACTGCGCTCTGCTACAACACAGGAGACAAACAGCAGGTCACGCGACTGACTTGACCACATCTCAGCCCACCAGAAGGGAACTAATGAGACTTCTGACGGCAGCACACCCTCACTTACTGCCTACAACAACAGTACAGTGCCTTATTGTGTCTCAAAAGCCTAAACATTGGTCACAATTTGTTCAAGTTACCTCAGCTTTCCTGTATTGCTTTTAGGGTTCTTGCGGAAGGACTGGTTTGGTCCAGAGCGAGTGGACATGGTACGAGGTGAGGCTCTTGAAAATGTGGATGGTGGGGTCTTGGGAATCTTCTTTCCAAGGTGGCCAATCCATTTCTTCTGCTCATCCTGGGTCAGGGCCAGCAGGAGCATGTCCCGGGCAGAGGTCACATCGTAGTGTACTGCAGGGGAGAGCACAGGGTGATGCAGTCAGTTCGGACAAATACGACCTCTAAACTACCCCCCATTACAAGGAGGGTCTCTAAGATATATAAAAATAGCTAGTTTTGCCTAAACCCCCAGAGATTCAGTGATCTATAAAATACGAGTGACTACTTGTTTAAGCTCTTCTTCATGGTATTTCATTGTACTGTATTCATTTAAAAAGGACTGAAGATACTGCTACTCACAACCAAATAAATGTTACTTACAATTAAGAACAGGAAGTAGAAGTAAAATATACATAACATATAATATGCAATTACTGTTACAATTGTGGTAGTGTTATGTAATATCAAACGTTTTTTGTGGAGGTTTTGGATTCTAGGAGCACAATAGAGTTTATTTAGTGCGTCCCCGTTTTGTTATTCCTGTGCAATAGGATTAATATTTACGCCTGTGACACAATACACACCCCTGTCGTTGCTTGCCGTATGTAAACATAACATAACTTTTTGTTTATTTACAAGAAGCCGGGGGACATTCTGCAAGTAACCTATTTTGCCACATTTCACTTTCCAAAGTCATTGGGGAAATCACAAATGCTTTTACGAAAGACCCTTGAAACATTGAGTTTATGTAAGCTTGTCTTCTCGAAAACCAGCCTACAACGCCAAGATTGTACCTTTGCAAGGAGCAATAACGTCCTCCTTTTTGTCGAGGTGGTCTTTGTGGCACTTGACGTGGCAGCGGCGACACTCCAGGGCCGGAGGCGGCTTGAAGACGTGCCACAGAGGCTTGGAGCACGCCTCACAGTTGGAAGGGAAGTGATACAGCGTGGGGATGAACTCGTGGCCTTTGTGTGGGAGACAGTTGGTCTTGTCGCCCTGTGGGACTGTCTCCATGTCCGCCTCCTTCCTGCACTCTCCCTCATTGGCATACAGAATCTGAAACGAGACAGAGTACGTCAAAGGAATCTGACAAGACAGACATTTCTGAGGCATAGCAAAGGCTTCTGTGAACATTTTAAAGCAGACTGCAAATTTGAGGATTTAGAGAAATCTCCAGCATCCAACCTGGAATATTCTTGGAATTTCTTCTGTCTCGGCTCGGTACACGTCTCCTTGTGTGACTGGTCTCACGTGGAACAGTTTGCTGCACAAGGAGTAACAAAATGAGTCATTTCATACCAGAAAAAACCCTAACCTGAAACACGACTTCTGGAGGACAATTGCTTTTCATGCAGCATAAAATGAAGGAGGACAAAATAAATACTTACTCGATATCTAGTACCATTGAGGGATTGGACTGTTCTTTATCCTGCTCATCATTATAGAACAGAATCTTCTTGCTGCTCACCACCACATACTGGAAATATTTAAGAGGACAATGAGAGGAAGACGGATATTGCCCTCAAGGGGTTTGCAGCATTCTTAACACTCCGTGACATACTTCTACACAATGCAGGTGCGCAGAGGAAAGGCCAAATAAAACACAACATACCTGCTTCTTCCAGCCGTAACGCTTGATATTAGCACGGTTCGGAATGGACAGCCAACCCTCCAATCTGGATTCTGAAAAAGCAGCCCGGATGAAACAAAACTTTAAAATGTATGCAGTTGATTGAATGTACTTTGGAAAAAAGGCCATGCAGTGGTTAAATCCAAACTCAACTGGAGAAAAAAACGACAAAATCCATTATTGTTTCAGAACAGCAGGTGTCAATGTAACTGCTCTGGAGTAGGTGATTAGAGTTTAGATATCCCATGATGCTAATACACACCCCCCATGCAGGAGGAAGACATAAACATCCCTGCTACAGTTAGCAAAGCATGGAAGATTTAATTATTTCAATTACGTTGAAGCTTTAAGCAGGAATAAGTGCTTATTAACACTCAATGACCTTAATCACTCACTCCTTTAACAGAAACAACCATGTGCAATGCAGGTTTTTAAACATTTCAAATGATACATTTCAAATGCATGCTGCTGAAAGCAAAGTTAAATGGGACGAGTGAACTAAGAGGGGCTTCTCTAATAAATGTGGCACTGTGAGGGAGGTCTTTGTGTCCAAACGAGCAGTACTTCTCGGTGAACATGCCGAAAAACACAAGAGTGTCAAGTCTTTCGAAGCACACAGCCCTATGATGAGCTTAAAAGAGCCTTTTCCGTTTTAAGACGTGTTTTGAATGGTGCTGAGAGTAAGGCGGTAAACCTCACAAGGGGCGTAGTTTAGTAACATGGTAACCTCTGATGTGGTTACTTTACCGTTGGTGCTGACATTGTGACATTTAGCAACCTCACTGCCAGTATCTTTGCTTTACATCCCCTTGAAAAAGGCCTTATAGATGATGTCGGTCAGACTAGGGCTGCACGATATTGGAAAAAACTGACATTGCGATTTTTTTTTACCCTGCGATATATATTGCGATATGAAAACATACAGGAATTGAAGAAAATACTTAATTTTTCCCGCAAACCATCCTTTCTTGAACTTTAATGCTATACAATTGGTCTTTTTTTAACTATATTTAACCGGATGAAGGATTTTAGTCACGGACGTCTGGATCTTAAGTTATCAGAGCAACAAGCTGAGCTAGCTCGGTTAGCAGCGCCAAACTGCCCTGGAGAAATACATGAAACTACTTTATTCAGTGTTTTTACCTTTAATCACCGGGTCCGTTTGCTTTGGAGATTTGATTGGGATTGGTGGTTTGCTGTCACTCACTCAAGTACCCCTGACATGAGAGCCACGCAAGTTTTCCTTTTGTAGCAAGCAGCAAAATAATTGTAACATGACGTGTTTGAGTTGATTTGCCTACTTAGTATCGCAAGTCCTAAAAAATAAAAATAAAAATAAATAAATAAAATAAAATAAAAACATTGCACGTCCACGCGACTTGAATATCGGGCATGCGCATATCGCGATTATCGTCACGACACCATATATCGTGCAGCCCTAGAGGTCAGACTGTTTTTGACAATTGTGACGGATATGTTCCAAACTACTCCATCAGGCTTCTTTCAAAAGTCTTGTTGAGTTCCCCTTAATATCACCTCTGATAAAAGAATACTTTAATAAAAAATATCAGGGGCAAAAAGACACACAACAGCTGCAGCACAGGCCAGGCAAGAGGGGCTTGTCCACTCAGTTACTCACAGAGGACAAAGGAATAGACGTTACAAAGATAAGTAGAGAACCGACTGGACATGAGGGAAATAAAGAGAGAAGGATTTAACCACAGGCACCATCATACTGTATATGAAAACAGACCTACAACAACGCATATTTGTGAACAACATATGTGTTCGAGGAGTGACTTGTGAACAATTGTTAATCATCATACAGCAGTGAGTATTGAAGAGAAACTAAACGTGAAAGACTTCCTCATCTTTGTGAACCAAAAACCACAGTCTGTTGATCTGACTCAATACGAACATAACCAGTCAAATTCATACCCACGTTACGTTTAAGGTAAAGTAGCCGTTTCAGTTTTTCATATTACACTCTTTTAGGAACATTGTAGCACCTATTGTAACCAAAACCAGGCAAGTCAGGAGTTGTAGAAATCTACGCATATTTGAAAACATGTTACCACAAGGAAATGGTGGATGCACATTATCTACCCACATCTTGGATGATGTTAATCAAAAATGTGATATTTAAAAACAAGAGGGCCTCTGTTGCTTTCGTCCTAATGACTCATGAAGTTGGTGGGTGACTTTTTGCAGTCCAATCGGTGAAACCTAACTGAAACGGTAAACAAACACCAACATTTTAAAGCTCCATTAAACTCATTTAATTTGTATCAATAAGACTTGATTCCCAGAATACACCAATGCCTCGAAAGATATGAAAACACTTTATTTAGACTTAATAGCGGCTGAGGATTCCTGCATCTAGGACTTGACTTTCTGATGTGAAGTAACATTGGCAGCATCATCATCCAGTCTGTGGTGACCCTACCTGCGAGGTTGCTGTCCGTCTCATCCGTCTGCAGGCTGGTGACGCTCGAGTTGTCCATGCGCAGCTGCAGGTCGTTCAGTTTCTCCCGGAGCTGCTCGATGTCGCTCTCCTTGCTGTCCAGCTGCATTTGAAGCTCGTTGCGATACGTGCACTCCTCTGTCAGTTGCTGTTGGTATCAAAGCCATGAGATTGAGGTTTAAAATAGAGTCTCTTTTTATCTTACTGGACCAGGGGTGTCCAAACTACGGCCCAGGGGCAAAAGCGGCCCCCAGGCCATTTTGAATCGGCCCTCAGCTAATTAAAAAAGAATAATGAAATATGGCCCACAAATGAAACTTGTGCTTGTATTTCTTAAATATATATGTAAAAATATATTACACAGTATTCATGTGTTAATTATTCCATTTCCAAATCAATTCAGTTAATTAAAGTAGAAAACATTTTCCAACAAATCTAAGATGATAAGAAAAAAGCCCAATAACTTGTTTACATAACAGGCTTGAAATGTACCCTTCATATTTCCTCTTATTATTACATTACATGTTACTTGTTAGACGCTTTTATCCAAAGCGACGTACATACTCAATACTGTGGGCAATCCCCACAGGAGCAATTTGGGGTGAGGTGTCTTTCCCAGGGACACAACGACATGCTGACTGCAGTGGGGTTTGAACCATGGACGTATAAGAACTGGATACAGCGTCGGAGGCGGGGTCTCGTTCTTTCCTATGAGAGCTGCTCATTGGCGCATGAAGGCAAAATGTCCCAACTTTTACGAGAGCGAAACGTCAGATTACCCATCATGCCTAGCTGTCAGAGCAGAAGAACCCTAAGCCCCGCCTCCCGAGCTCCCACTCTCGGCTCAGTAGAATGAATGGAGACAGAAAATAAATCTAGATTCGGCTTTTAGTGTTTTTTACAACTTTAAGGACCGAATGATTCTAATAAAGGCTATAAAATAGTTCATACTGGGTAGTTTATTTAGTTTAAAAAAAAAGTATCCGCTGATTTACAGACGTCTCTTTCCCAATGTTAGTCAATGGGGAAAAGTCTTTCTGGGCCCAGGGACGTCACGGACTGATACGGAAATTGTAGTACCGCCGTTTGGACACAACGAATATTTTCATCAGAGTCCGGCGCACTTCCTGGGGGCTTGGTTTGAACCTGTGCTCCCCTGATCCGAACACCAACGCACTAGGCCACTGCGCCACACGCCTCCGTATTATAAAAAAATATTGCTAACAAAATTAATGAAACCCTATGGAGAGCTGTGATGGAGGCTGTTTTTTTCTTAAAGCATTTTCAAGTATCAAGCATAATTTAATTACATTTCATTGAACTTATAACTTAACTGATAAGGCAATATACCTCACCTCTATCGAGTGGCCCAGCCCTTCGTACATTCTTCTGTACGTGGCCCTCGGAGAAAAACGTTTAGACACCCCTGTACTGGACTATTGTATACTGACAATCGTTGACTTACCGCCTGCATCTCGCCCAACTCCTTCTGGTACTTGATGGCCATGTGGTTGAACTTCTCCTTCTCCTGGTTCAGATCCAGCTGAAGCTTGCGGTTCTCCTTCTCCTTCTTCCGCAGGTCGGCCGTGCTGCCCTTCTTCTTGTGGTCGAGCTTCATGTCCTTGCGGTTCATGATCTCGGCCAGCTTGTTCACCGCCTTTATATTGAAGTGGGTAGATAGAGGGAAAGCATCAGCCACCACTCCCCACTCGCGTTACTGGTGTGTACAACTGAGTGAAAAGGCCGCGTGTTTACCTGAGTCTTCAGTGTGCGCTCTGTGTTCAGGACCTTCTCATAGTTGGCCTTGATTGTATTTGCAATCTCTTCCTTCTGAGCTTCATACTCTGTTGAGAAAGAGAGACTCGTTTATCAAGGTTATCATAATGCAACAAGAAATGTGAAGATATACAAAGTTAGGGACAGTACCTTCATTCTGAGTGCCAAGCTTCTCACTTAAGTCAGACTTCTCTTTGCTGAGGATCTCCACATCTTTGGTCAGAGTTTTATTGGAGTCCTCAAGCTGCAGGGAAAAGTCCATATTATCACTTGTTCAGGTAAGGATTGAGACAATAAATTAAGATAATATGTATTGTGCAGGGAAATACAAAAAATGTTGGATTTGCTTACCCGTGTAATAGTAGACTCCTTCTCCCCTACCTCCTGCTTATGTCTACTTGTGGCCTTCTTGTTCTCCTGGCTGAGCTCAAAGTACTGCTCCTCCTGCAGAGCCCGGGCAAGCTGCTCTGACTCGGCCTTGGTCACCGTCAGATCCAGCTGGGCAGACAGGGAGTCCCTTTGTACGGAAAATAAACAAGTTTGATGTGTTAAAAAAACAAAGAAAACAAATAAGCATGCCTTTCTGAGCTGCTGGTTATCTTAACACCCTGATAAACGCTCTTAACAATGTGTAAAACTGATATTTGGGAGGCAACATCAATAAAGTGATGGCCTTGAGGCATTCTGTGAATATAATTGCGTCTCTTACCTTTCACTGCACAGCTCCTGCACCTTTTTATGAGTGTCTTGTACCTGCCGGTTCCTTTCCTCAATCTCCTCTTTTAGCTCCTTGACCTGAGTTTTGTAAAGCGTCTGAGGGAGGACAAACGGTTTAGTCGTCGGCTTTCACATTTCAAAAAGAGGACACGGACATCTGGGAAGCGTATATACTTACAGAAAAATACTGTTCGGCCTCAAGCTGGTCCTGAAGTTCCCTCATCTGTCCCTCATTGCCTCTGTATTGTCTGTTAAAACATCAACCAAATACATTCAGTACTTTCATTTCTTCAATCCAGCACATTCTTAACAACAATGTTTACCCAGGTACAACCAGCAGCAGTAGCCAGAAGATTAACATCTGAGCGTGGCGCTGGACTTTAAAGCCTAATCCTTTATTGTAACAGATTTGGCATAGTCACACTCTAAGCTGGAATAATAGCGCTTATTTGCAAATAGAGGCAATTGCAGGTCAAATCACGCCTTGACTCCCAAAGAGCATTACTGGCCATTGTAGCAACAGAACATTAGATCTCCTGGCTGGAGCTACTGCCAGTTTATTTCAGAGTAACAGGAAGTGGCAGAATCGAGGAAGCTAACCCAAATGATGATCATTTAGTATTTACATGGAGACACAATGCATTGTTGTTAGTGCAATGACAGCACTTGCTACATTTAATGGAAGAAAAAACAAGTCATACATTTTACAAATGGATTTTTTTAGATTGTAGTGCCGGACGAACTCACTTGGTCAGCTGTGCCAGTTGGAACTCCAGCGAGCGTTTGCTCTCCATCGCCGTGTTGAGTTCCTGTTTGACCTGTTTCTCTGAACACCGCAGCCGGTCCACTTCCTGCGAGCGGCTCTTCAGGTCGTTCTGAGACTGGACTCGCTTGCTCGACTCCTGTTCTCCCTGTATCCGCAGATTCTTCACCTGGGGAAGGACGACACGAGAGAGGTTAGATATCACTGATACCAATCACAGGGACTAGCACAGTCAAAGGGATTCCTTACCTCATCTTCCAGCCTTTCT
The DNA here is from genome assembly GCF_902827175.1 of Gymnodraco acuticeps. Classification (NCBI taxonomy): domain Eukaryota; kingdom Metazoa; phylum Chordata; class Actinopteri; order Perciformes; family Bathydraconidae; genus Gymnodraco; species Gymnodraco acuticeps. The sequence continues at coordinate 108,212 of NW_022990941.1, forward strand.
TTTTGCTTCATCAGCTGCTCCATCTTCTGCACGGACTGCTTGAGGTCAAACTCCAACATTGAGCACTGCTTCTCCACCTCCACTATCCGGCACTCCGCTCGCATCCTCGCTCCATTCTCCTCAGACATCTTCGACTGAACAGCTGGAGGAGCGAGGTTACAGAAAAAACAGTCATTTCCTTTTTCTGACAGAATATCAACATCTGAAGTCAAACTGAGAGTCCATCTTTCTGGTACGTCTACATTCTAACATTGTTCTTGTATTTATAATAACTAAATGGAGGAATACAGGGGCGGAAAGAGCAAGAACAAAATGTGTTGTGGTCGTTTATCCATGTCTGAACAACAGTAGACCTAATGTAACATAACTGATTTAAGACAAAATCTGATTTTAGGTAGCTTTTGATCACCATTTTGATTTAATTCTCTATTACCAAAGGGCAGGGTATGAGCTGTACTTGTTTCAAATGAATTGTTTTCAGTACATTTCAGTGTGTTTTTGGCGCTTTAAACTCATGTAGATTAAACAAACGTCTTTAAAACTCGTAAAAATCTTCTTCATGAACATCTGTAACACTGACATAAATGATCCTTAATTACAAGAAAGGGATTTAATAGAAGACCTTGGCCTTTCCCAGCATGTACAAGTACGTTTTACTGATAGAGAATCATTCTATTGCTAAAACGTTAGATTTGTAAAAAGGAACTGTCCTGACATGCTGGCAGGTTAACACTCCTTGAATTCCTCCCACCCAAACATCCCCTGCAGGTGAGTCAGACCAGAACGATGGAACAGGAAGAGGAAGGGGAAGTCGGGAAGAAGTTGATTCAAATATACGAGCGAGAGAAGTTCCGACACAGGTCATACCGTTGGTAGCGGCTGATTTGGCCTCTTCGATAGACTCATATTTGTCGGTGAGCTGTGCCCGCGTCACCCGGTGCTCCAGCTGCTCCTGCTCCAGACGCTGCTGCAGGGTCTTCAGTTTGTAGTTCAGGTCTATCTCCAGGTTGTTCTTTTCCTGTGAAGATGGCCAACAACATGAAGGCAAGCTAAAACACACAACTGACTTCTTCTTCTTTTTTTTATCTAATTAGCCATGCACAAAATAATAGCAATTTCTACATTTCACAGGTTGAAAGGACATATGTATTTTGCACATTATCACTTCTTGTGTGTACCTTCTCCAGGTTGTTGCTCCTCTCCTGGGCCTGTTTGCGTTCTGACTCCACTTTAGTGAGGCTGTACTTCAAGTGTTTGTTGTCCTCTTGCAGCCCTGCCATCCTCGCTGAGAACAGATAATAAAGACATGTCACTTTCACTGTATTTATCATATGAAGCTGGCATTTTAGTGGAACACTCTTTTTAGATATGTAATGCCTTCACAGGGTCTATGCAGGAATCCTGAAGTCAAATGTAATACCTTTTAAGACCTTTTTTAAGACCCTTTTCAAACATTTTAAGACCTCATCGCCACTTCGAGTTGTAACATTGGCGACACACTTCACCTCACATTGACTATATACAGTATTGATTGTCCTTCCTCCTTATCTTCCAACCATTTGGACGCAAACTTGCATTTCCCCATAACGCTGTTGTTTAACAACCGCGTAAACGGACCTTCGTGCGCTATCAAGCAGTGAGCGTGCGACGTCCTGTTCAGATGACGTCAAACCCAACGGGATGCCATCAATAAACTACACAGAATCACACTACACACCTACGCAATGATTACATTCAGGCAGACTGTAGAATACAACCTCTTTGGACAATTCATATACTTATTGAAAACTAGCTACAAAATGTAATACCTTGGAGAATGCCGTTTAATACTTTTTAATAGCCTTAATTTTCGCTAATTTGATTTATCAACTTTTAATACTTTTTAAGACCCCGCAGGAAAGATACTTTGAAGCCTGTTTTACGCATTGAATTCCATGAATTACAGAAGCTTGTTTCTATTAAAAGATAGCCTGCTCACGGGTAATCAATCAGACAGTGATTTGGCTGCTGTGGGCGCTGTCAGTGCTTGGGCACGTCTAACTCATCAGTGGGACTGAGGGATAGCTTCTATTACGAGGCAATTCTACAGCTAAGAGATTACAATTCTAAAAGTGATTTTAAAGCCCACTGAAATGGTTTAAAATACTACAATTCTGCCCTGTTTTTTCTTGTGTCTTAGCTCGTAGGTACTTTCTACCGTCTTTGAACTCTGTGATAAACATCAAACCAGATTGTTGTGCTGGATTTGCATTCATCATCGTTTGTGTGTCAGTGGGTCACCTTGCAGCTCCATGATCTCCTCAGATCCCAGGCTGTAGTTCCTCCTCTCTGAGTCCAGGTTGCTCTGAAGCAGCAGGAGCTCCTTCTCCAGCTGGGCCTTCTCCCCGTCCACGGCGCGGCTCCTCTCCTGCAGCTCCCGGTTCAAGCCCTCCAGCTGGCTCATGGACTTGGCCATCTCCGTGTGGCTCTTCCTCAGTCTCGCTGCCGTGTCTGACTCTGCACGCAGGAGGTCATTGGCCTCTTCCATCTGTCAATCACAATAGAGAGGAGGGGGAAGGAAAATTAGGTGTGATGCATTGCCCTCCACTAGACTGACGTTGTTTTTGCGTGCATGTGTGTGAAGAATACATGATTCTGCAGCTGTGTGATCTTGTCATTTGAGGCCTGAGAGTTCTGGCTGATCTTCCTCATATCTTCAAGCTGCTCCTTCAAAGATGACACTAGAAACAAATCAGATATTAATTAGACAGAGCTTCATATAAGCTCCTATTTCAACCACAAGTAATGTCCTCTAAAAACACAAATCTAACTAAAAACCATTCACAGCATTTACAGTCTTTAACTCTAACAGTGTATTGCTTGCAAATCTACTTGGTGTTGTTTTTGCGGCAAATCAATAAGAAAGTTAGACGGACATGAGCGTGATTTAACATTTAAATAGATGCGTAGACAGCAGTGAGCAATAGGAAGGTCACACCAGGATTAGGGCTGAACGATTAATAGATTTTTTTTCTTTCTTGTGTGTCAGTCATCCACACCAATCAGAAGTGCTGTGCTCCATGTGTACCAGCCATTGTTAACCAATCAGAAGTGGCCCATGATAGAAGGTGATAGACAGATTGATCCAATCACCTGCCAAGTATTTTTGAAACCATCCGAGTCAGGTTAGTAATGCTCCATCTCATGTTTTACATCTATTACAGAGTGAATCTTAAACTGAAGCTTGACTTTAAAGCAACCCAATGGAAGTTTCAAGTTTAGTTCTTTCACACGTAGCTCGGGCTGCTAGAGACGGGAGCACGTTGATACGACCTTCCAAGCCGGAGATATGGCTGCATTTTACAATAAACTTCCGTTGGGTCGCTTAAAAACAAAATCGCAAATCGAATCGCAATATCTGTCAGAAAAATCGCAATTAGATTATTTCCCCAAATCGTGCAGCCCTAGCCAGGATACCAGCTATTATTAAGGTGGAATATGTCTTGACCAGATCAAGTGAGAGGATAGGGCATTCATCAAAAGTATGTTCATAACCAGCTGCTTCCGTGCTCCACTCTCCAATTATACTTTAATTGCAGTGTCTGGATCATGCATCGGCAGCAGCTCATCACATTTACCCTCATTCTCCAGATTGCGCCTCTTCTCTGCATCCTGGTCAGCTTTTCTTTGGTACTCTGTGAATCTGTGCTGCAGCATGATCTTGTCCTTCTCCAGCAGAGACACGCCGGCCTCGGCACTCTTCCTCTGGTTCGCCTGTGGCAAGGAACAGAACAGCTGTGACGTGGCTGTGATGGGAAAAACCATCTTCAATCTAGCCCCTGATTGAACAGAATGTCTAACATGTTGTCTATCGTCAAACTTTCTGAATTTTTCAACCAAGACCAAAGCTGTAGATGCTTCTTTTTATCGATATAGTTATGGATATCTATAAGAAGAGTGTTGAGAAAATGGTCAGCATTTAACCTCTTCATCCAGTTCTTTTATTATCTTCTCGATCTTGGTGCTCGATGTCCTGTGGAGAACAGAGATAAAAAGTGAATACATTGAAAAGTCTGGTTTACCATTTAAAAGCAATCAAGAATACTCATGCAAACACTTGCAACCAAAGGCCAGAGAACACATATGTCATAAAACTTATTTGTGGCCCTTTCTACATTTGAAAATATCCGAATTTGACTAGAAAACAATTAAATGACTTTTTTCTTAGAAGTAAATATGAATATGTTTTTCCTAAACCTCTGTAATGCTGTGGTCTGCTTTTTGACAGATCGGAGGACCAAAGAATTTGCATCATGCCTGTGCTTTGACTATGCAAGTGTCTATTTGTATCTTTATGAATGAAAGTCCTGTTCTGTACCTGCATTTCTGCTCCAACTCATCCTTCAGCTGCATCTCACTGTGGAGCTGCTCCTCCAGCTGGAAGATCCTCTTCTGCAGGCCCTCCAGCTACAACACACAATAAACAGCCTTAAAGGGGGCCTAACATGCAAAATGCACTTTTTGATTTTTGATGTGTTCAGACAATAAAACCCTCTCTCTTTTCCTCCGTACCCAAATCTCTAAAAACGGGGGTACAACGGAGCTGATCCAGATTTACGTCCGATATGACGTAATATCGGAAATGTGGACCCACGGCACTATCAGAAAGTTGCTATCAGAAACATTGCCATCAGAAACAATGCCCGACTGTTTTGGACGTAATATGGTCGGTGTTTACATTAGCATCGCTAACACTCAGAGCTAACCTGTACTGGAGAGCATGTGTGTGAAGAAGCAGGAAGTAAAAAGGAACTCACCTTGTGGTATAACCGGCAAGAGAGAAAGCCTTTGAGCTCCATACTGTTTCAGAAATAATCCTTGATAATCCATGATATGGCGTTTCATCACGGCAGTATTTAGTTTAGACAGTAGCTGCCGGGTCCCGCATGAGCTCCGCCCCCTCCTTTTTTGTTATCAATTTCCTTTTTTAAAAAAAAGCTTTATACCCAAAATCAGCACTTTTGAAACAGGAAGTGAAATAGAGGGATATGAGGCGTGGCTAGAATGGGTGATCTGTTTGGTATTTTGAGCAAAACACTTCATAGACATGTTTTTTTACATATTTTTATATATCTGAGACCTATGCTATTGCCTAAAAATAGCATGATAGGTGCACTTTAAAACGTCATGTATACAGACAGCGCAGATACCTGAAGTAAAGAAACGGTTTAGAAATAGGCAGATATTCTATGATTTAAAGCTCCTTAAAGTTGTGCTCTACTACTTACATGACTCTTGTCTTCTTTTGTGAGGCTGTTACGTTTGTCAACGGTCTTTGCGTTGGCAGGAGAGGTTCTCATAAGGCTGGAAACAAAGCACATTTCATTATTGAAGAAATGTTTACAACAGTGATACTTAAATTCCTCCTAAAAACGACATCTACCTATAAACAGAATAAATAGGTATCGCTGTTGTAAAAGGAGCATTTAGAGGCTAAGCAAGGAGTTCGTACATCCGTGACATTCTCTCCAAAATAAGGTATTCAAACAATGTCGACTATGACAACGTGATTTCCACCATGCAAACAGAGAGTGCGCCCTATGGGCTGCTCCTGAAGTCACGAGTCATAGTAACACGTGGAGTACTGATTGAAAAATGCATAATCAGAGCTTTAAAATCCTACATCCACATATAATGTTAGGGCCATTTAGTGATGCAAGAATCCTAACAGTTCGGCACTTGGGTTATAAACATGTGTGGCACACTCACTGCTGACTGCTGTAGTAAGTGAAGCCTACGAAGGGCAGCTGGTTGCCCGCGAAGGCCTTTGGTGTGGGGAAGGTCTCCTCCTCCCCCCGGTCCTCCTCTATATCATCAAAGTTACTGGTGTCAACGTCGCTGCTCAGCTCAGGCACTACTGGGGCAGCCGCTACACAGGGCACGAGAAGATGGATTATTAGTTAAGATACAGAATATGAACCATTCATTATGGCTAATTATTCAGTGTGTGTTAAAGGCAGAGTCAATGATACAAAAAGAATGTAAATAACAAGTTTCAGGATGTCTTTTAATACAGTGAGTAATAGAGAAAAAAATTATGTTTTCTGAGTTTCTTTAGATCAATAAAGACGGCGGGAAAATAAGATCCTTCATGTTTTTCACTGTAAAGGCTAATCAAACAGTAATAGGCTAACCCAAATCACATAAGAATTTGACATATTTTTAACATTTGCAGTATATTAACAGCATTTTAAACGTACGTCCCTTCCAGATAGATAAGAGACAGTGAGCAAGTGTTTCTCTTGTCAGAGCAGAGTTTTTTTCTGGAGCGCAGATCTCTTTAAAATAAAGGAAACCAGCGAGCTAGCAGAGATGCTCAACCAGTGGAACGACAGCGGTGGCCCACAGCAAAGTGCTGACTTCAGCCTCGTGAAGTATTACAAATAAAGCCAATAAAGAACCGACCATAGCTCCCGGATTCAGCGCTACATCTCTAATCTCTTTCTGCTGCAGCGTCAACACTGGTGCATTTACATGTTGCATTGGACTGCTTCCCCCCTGTTGGCCTCAAAAAACGCTGTGCTGCCAATTATTCCTCTGAGCAGGAATCACGTTTAGTCTTGGAGAGGATACTGAATGAATGGCTCGTCTACAAGAATTTCCTGCAACTGTCCGTAGTAGGTCAAATGGAAAACATGATGGCTGGCTTCGTGATTGCGGTAACAGTGAGCAGACTGCCAAATAATATGGGAGGTGTAATGTGCATTGTTAACAGTAAACAAGGCTCCTACTGTCTCTGATATTCTCCCATGTCCACTGGTCGTTCTTGAAGAAAGGATGCCTCTTGATTTCATCGACACCATTACGGCCAAGTCGAATTTCCCTGTGGAGAACATACTTTTATTATTAACAGTACATTATTTCACAATACCAGAAGCACATTTTCTTCATAAGTTATTATGTTGACGTCACTGAAGATTCTTTCCAGAGTGTTCTCTAAGCCAGGAAACAATCAATGCCTAAACAAGGAAAGGGTTATAATGATAAGAGCCCACTTCAAGTGGCACCTCAAGTGCTTAGTATGCCACTATCTAACCTGTCAGTCAGGAAAGCACAGATGAGATTCTTGGCGTCATTAGAGATGTCGCTGTCGTCGGGGAAGGTCAGGGCATTCTTGTGGTTCATAATTTTGCTGTAGGTCCCCACCAGGGAGTCTGCATAGAAAGGAGTGTCGCCTGTGCACAAGAAAAAAGAGCAATCGATTACGCATGTGCCCACAGTAAGAACAAGCTGCAGAGAACACACACACAGTACACGAAAAGTGCACAGGAAAGCTTCACTGTGGTGTTTTATAAAAGAGAGAAAAGTAACAATGCTCCAGAGGCCTTGAACACAAACTTCAGATTTATGACAGGTATAATAACATTAAAGTGAACTATTAGAGGAAATATTTTATCAAAAACTCACCGACAAGCATTTCGTACAGGAACACCCCCACTGACCACCAGTCACACTCTCTGCCATAACAGCCATCTCCCCCTTGAGATTTCAGTACCTCCGGCGAAATGTAGTCTGGAGTTCCCACTGCTGTGTCGCATCGTACCATACCATCCTAAAGGGGACAAATATTTGGGGAAATATCACAATTTGATCCTTATAATAATACATTCCTTGAAGTGCTGTCGGAGCCCTGCATTTTTCATACACATAATAATCTGCAAAACAACTTAAAATCTCAACGTTATAGGACTTGTCATGCCTGTGGTGTAAAAACATTTGGTGATGAAAATTAAAAGTGATACCTTGTTCATTTTCATGCAGGTCCCGAAGTCGGCCAGTTTTAGGTGGCCTGCTTTGTCTAACAACATGTTATCAGGCTTTACGTCCCTGAGAAGGCAAGAATACAGCGATATCAAACACATGCAACACACAAACAATGCAGCTAACTCAAGCATGTAACCAGAAAATACATTTAAGAGAAGAGTTAAAGCTCTCCTCATCAGAAGTGTCTGAAGGTGCTTCAGAGCTCTGTGGGGATAAATCAGATGTAATGAGGTAGGAAGGACGCTGGGACCCGAGAAAGCAGAAATCATGGTTTTCTTCACAACTTTCCTACACTTTAAGCTCATTTGAAAATACTAGACAGCTATTGGATAAAAAATGTCATGGTGAGAATTTTCCACCATCGCAGCTGTGCACAGAGCTTAGTGTGTGGAACTATATCAAGTAGCATTCTTATAAATGGAAAACACATTTCTTTTTGATGGCTGTCATGTATTGAAATTGAATCATAAAAATGTGCTGCTGTCGAGCACACAGATGTATTACCCTACTACTCAAAAAGATATCAAAAACCTAGAGCCAGCATCATGGGACTGCGCTGATAGACAATTTGAATCTCATAAAGATCATTGCTGAAAGGTCACAACATAAATGAGACAACACTGACAACAAGTGCAACTCATTTAAACTGAAATACAGAGACAAGCTGCGTGTGTAGTGAAAGAACACAAATATGACTTGTTCAGAAACAAGTAGTAAGTTTTACCTGTGCTGGACTATGGTGATCTATTTTATATGAATGCGCCGGCCAATTACCTCACCAAGATAGATGCTGCCTATCATAGTGCACTAAGGTTTGTGACAGACTGTAAGACTTTGACTCATCACTGTACCCTGTATACAAGGGCAGGGTTGCTTTCACTTACTGTACGGCGGCTAAATCACTGGTATCTTTTTATTTATAAAGCAATGTTAGGGAAACTTCCGTCTTACATCTGTTCCCTGATCTCACAGCGTATTGTAAATGGCTACTGTCTGAGATCTAAAGCTGTGGTTGTATTACATGTGCCAACTGCTAGGACTGTATTAGGAAATACAGCTTTTAGATGCGCAGCGCCGCTAGCATGGAACAGTCTACAAAAGGAATGGAAGCTAAGCAGTTTGATTCCATTTCATGTTTTTAAAGCTAGGATAGACGCTATACAATCAGAAAATATTGGTGTCTGTAAATGCTACTAGTATACAAACTGTAATATCATATAATGTCCTTTGTTTTCTGTCATGTTTGTATTAATGTTTGGAACTAATTGAAGCAGGTCACCATTGTAAAAGAGGTCTATGATCTCAATGGGTTTTATCTGTATAAATAAAGGTTTTGAATTGAATTGAATTGAAGGCCGACCTAAAACACTAGCATTTATGTTAAAACCAGTACCTTTGAGCCTTGCTATCTGTTTTTTTATAAAACCTCTTCATTTAATTGTTTATTTGGCAGGAACAATGCACAGTAATGAACACTTAAAACATTCAAATGTATCAAGCGTAACAGTGCCAGATTTAGCTTTGAGCTAATTTCCATCCGCAGTCCCTCGCATAAAACATTTAAGAAAATTACATTTTACAAACATGGCAAAAACAAAATACATGATGTGCGAAAGAGCAGCATACACAAGTATTTACCACATGGTAATACAATATAGCAGCAAACAACATATCAAGTGCAAGAGAAGATACAAGAGCTACATAAAGTAAGTGCGAGAGGAGATACCCCTGTGTTAAAATGCATTTAGTCTTCAACCATTCTTTGAGTTGACCTTTGAAGCTATTGAGAGTGGGACAATCCCGTATCTCAGTTGGGAGGCTATTCCACAACGAGCTGCCTTTAACGGAGAGGACATTTTGTCCAAAAGTGGTCCGTCTGTGGTGGACCTCACAGTCTCCTCTGGTTTCTGACTGTGAGGTCCACCGTTGATTAGATCACAGTTGTTGAGAACCTTAAAAGATAAATAATTGTACACATTTACTTTAGACGTGGTTTCAGAGAGAATTCCAAACTGACTACGAAACATCTAGAACTGCCTTACAGATTTAAAAAAAACAAAAAAAATGTCCATCAGAAATGAATCCCAGCAACGTGTTGGACGGCAGCCAATGGAAACCCACCTCACAAACCCAAAGGGAGGGAGAGCTCTGATGTTACCTGTGGATGAAGCCCATGGAGTGGATTCCGTCCAGAGCCTGCACCACTTCAGCGGTGTAGAAGCGGGCCCACTTCTCCGGGACGTCATAGTTGCTCATCAAGTTAACCAAGTCGCCACCCGGCATGTATTCCATCACCATGTAGAGGTAGCGGTCATCTTGGAATGCAAAAAATAGCTGAAGAATAAAAAAAAGAATTGGTTAAAACAATGAGCAAAAAAGACACAATTGAAAACATGACTTAAGAATTCATTTGAGAATCACACAAAAAGCTGGGTTAATGTCTGTGTGGTCTGCATTCAATAATACTACACTAAGTTAAGTAGGATTGTGACGCTTTGTCTCTATCACATCATACCTGCACCACCCATGAGCTGTTGGCAAAAGCCATGATGTCCCTTTCCTCCCAGAAGAAAGCAGAGTCCGACCTCTTGATCATTTCAAACTTGCTCAACAGCTTCATGGCGTATACTTTGCGCGTGGCTTTGTGTCTCACCTGGAAAAGATGAAGAGGTGAAAACCGTTTTAGTTGGGTTGAATTCTTTCTCATCTTTAGAGCAAAAGATGATATATATTCTTACCAGTTGCACCTCTCCAAATGCTCCCCTCCCAATAACTTTAACCACCTCATAGTCCACCGCTTTCATGCGTAGATCACGGATTTTACTAATGGTTTCCTTATCTAAAAAGAAACAAGGAAAGACAGAAGTTAGTCAGAATCAGAAACAGGTTTATTACCAGGTAGGTTGACACGTACGAGGAATTTGACTAGGTGTCATGGTGCATACATAAAAGTAAAAAAAATTAAAAACACAGATATTATAGAACTATAATAACATTCCAAAAATAATAAAGAATATAGTAAAATATAGCAGTATTTACATTGAAATGGAAAGGAATATAATATGTGCATTAATAATAAAACATATATATTGTGTGCATTAATTTAATGCATAGTCTAATAGAAAATAGAAGCTTTATAAGCTAAGACTAAATATACAATGGGTAAAATGTTCATTTTGCGTGTTCAGGATGTTTTCGTGTGTCAACCACAATAAAAAGGAATCAACGGCACACGTCCAAGAGGAAGCTTGGAATTGCAGCACCCAAAAGCGTGAAGGGAACAAGGGAAACACCAAGCATACAAAGTGGATCTGGGGTGGTCTTTCACACAGTGGCGTGGACCGAATCACTTGCTTAGTTCTGGACGAAGGGGGCCACTTTGAATGTTGTCTTTACGTCCACAAATAACCTGCTCTTAGTGTTTTTAATGTGTTGACCATTATAAAAGAGTCTTATACTTCAAGTCAGTTTAGTGAAAGTTGCTGGAGGTAGCTCTCAGAGCATGGGTTTTTTATATTAAAATAAAGTTCCATGTTGAATTTGTACGGGAGATCAGAGACACTTTTACTTTACGCAACATCATTTAGGCAGGGGTAGTCCAAGAAATCGACTAATAATGAAGAAAATGAACCCATTTGTTGCAATAGTCATTTATACACAAACTACATTACTACTTGTACAACAACGTTTGAATCATCAGTTTTTCCTCATTTTCTTCAATTGTTCATATTTGGTTTATTAAAATAATTATATTGTGGTCATTGTTAAAAAACGTCTGCTATTATTATGAGTATTATTATTTGTATAATGCGCTTTCTGCCTTCCAGCCATAATCAGGAGTTAGAAATGTAATAGATTAGATTAGAACCTTCATTATGCTAAACTGCTGGGACATTTCCTTAAAGCCAATACCTTTATATTTTCTACCCTTCACTTACTTGTCAGCATAGGTCGGCATTGATGTACAGAGCCGACCAAAGACCTTGTTTATATTGGCATCATATTGCAGCTGAAACGTTCTCTCCCTCTTCTTCTCATACTTCCTGTCACTCTCCTTTAACTCCTCCGGTGACATTGTTTTTTTGCCCGGCGCTTGGCCGGTTACCGCTGGTATTAAAAACATTTTGGCGAATGGTTAGGTGGCGAGAAAAGTCTGCAGTGAACGAGTCACGGGTCAACTTCTGCTATATGTTGACACAACGTGACACCTAAGCAGGCTCCCGTAGCAGAAGTTGACTTTCGTAGAAACATCCAGCCTGACAGCAAGCTGAAAGCTGACAGCGCCTCCGCACAGCTGAGATCTGCTGTTCAGGGAAAGTGTTGCTTACTGAGAGTTGGCCTCTCCCCAATGCAACACTTGCAAGCTCCCCTAGGGAAGATAGTATTCCATGTTCAGCCAAATTTGGTCATAGTTAAAACAAGGGGGGATCATTTTCAATTCACATGGGTCAGAACTGGCACCGGAGCTCCTGGAAAAGGGAGATGCGGGGGGGAGCATTTAAGTTAAATTGAACTAAAAATAAAAAGCAAGGCCTGAGTTATTAACATAAGAACATTTAAGAGTGACTCATTTCCACTGTGAGCATAAGTTCCCTGGATCATGAAAGTCCCAGTGGAGCTTAATGACATATAAAGCATGTTTAGAAATGGTACAAATATAATTTGAAGTTACTGTTACTGTGTGTATTTGCATGTGTGTTGGGGTGGAGGAGGATTATTTCCAGTTGGTCCCTTTATACATACAGTCGAGCAACCAGCTGATGTGATCAGGGTGCAGGGCACAGTGCGTGGAGGAAAGAACTCAAGAGTAAAGAGCCCTTTAGGCAAAGCATGCTACTGAGACCCTCATAAGACAGCTAGTCCATTAGTCCACATCCATCTCCAATACTTTGCTGCTATACACAAACGCACTGTACCAAGAGTAACTGAGGAGATGCCTAATGGCAGTTTTAGCCCAGGGGTTTCCAGTAGGTTGGGTCTATCATCAAATATTACATTTCCTCAAACTTCTTTTTTGTTCCACTAGGAGTGTAAGAGAAATCCTTACACTGACAAAAATACACTTTTCATATAGAGGCAGGCTGTCCCCACTTCACTTTTGACTAATTAACTCAAGTCAATACAATTTAAAAGATTTTACAAAATGATTGTAAAATGCCTGCAATGCATTTGTGTTGCAGACCTATTGAAGGAAGGTCACACGCAACAACAACAGTAGTGTAAACAGAGCAGCGTGCCATCTGATCAATGCTGCACATGAACATGCATTTCAATGGCTGTCACTGCAAAGCCTTTTTGCTAAGATATCAAGACTGAGAATAAAAAAAGGAAAGCTAATAAACACAAAGGATAAACCTAAATGCAAAGAAATTGGGCAGTTATAGATGTATTGGGGGAAAATGTAGATTTACCATCCGTATTTGGATTGGTATTTTAGTTATGGGGTTCCCCAGTCTGAGGGCACTGTGAAAAAGAGAAGCCATCAGGATAGACACCATGTGGGTCACCAGCCATTTATGAAAGCCCCTTTGTTGGGGACACTAAGCAGCAGACACCTATTGTGTCCAAGCCCACATGGAGGCGGTGACCCAATAACAGCCTTCTTTTCTGAGGCTTATACCCATATGTACCGCAGTCTTCAAACAAAAAATGGCTCAAGTGAAAGACATATAGAGAGGAGGACATGAGGGAAGAAGCATGATGTGAGCTACTTACATCTACTCAAAAAGTTGTCAATGCTCTTGTTTTTCCTCAGGGCAGGAAAGTCAAGGTCATACACCAGTGCGTCCAAGCCATCCTGTGGGAAGAAGAGAAAGGGTTAACAACCAGGCAAACAATGCTGCTGTGTCTACCACATCAGTGACATCACACACACACAACATGCAAAAAGCAAACACAGAGTCCTGTCAGGCCTCTGAAGAACGGCTTTAAAAAGACTTCTGCATAATGCAAGCAGTCGGCTTTCAGCCTGGATTACAATCATGTATTGTCAATAGCTGGATTTCAGTGCTGCTGTAAATATTCAGTTTCTTAAGTGGTTAGAAACAGATCTATTGAAGTGGCATTGGTCTATTAAATGTCGCCTGCAATGGACAGTACTAAAGTGTATTTAAATTCACTAAAGTATTATTGTAATGCTGGCAGAGTGTTTAAAATCCATGGTGTGCCTTTATAAATGCTTGTCAGGAATAAAGAAAAAATGCCACTTCTAACAATTAATAGAATGGATAACTTAAGCACTCGCTATTGTTTTTATAGAAAGTTAACATTAACTGTAAAAGACCCATTGCCTGAAGAACTAAAGAAACTTGTCTGGTCTAATTACCGTCAGGGCTATGTTACTGAAAGTGTACATGAGAGCATATGCACTCTGAAAGGTTATGATGACTGGGGGCTTCTGCCAGCTGCTGAACAGAAATGTGTTTATGAGCCATACTGCTGAAAACCTTGAAGCCAAAGAGCAAACATGGACACTGTGAAAAAGAATGTTTCACATACAGCATGCAAAAATAGCTAACCAGAATGCCACAGTTCATCACGACACAGGGGTATAATAAACCAGCTTTCTCTGAGTTCCATGTACAACTCATATCAGAAATAGGTGCAAAACTAGGCCTCCATACTGAGACACTCATGGCAAGGTAAACATACACATTGTATTTGCATAAGAAGTGGCTTGTTTTGGCTGGATGACCAATGGCAATATGTCCCACCCTGGTGACAAAGTATCTATTAAAACGTACTGAAGAAATGTAACTTAGGTACTTTTCGATGACTAGGGCCTCAACAAAAGTCATACAGATGAGGCAAACCGTGTGAAAGCACAATCGAGTGCTGCAACACCCACAAACCCTCGTTAGAAACCCTTTCATGACGTTGAGCTGCACAGTTCCTGTTAGTTGTAAAATAGGAGTTAAGAATGATGGTGTCTTTAAATCAAATTGAAAAGGCCAGTGCACACATATCCATTTTAAATATGATGCGACAACTACATTATTGGAGTTATTTCCAAGAGCTAAAACACACAAGACAGACCAGATTATGTCTAGCTAGGCAGGAGAATAAATGCTGCTGGCAGGATTTAATCTAATCTTCCATAATCCAGAATGGCTGAAAGAAGACTGGCACTTGAGCATGACATACTGTTATGTATTCCCTCTGGCGGGTGTGAGCCAGATGTGGAAACTGAGCATCTTCTAACCCGTAGCCATGGGTCACCGAGCTTGCAGTTTTTTTCCTGAAAAAGGTTTGAGGTCAATATTACAGCTGGTCTGCCCATAGTATATCAAATAAGCACCTTTATTTACTTGGCTACATTCTGCTCTGATCTCACTGTCATAGAAAGAATCTTGTCATTCCTGTATAGTGAATGATGCTGGTGAAATATTCAAAGGATTTATTTTTGCTTCTCTGAGCAAAACAATGATGACACATGGTGAATCAGCAGCTCAGACAAGGCGAGGAATCCTCTTAAGTAACCTGATTGGAGGTCAGGGCCATACCCCCCCTCCCCTCTTTGAGACATAAAACAAGCAAGCGCCCTGCGGGATGGGTGGGAGCAGGGAAAGAGGCAAATGGGAGGTGAGGAATGGCTGGTGGGAAGAACAAAGGCAACGTAGACAGAATGTGGGAAATTAATGAGAGGGTAGGTTGTGATCAACACACATGGCTGAGCTGAGAGCCATCATCTGCTCAGAGAAAACATACAGTCGACTTTCAGCGAGGCAAATGTACACATGGGAGGAAAAGGGGTCCTTGTTGGCCATACGGTATCCAGCCAGCCTGCACTGGGAAGAAAAGCTGAAGAACCGAGTCCTTCAAGACCCTAATCACAAGGCTCTGTGCTCAGCAATGCACGTTTGCATAACTTCCTGCCGCAGAGAACTCTGGACAGCCACAGTAACATTCCTTAACAGGACTGTACACGTCAGAGCGCTATTTTAGGTATGCGGCCAAACAAGTTCTCAACAAAAAGTGAAGGAAGGGAGGAAAAAAAAATCCATCCCAAGTACAGAGTCACACAGTGAGCCTTATTTTCAATCAGCACTAGAGTTCCTAACACTATGACGGAAAGGAGGAGGAAGGGGAGGGCTGGTGCAAGGGGGCCTGGCTCGCCCTATAGTAGAACAAATGAAGGAAGAAACAAAGAAATTCTGAAGACAGGCATGCTATGAGTCTTGAGACAACAGTGTGACAAATACCCGGGTTCAGTCGGAGAAACACTGGGAGGACACAAAAGAATCAAATTGCTTAATTGAACTAATTGGATTTTAGGAATAAACTGTAAATTAGCTTTCTGAAGCAGTAAGAGTGTGAAGCACTGGGTGTGAGAGCAGCAACAGATCCAGGATTGAATCTCAGCATTTAAATCTCTGCTGTGGTGTCAGCTATCTTCATGGAAAGAGAGATACAGAGGTGTTTGGAGTGGGCCATATAGATTAAATCCTAATATTAGATATATGCATTTGTGTTCACGAAACAGTGATATGGTCAATGCTGTGGTAAACGCAGGAAACCAGTTATGAATTAAGATATTCTAGCATATTTAATACCTGAAACCTATGGAAAAATCGACTTTTTCTATAACGTAGTAATGCAAGACTGCCCACAAAGGCCACCCGGGCTACAAAAGCACAACAATGATACAAAACTCTAACTGTGATTACTTGATATCGCCTCGCAAAACAGCCATATTGGCCCACCCTCACATGCGTACTTGAATGCTTCACACATCAGCAGTATATCATTGAAAAAAAGCCAGTGTGTAAATAAAAATCAGCATTTTGTTTAATATCACTATCCAATATATAATTATGAAACCAATCTAACTGCTAACTGACTTATGAACATCCAGGCTGAGGGTCAGAGGCCAAACATCCTCTGTCACTATCAGTCTTTAGCCGTCAGACCTCTCTGCCGCTGGGTGAGATGGAGCAGCCAGCAACACAGATATGGCTGAGTTCAAAATATGATTCCAGGATGTACTGAAAAATATGAGGTTCATGGTCCAGAATCACTGACAAAGCTCTTTCTTAGCTAACAATTCAGAGTCATTTCCAGAGGTAACGGTTCCTAACATAAGCACTTCTACTGCACTTATTGCAGCTGACATTTCCAAGGGCTAAGGATTCAGCTTTCCATGCAAACAGAAGGAAAATTGGCATCAATGTTCAAATGGAAAAGACAAAATGGAAAAGAAAGAAAGTGCAGATATACATATTAACACAGAAAGGTATCAAATATTACATATATGTGAATATAGCGTCTAAAACACCCTCATTCACTGTATGGTTAGGCCTGAATTCACCAGGCAAGAGCACAACCATTTGAAGAACATCTAAAAAAGTAAGTGAGAATTGTAATGTTAAAATAGAACATACACAATAATCATTCCTATTATAATCAGAGGAAAAAGCGTGCATTAAAGCTACTCAAGTGTTGGTATAGTCCAAAGGCTAAGCTGTATTATGCCGTAATCTTTGGAGAAATTGCTGAGAAACCAAACTTGCAGGACTTATCTTGTTTCTGCTAATGCTGCTTCAGCCAGAGGGCGACACATCCTTGGGATTACTAAATAATAATATGAAATACCATCCCATCACCTTTCATGAAATGTGGTAATAATAAAAAAGGTATCGGTATTTTAAAATGCACACGCCAGTGGTTGGCATTACATATGGCAAATATGTGTTTAAGCTTTAGGAGACGGATCCACACACACAAGCTCTTTTCCAGACATTAAAGTCTGAGTTAACATTTCCATGGGAGACTCAGCCACATCATCCCTTTCTGCATGCCAGCACAAGGCATGTGGACTGGTCTAAGTCCAGACCTACTTCTCACTTCCTTTTCTGCCACCTCTTTAAGACAATATGCTTTCCACATGCGAGCAGTTGTGCAGACAGCCCTTCAGTTTGCCAAGCAAATAAAGGCAGTTCCATTGCAGGCTGTGACTAAAACACCAAATGTGATCATACAAACCAATGGAGCCATTCAAAACAACAAACACTACATTGCGTTGTCACTGCTTAGTTTCAGATACAGGAAGAACTACAAGGGAATACATATCTATCTGTTTGGGATTTGGTATCACTGAGATCCACTTGAGTATTTTTTAACTAGGTTCCTGCTCCAAACTCCTTTTGTACAGTCTTGCTTTATATAATATCTACTGACAGACAATCCCACTTACCTAGAAAGACTGCATATCTAACAACTCTACTGGATAAATGGCAGTGACAGTGAACCCAGGGGTGGCAAAACCGGAGCATTCCATTTCCTTATGAGGTCCCAGTGAGCGAGAATCACTGTCACAAATGCTCTCATGTCAAAATATAATTGAGGTATTGCAACAGTGGAGAGGACTCACGTGTTTCCGATGGATGAGTTCTGGATTCTCGAGCAAAACTCTGCTGTCCTGCCTGCTCTGCACAGGATTTCTGACCCAATAAATAACCGTCTAATTAAACATCGACTCAGCTCATTTTTTAACATCTTCACAGGACTTGGGTCGCACAGTCCTCCTCTGGAAGTGGGACAAACTATCTGGGGCCCTTAAGATATGAGATGAAAGTAGAGTAGTAGGCTGTAAAGTTCAATGGGTGAATCAAAGGATAGAGCATTCCATTATTAAAAGACTGGATCATTTTAGTATGCATTACTGCACATAACGAGTCAGTTGAGGGAATGCAGAGCTACAAATAGCTCAGCCAATTGTTGTTCCCTTAGCTGAAGAGCTGAGGAGAGCAG
Organism: Gymnodraco acuticeps; assembly: GCF_902827175.1. Taxonomy (NCBI): domain Eukaryota; kingdom Metazoa; phylum Chordata; class Actinopteri; order Perciformes; family Bathydraconidae; genus Gymnodraco; species Gymnodraco acuticeps. Next base: position 126,764 of record NW_022990941.1, read on the forward strand.
TTTACAACTGACAGCCCTGAACGCTTTCTGACAATAGGGATGGATCAAATGGTAACAATAACCGTAACCACCCAAATACATGTTTTTCAACTCAAGGGTATGTAATTTATAATTAAAGGGGGGAGGGGGAATAGTACAGTTTTTAACTATAAATTACATATATAGTTCAAATGGTTCCCGTCTGCATTGCAAAAGTTTAAAGTGCTTTGGCCGCCTCCAGGCAGAACGCTATGAAAATGATAGTAGGATTGAAAGATAAAGTGAACATTTCGTCATTCTTATATTATGTAGCTAGTAGGGCTGAACGATTAATCGATTTTAAATCAAAATCGCGATTTTAAATGATGCGATTATCAAATCGCAAAGCCTGCGATTTTTTTTATTACAATTTTTTTATCTTTTTTTCTTGTGTGTCAGTCATCCACACCAATCAGAAGTGCTGTTCTCCACATGTACCAGCCATTGTTAATCAATCAGAAGTGGCCCATGATAGAAGGTGATAGACAGATTGATCCAATCACCTGCCAAGTGCTTTTGAAAGTGCCTGCCCTTTCCAAATGGCTTCCAATGGAGCTTTAGATGGTTTGGTGAAACAAAGCATCTGAGTCAGGTTAGTAATGCTCCATCACATGTTTCTATTACAGGGTGAATCTTAAACTGAAGCTTGACTTTAAAGCGACCCAACGGAAGTTTCATGTAAGTTTAGTTCTTTCACTCGTAGCTCGGGCTGCGGGGGTGCTAGAGACGGGAGTACGTTGATACGACCTTCCTAGCCGGAGTTATGGCCGCATTTTACAATAAACTTCCGTTGGGTCGCTTAAAAACAAATATCGCTAATCGCATTTTTTCCCAAAATCGTGCAGCCCTAGTAGCTAGCTATGAGCAGGGAACATAGAACAACAACAAATTGTGTTGTATTCGAGGAATGCTGTAAACTCTGTGAATCCAGTATGCGTTTCAAAATCAGTGTCTCCTGGAAGCTACAACATCATCCGACAATAACAAGGCTGGGCATTAATATAACAATATATTAGTATATATACAGCGTTTCCGCTAGGTTTACTGCTTTGGGGGGGTGCTGCCTGGCCGGGGGGGGTGCTCTGGAGCAGAGAGAGGAGCTGTGGATTATTGTTATTTATGAATGCATCAGTGTTTCTTTGGGTCAAAAATACTAAACTCATGAAAGTCAGTCGTTATCCGAGTCAAAGCTGCAGAAAATAGACACTGAAACATTAACATGCACATAAATTATATATATAAAAAAACAAAAACACCTTGAATTTCAGGGGGGCGCGGGGCTCTGTTGGCGGGCGCAGCGCAACTAACAAATCTAAAAGGATTCTTTGTTAAAGTGGTTACTGGTGTAACTAATGTAAAGTATAAGCAACTTGTATGACAAACCAGTATGTGCCATAACAATGATCTCATGTCATGCATTGCACCAGATTAAAAAGTTTCCGAAAAGGATTTTACAAAATCTCCGAGTTATATGTCAAGTAAAAGGCAAAAGGTTACCCGGCTTGTACAAATGTCAAGTTGTGTTAATACAGACAATCATCTTGCTCAAAACTGTGCAGATCTGTCACCAAGATGAGAAGCAACTATAGCTGCTTTATCAGTGCTGACAACACCTTTCAGGTAAGGTTTGTACATTAAAGGCAAAGGTCAGTAGAACAAGGGCAGGCACTCTACACACACAGCAAGACAAGGAGTGACTGTACTCCGGCTGATACTCAACTTGGGCCAGAGCAGATTGACTATGCAAGGCAATTAGGGAGCGCGCCAGTAAAATGGTTCTACAAATCATTCTCATGACTCAAAAGTAGGCAGTTGTGACTGAAAAATGACCCCGTCGGTACAAAGGACCTTCATGGAAACAATCTGTAGACCCTGTGTTTGCTATAGCTTCTTTTTGAATCCTTAAACTCTAGGAATTGGGTGGAATTTCTAGAAAGGAAAGACATGCCAATTTTAGACTGGGCTAGATTGGAGGTGAAATAAATCATATAAAACAAGTAACGCTTTACATTAACAAGTTTTACTTTATATATTTTTTTTGCCAAAAAGCACCATTAACTAGTTGACAAATGTACAAATAAGGAATTTCTTCCAATTAATGAAAATATATTGTAGTTGGACTTTTTGAGTTGGAAATAAAGGCAGACATTAACCTGCAAAAAGGAAAACTGATATAGGTCTATCCTTAAATGTAATGTTCCTCTTTAAATTGCCTCTAGGGAACAACACATTTTAATTAGCACAAAGCTTAATTTGCCCTTTTGTATTAGTGACACACCACATGTACAACAGTGTGGTGTTATTGATTTAACTGTTTCAGCCTATTCAACTGTTGCATTGTAAATCACTTATAAATGAGAGCATCCAAACAAGCATGCACATGCCGCATTCACACTTTCAATCACTGTCTACAATTCTGGTTTACTAGCAAGTACTAACAGTTTCCTGTAATTAGACTACTCTTATTACTAGGGATGCACGATATTGTTTTTTTGAAACCGATACCGATACCTTCCTGCTTCTCAAGACCGATACCGATAACAAAAAAAAATGTACGCCACTAATTATTTTAACGCGAATAACGCATGTGTATTTTTTTTCCTCGGCCGCCCCGTAGTTTCAGAGCGCATCGAGTTTAAAATACCATCTACAAGCTGATGCTGACAGCCCCGCTCCTGCCGCCCGCTTGTGGCAGACCACACTTCCACGCTCACCGGCAGGCACCGACTGGCTGTTGGGAGGACCGGGAGGGTGTGTGTATGTGTGGCCCGAGCGAGCGAGAGAGAGACCTTACGTGCATTGTTGTTGTTAGCATCTGGTGCTAGCTAGCTGCGCTAACGGATATACGGAGCTGTTTAAATGAAAACAGAGGAGCGACATTTCGCCACAACTGCGCCGAGCACTTGACTTTATGCAGGAAGCCAGACAGTGGGACATTGTACGAAAAGTCAGCACACTCAGCACGGATAGTGCGCAACATGATTGCAGCGTCCAGGCAGCTCCCGTTCGAGCATATGCCTTGAGTTGCACATAGCTCCAACGCCCATACCACCGACAACATGTTTGTTTACTGTCCTGGATTCACGAGTTAGGGAGCGCTGGATTTGTGAAAAACTCCCCTCTTCCTAAACCACTAATACCACAGTACTGGCAAAACGGGAGGAGCCGAGTGAAAAACAAGCGCCCCTCATCCCAATCCACCCACACCGCAGTATTTTTTTCTTTTTTTTTTACCCAAAAAATATATTGTATATTATCGGGGCTATTAATACTGGTATCGGGTTTATCGGGATGACGTCATAATTCCTAATATCGGACCGATAATTATCGGGCCGATAATTATCGGGCCGATAATTATCGTGCATCCCTACTTATTACAGATATTGAGTCCAGCTAAAAGAGGAATCAAGACACAGAGAAGCCATAGCACCCCAAGTAATAGTTAGAACAATAACAAATGCCTTTATCTTTTTCAAACAAAAGCAGAGCCTACGCGATATAAGTTTCAAAAAAATCAACAAATAGCAAGTATTCTAATTTACAAAGTAATGACTGACTCTACTAGGGAACCACCAAGCGGAAAGCAACTAACAACTAACTAAGGCTAACACGTTTAATCCAGACATATCATTTGATACAATTGATGAAACATATCAGTGTTTCCCCTACCATTGTCTTGGAGGGGCGCTGCGCCCCACCAACGGAGCCCCGCACCCCCCCTGAAATTCAAGGTGTTTAAAAGTGTTTTATATATATTTTTTATATATATACATAGCACCAAATTGCAACTAATCTATATCAACTGTCACATTGAACACGTGCTCTTTTATTAAATAATGCTTTCATTTTAAATTGGGAGTTTAGTGTTTTTGACCCTAAGAAACACTGATGCATTAATCAATAACAATAATCCACAGCTCCTCTCTCTGTTCCAGAGGATTTAAAAAATATATATCCCAATGCCACCCCCTCGCTCAGACAGCAGCACCGCACCCCCCCCCCCCCCCCCCCCCCCCCCCCCCCAAGCAGTAACCTAATGGAAACACTACATATTGATTGTCTCCAACAGAAAACATAAAGATAGACAATGATAGGACCCTTAATGTCGTTCACATCACAATGTCAGGAATTCTGTCTGTTCAGATTGGCTCTTAAAAGTCCTGCATAGAGCACGATAATCGGGGAGGGGGCAGCCCATTCAGATAAGGTACTCTTCTCTCCAAGCAGGATTTATTTAGGGGGTGAAGATAAGGGCTGCAGGGTTGGAATACTGTGCTCAATGGGCCGGCCAAGAGCTGAGTGGTAAGGTGCAGGCCAAATGTCAGCATCACACAACACAGACCAGGCTTCCATCGGAAAACGGTTAGGCCCAACAGTGCTATACTTCAGACAGAAAGCAATGCCAGCTAAGGACCCAGGTACAACAACATGGCCAGTAAAAGGCTTGCATTGTGTATTCTGATGGAACCTATTACTCATAGCTAAGCATGTCGGCTGCTTTATGAGTTAAATGTCCTGATTCACGGGCCTTTAGAAACATGAGTCTTCAGTCCACATAATTTTGGTTTATGGGTAGAACGAAGAGCCCACACCCTGCTACCTCAGAGCTGCCTGTCTGGGCTCAACTCTCTCCAGACGTGCAGAATGGCTTTGGGACACACAGGGAACTCCAGACCAGTCAAAGACAAGAGGTTATTTGATTAGCATGGAATTTTATTAAGCTGTGGGTGGAGTTGCATGGTGGCAGAGAGAGCCTCATCAAAAGGCCTCCATTCATTGATCAGGCAAGATTGCAGAAAAGGGAAAAAAAGAGGAACAACACCCTTGTGTGTGTGGCTGCCAGCAGGAACAGTCCCCACAGCTTTTTGCCATTAAAAATGCAGAACGTGTGCACTTTTTTAGGTGAGTTTAATTGCCTTTTTCTGCAACAGGATGGGAGGTCACAGAGACTAAGAAAGTTTTCTTTTCAAAAGACAGCTATCCAGAGCAGCCTGTACACAAACACTTCATGTTGGCCGTGTGGGTGGTGTTTTAGGACAAGCCCCCTTTCCGAAACAGACTGCTTCCCCAATATTCCTTTGCTTGTTAAGTCAGACCACAGGCTAATACATCCAATGAAGATCCAGGAATCATTCATCAAATAGTATGACCTAACGTGAACAACACCTGAATGAGTTACAACAAAACTACTACCTGACTAAGTTACAGTAAAACTACTGTACACGCAGATTAAGAAGTACCAGTCACTCTTTGTTTATTCAGTGCTGGAGTAAAACTGTCATACTTCTGGTGAAATTCAAACCGAAATGTGCAATCTAATTACCAATATGAATGTCTGTTTCATCACACTAAACATACGAGTGCAACTGCTCCCATGAGAGCAACAATTCTTGTGAAAACACTCCACTGTCACCCAAGCTGAAAGGATCCTGATATCAACAAACACTTGACTCAACAACGTCCCCCTTGGCATCCACTCCATGGTGAGTCAGTTGCTGGGATTGCCTCTTGTAATACAAACCTATGAAGGTGTTGCTTTGGGGTTTAGCACGTGGCAGCAAACGCCTTCTTTCTTCAGACAGAAGAGTCACTTCATGAGTTGTCAAGTGTATACAGGAAGAAGCCAGTGACCTCCAGCAGGTGAACTGATGCAGCTGGAGGTCTGCAGGTTACAACAGGCTGCTGGCAGCCCTATCACTTTAAATTAAGCTTAGATAAGTATTTCTAGAGAAACAGCACCTGACCACCAACTTCCTAGTGATCTAAAAAAGCTAAATAATGCCACCACAGAGCCTAATCAGATTGTAGTGGGTGAAGGAGACCAATACAGTTGATTAGATCTAATAACATGACTTGTTTTACCTGGCCTGGCCAGTGTTCTGTATTGTTGAGAACAATAACACGGTTCCCATATGTCAGTCTTGTTCTGTCACCTCACTTTTCATTTCTGATGAGTTATTAGAGCTAGTTTGTCAAGTACTGACAGTACATCATCTTTTAACATAAAACCTAATGCAAGTAATTACCACGTTATTGCTTTTGCCTGCAAGTTTATGACTGAAGTATCAAACTACTGATTATTTTCTAATTGCAAATCTTTAATATAAACACGAACACACAGGTGTTTTATCGTGATTTAGTGTGTGAGTAAAACTGGCCTGTCAGTGACAATATCAGCACATTCCTTCAGTGACAATTGAGAAGACTTGTTGGTCTCGGAAAGAATTTCTGCTCCAAGGAGTAGACTGACCCCGAATGGTTGACTCGCTAGCCGCCTAGCCAGCAGCTAGCAAACTACAAACTTACCAGAAGACAATCCGTGTTTACTTCTGACTTTGGGTCCTTCAACATGGCATCGATTTTTTCAAATCGAGCCGCCATGCTTTCCCCAGCAGACATGTTTGCTGTTAAACTCAGCCCCGATGTTGGTTTGTGAACAAAAACAGCTCACTGGCGAGGCAGAAGGCTGGCTAGCTAGCTTTAGCAGCAGCCAGCGGTAGCTAGCTAGCCAAATGTTCCTTTCTTCGGGTGAACTTTACACGGCACTTCAAAGAAAAGACATCGTTCTCCTGCAGCTTTCACAGACGATGAAACGTTTAAGATTGCGTTGAATGTACAAAAGCCACATTTTCAGAGTCGAAAGATGTTTTCCTTGCAAACAACTTCAGTGGCAAAAGATAAAGTCGGCGACAGATTAGTCAGCCTCCGCAGGATGCCACTGAGGATAAGGGCTTAAAATGTTGGTGCATCCAAACAAAAGGCAATTAAAAGTTAGATGTAATGTCTTTTTGAAAAGCACAGTTTACGGATATGTTAGTCCAGACTCGTTCCCATATTTTGCCAGGCCCTTGCAGAAAACGACAATAGATTCTGACAGCTCAAAAGTAGAAGTGGTGGGAAAAAAACTTCTGCTTCTTCCAAATTTTGATCAGTTTAAACACGGAGTCGTTACAACGTTTAACGGCAGTGCTTCCGCGGCATCCCGTGCACTGTCAATGACTGTCGACTGTTTCCCGTCCACATAGATACATCTCTCAGGTCGAAGGCATACAAATCGGCTTTAGATATGTGTTAGTTTTCGGAAAAAAACAGCAGACGATGCCCGATTTTCTCCCACAGCCTGACCAACATGTCCGCCTTCCTGTTCAAACACCCCGGAGAAGCAACTTCAAAATGTCAAGCACTGCGCATGCGCCCTGACGAAGTGCATTCAAAGAGTTCACAGACTGATAGCAACATGTTGCTGTTCACAATGTTACACTGTGGGCTAACCGTGAGCATCTCATGAGAACCCAGGGGAGAAGAACCATTTATTTAGTATTAGTGTTCAAATGTTTGCCTTCTTCCTTTAAAATGTTTGGGTTTTTTGAAAAGCTTTTGTGTACTTCACAATTTCGAAACGTTTTTTATGCAGACCATTTCGATTTGCCTTTCAGTGATAGTAAGTAGCCTACCTATCATGTAGCCTACCCTTAGTTATGATGTGTCATATTTATATTGTTTGTTTTTTTATGCCCTATTCAAATATATTCTATCCTTTAAGGTACATAAAGGTGAATGGATATTTCTGCAAGGGTCATTGTCAATAGGAAGCAGAGTTACACTAACTTACTCAAATAGGCTACTGTAATTAAGTCAATTTTTAAGATACGTGTACTTTACTTGAGTATTTCCATTAAAATGCTACATTGTACTTCTACTCCGCCACAATTCAGAGGTAATTGTGTACTTTTCCTTCACTACATTTATTTAATATATTTAGTTACTTTGCAGATTTGGATTAATGGTGTGACATGTAATCAACACTTAAATAAGACTTTAGTTATAGTTATTATATTATAGTCACATGTCCTATCTATTTGTTTGATGCAAAAGCTTCACTTTTTATAAGAAATAGTGGCTAGATAATAACTACCTACCTTTTAATTGAATCATTTAATTATTTTATGAATCAATGATTGTAAGGGCCTCACATAAGCGTCCACCTATATCAAATTAAATATCAAGCAAGTTATACAAAGCTATTTTAAAAACAAATCCCCTTTCTTCTTTACGCTGCAATCAGCCTCCTCCAGCGTTCATTCGGCATGTGAGCCAACAGAGGGCGGTGGTGTTCAACTTTAACATGACAAAGCACTTGTGTTCAGAAACTTAAGACCCATGATTTTAACATTGTCAAAACAAAAAAACGTGAAGCGTGCTCCTTAAAAGAAATATTATTTTTATTTATACCAGTAAATTAAAAAAAATTGTGAATTGTTTTTTGTTTTTTTTAAATCTACGCAATATGAAGCTCTTTATATCAATGTATAAGTTCTGTATATCTGCCACCTGAGGGAGATGTTTTCACCTTAAATAGACTGATAAATACGGCACAACGGTGTCTTTATGAATTGTGTCCAACATTTTAGACATTTCCTTCATAATAACTGTTTTCCACAGCATGCATGGATGTGTGTAAGTATCTATCATTCAATGAATTATTCAATCATATTTTGGATGTTTGATTTGTTTTGTCTATCTGTTTATTTTGTAATGTTCTACTTCCTTATAATTGATTTGTAGTTGCTGTATATGCATGCCATTGTGTGTATTGCAATAAAACAAAAGTGTATTAGAGAGCAACCTTATTATTATAGGCCTAGTATAACGTCTGCCTCTGTTTACTCCACCTTCCTCAACATTCATACTTTATTTAGATTCAAAGGTTGTATTGGCATAATGCACATTGGCTACAGTGTAGTTATGTCAATGAAAAGTGTTAGTCCCAGGCTCCTTCAACAATGCAACATAATAAAGGACATCAAACAATACAACAATACAAAATAATGCAATAAGAAAATAGAATATAAATAAAACACTGCATGAGTATTTTGCAAGTGACCAATGTGCAAGTAATGAAGAAGTAACCTATATACATGTAAACTAGAATAAGATGGGCTTTAAACAGAATATAACATTTAAAAGAAAAACATTTGTGACGTATTAGTTATTTGTCTGACTAATCCTTTGTGTTGTTTTCCTCCTTTAGCAGAAACAAGCTGATGCGAACTTCTCCTCATGAACCAAACGGTGCGTACAGTAGCTCCGTGACGTCACTCGGCGGCTCCCTCTCCGTGCGCAGATCAGCTGTGGCAGCAGAGCGACGGCAGCAGCATAGCAGTGAGGTGGCGGTGCTCAACCAGCCACGGACCAACATTTAACCCACACACCCGACTCTACGTGGACACGACCGTGTAACACCGACTCTGCGTGCAGATAAAGGTAGGCGTGCAGTGGTTTTTCCGTAACTCCACTCTTGCTTAAAACGCATGTCATAAGGGAGCATGCTAGTGATCATAAAAAGGATCAGGCTGGGATCGCTCTCCGGAGGGTGGTCGCCTGTTATCAGGTCGGTCAACAGGGCTGGAACAGCTGCTTGAAGTTAGTGTTTTATTAACATTATATTAAAGCTAAGCAGGAGGTTTTTTTCGCCTAAATTAAGAATAACGAAAGGAAATAAGATATCATCACATCCTAAGCAAAGCCGGTCAGTAAAGCCTGTTTGTATGCCAGGCATACTGCATGAATATATTTTGTATCTGTTGAACCTGTTGATTATTTGCTCCATTTTGTTATCACAAATTAAGAGCATTGCCTAATGGTTTGGCTGTCAGTAGGACTCGCCCCCAAATGTGTACATCTCAGTTTAATGAGGTATCTTGCAGTGTGATATGAGTGTCAGTTAACTTTTGGCAAACCTGTAGCTGAAAATAAGTTAATTGAAACCTTACTTAAATCAACAGTCAACACATGGTCTAATCTGTATTTAAAGTAGTGTTAATCAGTCTATTTTTGCCTTAAATGCTGATTTTACCATTGTAGTGGTGAGAAAGGATGAGACGAGAGGCAGATCAGATCTTATTTGTATTAGTGTCAAATATGGTACAACAGGGCAATAATACCAAAAGCCCCCATTATACAAATATCACACACATTATATGCTTTTCCCCACCCACCTGGCATACGTAATTTAGTACTATAAGTCACATGAGATGCCAAGTTGTATCATAACAGCATCCAAATGAACATAACAAACTCTCCTGACCTCCTATTCTTCCTGATGTTTAGGGTCTTAGTTTGAAACCGTTCCCAGCATTGGAACAGGCCCTAATAACGTAAATTTTCTCTGTAACGGGTCTAATCTTTGTTCCTTCAAAATCTCATGTCACGCTTACCTGTTCTTATTGGCAACGGGAATACATTTCTATAGAATTCTTATTTAATCTTGGAAAATGTCACTACTGATTAATCGTTAACAGTCATTTCAAGTGGATCCAGGTCACACATGCACATGTTTGTCTGTTGAATACTTTTACAGTTGCCTAAGGCTCACTGTTGTAACAGGCTTCAGCAGCTGAGATAAAGTCATAGATAACCAGGACCCAGAGATATTTTTTGGTGGTTCGTCATTGTAATTACAGGCAAACCAGTCGGTCTTTACCAAATCTAATCTGCCATTCCTCATGTTTCATGTCCCAAAGGTTGCATTCCTCCGATCTCCACTACCCCACTGACCCCACTAATTACATGCACAATACAGGATCCTGCAAACTACAGCAGGGTTCATTTAATTAGATTGTAGAGAAACTGTAATGTCAAATAAGCGACTGAACAGCAACTATTTAGAATTTAAATATCCAACAATTTTATTCTAGGTGAAGAAATTCAATTTGTTTAGTTTAAAGATTCAAGATTCAAGGCTTTATTGTCATTTGTACATTAGCTACAGTGTAGATATGTCAATGATAAACTTAGGTCACAGGCTCCTCCAAAAGTGCAACATATATGACATAGAACAAAAATAAAACAGATAAAATAGTGCAAGTAAATACAAATAAAATAGAATAGAAATACTGCAAGAAGAGTATACAAATAAATGGAATATGATATATTAGATAAATAATTTGTAAAATGCAAACCGATGAATGTTTATGGATGTTCTTTCCAAGGTTCAGGTGTTTAACAGTCTTATGGCCTGTGGGATGAAACTATCCCTGAGTCTGGTGGTTTTAGTCCCGGTTAAAACATCTTAATCCGTGATCAGAACAACATCTAAAAGCCTGATTGTTGCCATTATTTGCCCATTTGTTATTCCAGACTCTCCTGCAACATGCATCCTCTGAACATACTTATAAGAAACATGCTTTAGGTCAGACAGTTAGTACAGTGTTATCTGAGTATACGAGGGTTGAGGATACGCTGGGTGGCCGTCTCGCCCCGAGCACGCGCAGCCCTGCCAGAGAGGAGAGGGCTGCAGGGGTCAGGGGGCTCTGAACGCTGACCATCTGGCCCTCAGGGGGCTGGTTTCCTCCCCGGCTGCCTTTGTTCACCCGGAACAATTGGGAGTTAATCTGGGAGGAGATGAGTAAGGCCTTGTGACACCACTCCTGCGTCGGACAGGTTTCTCTCATTAGCCTTGAAGGAGACATCTCCTTCCTAAGTTGCTTTGTGAAGGCCTTGGGCTGGGGAGGTTTGGTGCTGGACAGCTTTTTTGGGTGATTTCGGCAGATTATTTTTCAAACACGGGTGGTAAATTGACCCTATAGTAAGGAGTAAGGCATTTAAGTGTGATATATGTTTTTAACTGAAATATTTAACTGAAATTGGTATGACCCTTATATTATTATTACCTTATTATTATATCCCTTCTCACGAGGTTTGTTGTAAAACTCCTAATATTGAAAATTACGAACTTCAACAGTATGTCATTTATGAGAAGTAAACACATGTAGGTTCTGTCCTGGTTTGACTTTCAGGAATTATAATCAACCAAAATGAGATATGCTTAACTTAAAATGATGTATTCCACATTCAACCTCAAAAGATGCCCTCTTTAAACCTTGTTTTTGATCTTTTAAGCCTGCTGTTCAGGCGAATAGGTTTTCTAAAAATACTTTTCTGAACATTTCTGAAATGAAAAATCTCGACCAAGCTTGCGATAGACGACTACTTCATATCTTTTAGGCAATCGTCACCTGGGAAACCAATTATTTATTTTGCCTCATTATTCTCTCGCTATACTTTTGAGCACACCAGCTCTCCTCTTTTGCTTTTAATGTCTCGTGTTTTCTCAGATGGCCCTCAGTCTTTTCTCAAATGTTCTGTGGTAAATATAGAAGATGTATGTTCATTTGAAACTGATTTGTAATTAATGTGTTATCTTCTTATCCCTTTCTGCTGTGACAAATACGTGTGTCATATTACACTTAGGGTTGTGTTTGTTGGCATAACAAAAAGGTGTACAAAACCATTGATTACCAATCCAGATTCCAGTCAGTAATAAAGAGGTTTGAGTTTCTGCTGAGGCTCTGGTCAGAGACGTATAATGTTAAATATTGATCAATGATGAAACATCTTTCAAATGAAACACCCTGACGGATCCTTCGCAATATCAATTAAGATCACAAAAACACCAGTGGGACTGGTCAGCAGGCAGATGCTCCTCTTGATCCTCAGTACAGATGGTACAAGGGACTTAATCACGACCAGGGAGATCAGGGCTATTGTTTCACACTTTTTGTGCACAATGCAACAGGACTTAGCGGTGGTCCGCTAAATGCCCTTCATTCAGAACTACTGACGCCGAGGACAGGAACAAATCTAAATTTCACTTGGAGAGACAATTCTGTCTTTAAAACAATCTATGATCTGAAAGTAGATAATACAATAAAAGAAAAAGGAACAGTGCTATCAAACTTTGAATGTACTTGAATTATCAAAGTTATTAATTATGTTGAACAGTTTTATGTGAGTGTAACATTATTGAATGTCTTTTATTTGAGTTGTTATCGTTGCATTAGTGTCTAAGCAGCAGCTTAATGTTGTAGCTGCTGGAGGTGAAGCTAATTATATCTGCTTAATACAGTTTGGTGTATAATCCATATAAATGCATCATGTTTTATGCATCATATATTAGGTGTATAAAATATTAAATAGTTAAGTAACTAGTATGTGTTTCTGTAAATATAGTGGAGTACAACATACCTTGTTTAAATTCATTTCAAGTATAACAAAGCATCCCATTAAAATACTCAAGTAAAGTCATACCTTAAAACTGAATTTCAGTACTACGTTAAATTCACTCTAAAATAATAGTACAAATGTTTTCCTATAAATGTTTGTTTGCAATCTATCTACTGTATATTGCTTTAGTAAAATGGTGTCAGATGTAAGTTGAAATCATTAAGTGAAGTCCTGCTGTTATTCAGAAACTGAATAGAATAGATGGAATTAGCTTTTGATCATAGTGAGGTCACGTAACTTTGTAAATCAGATATCAGATGAACTGTTTAATGGCTGTTTTCATTGAGAATCAAAAGAACATCTTGTGCTGCGCAGAGCCAAATGTGTTCCGCATGGATGCTAACTAGTAAACCGGTGCTTTTATTGAGGGTCAGGAATGCCAGGAACACTGTGTTCACTGGTAATGTTTCAGTTCATTATTTGCATGTACAGCACTTTGGCTCGACCAAAAATCGTTTTAAAATGTGCTATATAAATAAAACCTGATTTGATTTGATTTAAAGTAAAGCAGAGAGAAATGTTCACAAAAAAGTAGAACAGAGAGACATTTTCACATTGGTGGTGTCATGGTTTTTTTTTTTGTGGTTAAAGCTCTATTACTTAAAAGTATTTATTAAAATAGTTTGCTGAAAATGCATGTGTTTCTTGAACCGCTCATCCAACCAAAATCAGAATAACACATTTATTAAATGTTGTAGCTTTCTGCTATTTTGTTGAAATGGTTTCCATGGAGAAAAATACAGAATAGTTTCTTAGAATGTGGTCGTCTTCTTCTGTATTGGACTTTGAAGTGATCAAACAATTATTTTTATAAATGCAGCATGAAAGAGGGGGGGGGTGGAGTACAGATAAGGTCTGCAGAGGAGCTGAGGGAGAGAGATGGGAGAAGAGGTTGAAACAGATGTGGGGGTGATGAAGAGCAAAGCAAGGCAGCTGGATGGATGTCAGATACAGAGCAGCATTTTTTTATTTAAACTTTACACGTGTGGCTTACCAGTTTTATAAACGGACACACAGTGAGGGCGGAGTGTGCCCTGGGTGGATGACAATGCAACACAAAGTATGTTCTTTAAGAAAGTGCATGACACAGTCGACAATTGGATCATTAAAGCCAATCTCACAAAGGCCCCTCCCCCTGCCTGGAAGGAGATGTCAAAGGTCTGTGACCTCTTCCATTTATGTGCATTGATCCCTCTGGTGGGGGTGGGGTTTCCTCCTCAAAGCCCTCCAACATCAGCTGTTATATCTTAGTTTCACCTGCAGGAAGCAGAACAATTAATGTATTGTATTTTTTTCACTGGAAAGCGACAAGAGAAATATACAGACTGAATTCACTTGATTTATTTAAGTGCATTATTGTTTAGATCTAATAATTGATCAATTCAATCATTCAAGTATTTATTATCAAAAAGGTTCTAGCTTCTCAAATGTGAATATATATATATATAGTGTTTCTAGAGTGTTCTGTGATAGTGAAGTTTATATTTTTGAGGCTAATGAATTTGACTTGCAAGTCATCTTGGGCTCTCGGAAAATTGGGCAATTTTCTTTGAACTATTTCCGATATTTTATAGACTCAATTATTAATTGAAGCAACTAATAAAATACATTTGTGCAGGCCTTTTGTTCCACAACCCAGTGCACAAAGTCAATTGAGCAGCTACTCACAGCTGAGAAAACAAAGGTCACAGTGCATACTCATTAGTATATTGAACTGGGGAACAGCTTTGTGGATAAGGAATACTAGGTAAAGCCCATTTGTGTAATACACTTAACTGTACATTTCAATACAAATAGCAAAGTCTAAAAATAAAACACACTATAATAATGAGATATAACTTTGTGTGACAAATATTTAACTTAAAGTAACAAATCCCCACTAATCAACTTTATAGCTGGTTGAGGCACATTACTGTAACTGATCTACTAAGGACTAATTAAATGTAGCTTAATTCTAAAATAAACACCTCATCTCTAAATGTCTGACCATGAATTTGTGCTGTTTGTTGCGGGTCAACTTCACGCCTGTGTGTTTATAGCCTACTCATGAAGGGGAAAAGGAGAGATAGTGAGAATGAAATTCCTCTTAGCTTAAAAAATGCCTTTCTTTCTAACAGCCTTTGGATGTGGCATCTAGTGATGGATGAGAGGAACCTAGCGCCAGGAAAGTAGGACATGAAATGTGTAGGAGTGAAGCCAAAAACACTGACCTGAACATCCTGCTCTTTGTTGCAAAGGAGGCTTAGGATGATTGTGTGTGTGTGTGTGTGTGTGTGTGTGTGTGTGTGTGTGTGTGTGTGTGTGTGTGTGTGTGTGTGTGTGTGTGTGTGTGTGTGTGTGTGTGTGTGTGTGTGTGTGTGTGTGTGTGTGTGTGTGTGTGTGTGTGTGTGTGTGTGTGTGTGTGTGTGTGTGTGTGTGTGTGTGTGTGTGTGTGTGTGTGTGTGTGTGTGTGTGTGTGTGTGTGTGGGTGTGTGTGTGTGTGTGTGTGTGTGTGTGTGTGTGTGTGTGTGTGTGTGTGTGTGTGTGTGTGTGTGTGTGTGTGTGTGTGTGTGTGTGTGTGTGTGTGTGTTTATATGCATGAATGCAACATGACCCCTGTAGATGCTACTTCCTGTTTTCCTGTTAGTTATCTCTGATTCTGATATGCATGGCAGCTTCTTATCTGGCACTGCTGACTAACTGAAGGACTGCTTGTTTATTTACCTGCTAGCCCTCATTCTATTTAATATTTAACATTGCTTAATCCTGTTTATACAACTACTTCATGGCACTGTTCCAAGGTATTTGTAGAGAGCCGTATACAGTAAATAGAACAGAGTTAAATAAGGTCGTGAGCTCAGATTGTGTACCTCTATGGGTCTCTTTTTGACTGTACTTTTAGATTAAGACTAATTAAGATGGCGCCGTGGATGGCTGCCTCTGTGTTGTGGTGCGCTCTGTTTTGTCTTGTTTTGTGCGCTAATTCAGTGTTAACACTAACACCGTGCTCTTTCACCAGAGAAGAGCTCTTAAACATCAGAGGAACATCTCCAGCAGATTTGTTTCCTGCATGTTGCACATTTCCTCTCCACACTACCTCTCCTAAATCAGCACAGCTCTTTACTTTGAATATAGTATACAGCATATTTCATATTTTATTAGATTTAACTGGACTGTATATTTTCTTCTCTCTTATGCCAGTTTATTTATATTTTGAGATGTTTATATTTTTAGAATAGTTTATTTCTACTCTTTCTAATTAAGTGCAATGCCTTGTTTTTGTATGCTGCTGCAACAGAAATATTTCCCAATTTGGGATCAATAAAGTACATCTTATCTTATCAGTTTATCACATTCTGAGATTAAAATTGAAACATCTCTCCGGGAGACATGAATGAAGCTTATCTGAATGCGCCCTAGAGTCTTTTTTTGGTAAGCACGTTAAAGCAAAGTCAAGGTGTTGCTATAAGGCTAGACTGCTAGAGTATGTTTGTGCCTGTGTGAGATGGCATGTCCAGTTGACGGAGAATTTCAGTGTTCTGTTCCTTTAGTTGACATTTTTTTAGCCGGAAATCACATAAGGAGCATTAGCCCTAAACCTGAGTAGTCGCATCTAGCATCCCAATACATCAGGGTTGTTGCATGAAGTAGGGCTGCTCAATTAATCGTATTTTAATCGCAATTACGATTATGGCTTGCAACGATTACGAAAACAACGAAAATGAAATAAAACGATTATTTTTGTATTATTATTATTACTTTTTCTTTTTTTTTTTCAAATAAATTTTTTTTTTTATTGGTTTTTCAGTTGAATTATACTTAAAGTTCAGGGTAATCAACTGTTAAAAACATACTGTTCACATATTTTTTCTCCAATACATTGATGTTTTCAAAGTAAATGGATAATCGTTTTTTAATAATCGTGATATCAATTATTGACCCAAATAATCGAGATTATGATTTTTGCCATAATCGAGCAGCCCTAGCATGAAGTGCTTATATCTCGTGTTTGCTGTGTTCTTTTTTTTTTGTTGATAAATCGCGCAATTACATCAATGTAAGCCTGCGAAGAGCGAAGTGTGCATGCGGCGCTATGAAGAGCTCTTTGTAATAATATATCCTCATTCTCTCCATTGAAAGCTGGAAAGCATCCAGCTGAGAATCCCTTCTCACACAGTAATGTAATGGAACAGTGTGTTCTCACAGAGTGTACCGCTGTAAACCCCCCCCCTCCCTTGCACAGATGCCAACCTCAGTGGAACAGTACCTGCGGCCAGAAATGACTTATCGCCGCTTACATGTCCTTTTGACAGAGTACAGTGTGTACTGTGCTTAGATTAAAGTACAATTATTTGATGGAACGTTAATGTTTTCTAAGGTTTTTATTGTTTTGGCCTTTGATATAAGTGTCAGAATTGTTTGCAAAGGTAGAAGATTAACATGGACACATAGGTGCCTTTTATTATTTGACTTTCATTTTCCATTCAAGCCGTGCCAGCTTCAACACTGAGCATTTCCAGAAAGCCTCTGTTTGTCATAACATATGGACCTGACAACTTGCAGTTTACTGAGATAAGATATGCGGACATATGTATATTTGTTAAAAAATAACCAAATATTTACCTTATATAAGGTGTAATAACCTTGCTTTTTCATGCTCTTTTTCAGTACTTTTAAATTGCTTTTATAAGAAAAAACCACGTGAGATGTTGAGTTTTCGACTTGTCAGTTTTTCGACATCAGTTCGCATTCATGTCTAGTTCAAGGAGATTGATTTGGATTAATGCTGGATTTTACTTCAGCTCCGACTGATACAAGTTGTTCATAGTCAGTCACCAGATATGAACATAACTTAGAACCAGCAGGCATGGTTGTGTATCTTGGAATAGTTGTTGTGAAAGGCAGGACATTGTGCTAACAACAGCTGGAAACACTCGGGCTTGTAGCCAGATTTCCCATCTCGTGCTGATATGGGAATTTGAGTGTTGCAGGAGCATAGTTTTTCTGTATACTATCCCAAAATATCCCTGCCCAAACAAACACACACAGAAAAACACACACACCATTCCAAACATGACATTCACTCTCTCTCACTCTCCCTCCCTCCCTCTTCATATTGAAACACAAGGTCAGCATGTGGCGATGCTGCCAGGGTTTGTGGGGGAGAGAGCTGTCTGCAGCAGAAGGCTTTTCCATAGGCTGTCACACGTTGTCCAAGGCTACGGTGACCAAGACCCAGCCCTCTGCTGCGAGGACTCAACGTTCCTCTGACAGCCGAGGTCACTCTCCCTTTTTCTTTGTGCACATTTGTAATGCAGCCCAACCTGAAAAGAAACTTGAAAATTAAGATTTGCTTATTGATTTTCTGTGTATTGACATGCTGATATAATCAATAGCATTAAAGGACAGATTAGCAGTTTTCATTAAACTAATTCAGTAAAACCAGTTACGTGTACATTTAGGAAGACCGAGTGCTGTGTGGGATCTACTTGTTCATATATAATTAGCCACATTGATTGTACGTTTTTTTTCTTTTGAGGTATCTCTTGAAAAAAGCTTTCTTGTTGTTAATGCAGAATATGTCCAGGGCTTTTATTGTGAAAGGGGATTTCTATACACTGGCTGCCAGAAATGAATTTTAAAACAATGATTTTAGATTATCAATCTTATCGCAGATGGCATCATTATTTATACAGCCGTTAAGTTCAATCAACATTTACTTCATAATGCAAATGCAAAAATATTTTTTGACACTTAAAAACTTTGTACAGACAAATGACAAAACACAGGAAACCCATGTGAACTGGAGGATTCATGACAAACACAGATCCCATTTAGTTAATGAGTGTTGCAATATATATATATATTTATATTTACCTTTTTCTATTTGACTGCGAGCAATGCATGCAGCTGTTCTCACATGGTGGCCTAACACCTTAATCAGACACTTAATGTCTGTTCTTCCTCTAATTTGTCAACACATCTGTGTGTTTTAATTTTTACAATCAAACAAAACCTGAATCTCAGCTTCAAGCTTTAATAAGAAAACATTTCAAATACATGAACACATTTGACCTGCAGTAGCTTTCTCTGTATCTTTGTCTCCTATAAGATAAGCAGGGCCAACTCAGGAATGCTAAGCTGTTAGTATGGTAATCCAATTCTGCTGTGTGTATGCTATTTGTGTCCCCTTTCTATGCACTTAACAATACAAAATGCAACCTTTGTCACCATAGTGGAAACATCTGCCCTTTTTAACCAGAGTCAGGTTAGCTGTTTCAATTATCTTTGCTAAACTAAGCTAATCTGATGCCTGCTATAGCCTTATATTGATTGGACATGTATGAGAGTGGTATTTATATTCTTATCAATTGGTCTGCAAAAACTCCAATTGGCCCATTTCCCAAGGTGTCAATTCTATTCCTTAAAATTCACTTTTATGTTTCAACATACACAACGGTGGTGCATTTTATATTTGTGTTCCCCTTTTGGACTATTGCAGAATTAAATCAGCACTTCGAGCATTATAAGAAGGGCTATGGTTTTAACAGTTGTTGGGAGTCTGATGTTAAGTTGTGTTTACTTTCTTAATGCACTAGCAATGATTCAAGGACATTATATGAAGAAAACCCGAAGCCCATATATTACACATAGTCAAGATCATGAAATTAGGATAGGCAAACATTCTGCTTCGGCAGAATTTGCTCAGTTCTTAGGTATGATGAATAATACTTTTAAACAGCCATTACCAATGTGTTGGTGCAAGATTGAAAGTAGGAACATTGTGAAACCTTTTTCAAATGCCCACTCATCAATTTACTTGAGCATCCTAGTTGTTTTAAGGATATTGTGGCTGGAAAAAACAAGGAATACAGTTAGTCAACATTCTATTTCTTCTTCTTTCTGTAACTTTCCACCTGAGTGCTGCTTTAACTGTCATTTGTGCCTGGTACACGACGTTGTCCACAGGAGCCCTGTCCTAATTGTCACATCTGCCAGTTGGTAAAGTATCTCATCCCTCAGAGGGATCAGAGCAGGATGAAGTGCACTAGGCCTGAATAGGTTTACTGTCACTTTTTTCTCATCAGCAAGGTTTGTGTGTGGGGTCAAGCTCTCAACAAAGGCTGGCTCAGCTTCCATTGTCCCGTTAAAACAAAAAAAGATTCCTGCTGATGCCATTGCTCTTGCTGCTGTAAGGAGGACTGATGGGATTTAAGTGTGGGTTCTGTCACCGAGGGCAACCTGGTGCTTATTAATCGGGAGAGTGGGGGGTAATGGAGGGGATGTGGCAAGAGATTGAGGGGGGTTGCGGGGGTGGGTTGTGCTGATGCAGCAATGCCGCCTGGGGTCAGGAAGAGGGACATGATGGATCCAGCTGATCACCCGGTAAGGAAGTTTAGAGGGGAAAGGAGAGGAGGCGCCCTTCGTCGGGACATTGAGAAGCCTCTTTGTCACAGTGTCACTCAAATGGATTCAAGGTGGCTGAGACTTTTTTCAGGAAGGCAAAGAATGGAGAGGTCCTATTGTGAAAGGTGGGTCTCTCTCTGGATGCCTGATCAACACAACAGACTCTTTCTTATGTCCTCTCCATGAGTGCTCAGGGCTCCTGCGTGGCTAAATTGAGTTAGTGTGTCAGTTGTGTGAACTTTTCAGGGAAGAACTTTGAGTGCACCGCCTGTCTTTTGTATCTCTTCCTTTTATGTATATCCCTTTATTTGGAGGGGGGGGGGAAAGTTTCCAAGATGTTGAGTGAAGATTCTCACAGACAAACAGTTGACATATGTATCTTTTATATCTACTTAACACATCCAATGAGTAGACAGGCTAGGGCTGCATCTAATTGGTGTTTTCCTAATCGATTTATTTGCTTATTAGTTCTTAAATGATCTGAATCATCTGTAAAATGTCAGATGAAAGTGAGAAATCCTAGTTTCCTAAAGCTGACTATTACATAAGACAATGAAAAGCAGCAAAAGGCTTGTGTTCAAGAACCAGCCATTTTCTTCTCTTGTAAAAAGCTTTAATTAGTTGATTAGTAGTAGTAGTTTACAATGTATCTCCTGTTGATCAATTAATTAGATTAATCGACTATTTGTTTCAGCTCTAGAACAGACTACTGGTATATCGACTATCAAAAAGTGTCACCAAACAAAAGCTATCATAATCATCATCTTTTTTCTCTTATAACTGTTTGGTCTACCGGCAACACATGAATCATTTTGATGTATAACGTTTTCAACAATAACTAAAATCCCAATTTCTTCTGCAATAACAACTACATTACATACTTTTTTTTATAGTGCAGATTGTGAAATGCTGTTTATTTTAGATCATTTTGACACACATATTTGCTGGTATTGATACCACAACTGAGGTTAAACAACACCAAAACTTTGACTGTATTTATTCTGAAACTCCCCTTTATTATCACGTCTTCAGCACCTCATTCTAAGTGACATGTCATGTGGGGGCAGATCTGAGTGCAGCTCTAGCCAGCCGCTAGAAACAAAACCTGACCGCTTAGCTAGTTCTGTCATCTGATAAGAGCCAGTGTTTTGATAGTGTTGGCCCTCTCAACGTGATGCATGGCTCTCCTTTTACACCCCATAACAAACAGGGCTGTCTAAACAACAGTTTATGGCCAGGACAAGGCCTGGTCAACCATCATCAAAGATCTTCTCTAGGATGAGTCAGTAGGTGTGGACCAGATGTTAGAAGAAGCTCTGGTGATGGCGGAGGATCAATTTCTGTCTCTGAATTCGATCAGGCTATAATTAAGGAACTGGACGAATGAGTGGGATCATGTGTAATGCGCTTATTTTAACCTTCATTTTAAATTAGTTTTTATAAGCATAGGGATCATTTTCCAGTCTTAAGATAAACAGGGGAATGCTAAGTGAATGCATCTGTACCAGAAAGAAATCCAGCAGCTGTTCATGTTTTTATTTTTGTTCTCCTTCCCTCCTCTTGCCCTCTTACCATTGACCGGGGTTTGACCAGACCTGGTGACAGCTTTACAGTATGAAATAGAACTCTTTGTTGTCTTATTCAATATGGCTTGTCTGAATAAGTCCATAAATGCATTAGGATCCTGTGTCTCTGCCTGTTGTTCTGACTTAGGTGAACTGACGTTCAACCCGGCAGCGTTGTAAAATGCAGATTGGGTTCACTGACAGGCCTTCTATTTTATTACACAGTCATGAACAGCGTTGTAAACTGTCCCTCGTCCTTCACTTTCATTCACTTATCCTATCGGGGAATACTGCCATGAGAACTGACCTCTCTGTGCACTGGTCACATTAAGAAAGAGCTGAGGTTTTTAGGAATTTGAGCTTGTGTGTAAAGATGGAAGATACAAGGTTTGCCCCAAGGATGCAATTGGTAGAAAATTGTCCTAACAGGCAAGAGATGTATGAATGTGTTCTTTACTAATGGAAAAAGTAATTTGCAATTGCAGCAACAAAATAAAAACATTTGAAGTTGCCATTGTTCAATTTGTTGCTTTGTTTTGGTTGACCGTGTCAAATACTTTTGGGATTATTTTGAGTTCAGTTTAAACAATTAGTTAATTAATTAATAAGCTGAGTGATAAAAATCTCAATCTCTATTTATATAATTGATTAATCATTCAAGCAAAAACATCCTCCAGTTCCAGTTTGATTAGACTGCCGGACATAAAAAGCAGTTTTAATGGGCAATTTGCACTGCTTTGAGAAAACTTGATGAACCCAAAATAACTAATTTGTTAAGAAATGAATTCATAATAAAAAAAAATACATTTAAAAGATTAATCATAATAATCTTGCATTCCTGTTTTCCTTTTACAAAAATATGTTAAAAGTATTTTTTATTCATATTCATTGAAACTGCATCAATGAAAAAGTGCATACAATCAGTAAATGGCCACCTATTTCACAAATTAAGAAAACACATTTAATCTAGAAATAGCGCTTTAATGTTTATTATGATAACCTTAATTTGATTTCAATTCAGTGTAAGGAAGTGTTATCCATGAGTCGGATACTTTTAACAAGGCATGTTTGCCATTTATGCTGCATCACTTGTCTGTTTGGTGGACCGGTGCCCTTAAATGATGCTCTCCTTTGTTTGTGGCTGGGATTTAGTTTAAGGTTAAATACCTTGCCCTTAAACTCATCCGCTGGGCCAGAGTGTGTGGCAAGGTCACCCCTCCAATCAAGCTAGTGTTAACACAAAGGCCGCTTGTTCCCTAATGAATTAGCGCTACAGTTCCTCAGCGCAGCTCCACACCGCCCTCCAGCCCCTCGCAGGCCTTCACAGCCCTGCTAACCTTTCACACGCACCCCCTTGTCCCTAATTTTGAAATGAGTTTTATAACTGGACAGTAAACTTCCAGTGGCTTAATGATGATGACTTCTTCATCTGCCCAAATGCTCCTTTTGTCCGCCCCTCCTCAGGCCCTGTACCCTGCCCCCGTTCCCTCTGGTCACGTCAGGCCTTAAACCCCGGTTCACCTCACTTTATAGTTCCACAGATAATCCCCTAGAAAACACACACACACACACACACACACACACACACACACACACACATACACACACACACATACACACACACACACACACACACACACACACACACACACACACACACACACACACAAATGCATGTGCACACACACATGCACCCTCAGGCTATTATCTCCACTGAGCCCTGCTCTGTCTCTCCTTCTCTCTCTCTTTCTCTTGTTGCTGCCGTCTTCAGCAATTGCATTCAGATGGAATGTTTGCCTTTGTTTGTGTGGCCCACTGGAAAACCATGAATGACCTTAGCTCATCTGCTATCCTCACTAGCATCAATTTGCACTTCAGTGCCCAGCAGGTAGTCCCGAGGAGCGGGAGGAGGGGGGCTTCGGAGGTTGAGGGGCTTTTATAAGGAAATTAGAGCTTTGGATTGCTACCCGGCTAGTAAACACTCGTGCGAGACCTCACACCCTTGGCGTCAGGTATAACACGGCAGGCAGCTAGAAAAAGGGAATTCTGTTGCGGGAATTTTCACATTGTTGTCATGTTTTGTTTTTTGACTTTAGAGCAGCAGGTTTGTTTTCTTATAGTAAGAGTCAGACGTGCTAACTAGCACCTCTGTTGCTGTACTTCCTCCCCACCTGATACTCATCTCTCATGGCTCGATTTGTCAGTTGAACCTCATCCTGAAGTATCCGAACCTCAACTAGCCACGGAAAGTAATCAATAGTAATGTGCACAGTTAGTCATGTATGCTGAGTCAGCAGACACAAAGCTGTGGCGCTCCTATGGGAATCCTAAGAGAATAAAAAGCCCACCCCCTCAACATTTAAGAGCATCAAGCACAAGATCTCCCAGAACCCCCAACAGCTGATCATGTGACTCGTCTTTCCTCAGGTGGCGGTAGCAGGGACACTTCCCCTTTGTCAGGGACTTTAGCAAGAGCTCAATGCAGCGGTGAGGGATGGGTTTAGTGGGCGGGAAGCCATTCAATCCACACTCTTTTGTTTTTTTACACAGTGGCTTTTGAGGCCAAAGAAAATGCCGGGTTTACTCATTATCTCTGTTCTAAATGGGCTATTTAAGACAGGCCACGTCAAAGTCAGGGGCTAGACATAAATCACGCTGACAGCTCTTTTCCCCCAGTTGAACTTGTGGCTCAATTCTATCAGATGAATCATTGTTGAGATTTGACTTTTGTTACACCTGATGAAGTTAATTCACAATCACTTCAAATGTCAATTATAATCTGAGGCATTGTTTGAGGTTTACCGCCATACTGTATTTCCATGTGTCTTCTTAATTAAGCAATAACCAGACACATTTCACAGTCAAACTCAAGCCCAATGTTTAGACAAATGTGGCTGATGGAAAGAAAAGAGTGTGTGAAAGCGCCGTAAGGACTAATGGAGGCCCTGATTGGCTGGCGTGGAGGTTTACAGCAGCCATGGTGCTGACTGTCCCCCTAATATAACCATCGGAGTGGAGGTGCGAAGAGCTGCACACGACTTGATTAAAACAACTGTTGACCGTGTCTGCGGTAATGAACTGGAACAGCAGTCACGGCTCAGCTAAGCTAAAACCTGTGCAAGTCAAGGGAAATGTGGTTGAGAATTTAAAAAGACAGACATTTAACCAGCGTTTGTTGTAATCATTCATTTATATTTTTACGTTTTGTTTTAAGTAGGTACCTTCTCTTGAAGTTAATATAAAAAAAACAATTAGACAGTCAACCTTTTACTTTATATCATGTTTTTAAAAGCTTTGTAACTCTTCATGAATCTGATCAGTTAATCTGAGAGGGGAAATTGTATGAAAGAGAGACCTAAAAAGGCTGTGTCATGGTAAATTGTGAGTGCATCACACTGGCCATCAAGTAGATGAGAGTTTGCTCAGATCTACTATTTACCTGACAAATTCTTGCTGACTTTACTTGGCATTAGTTAGTCTGCAGGAAAACAGACAAAGGGGTCTGAGAGCATACTGCTGTAACTTAAGATGTGTGAGACCAAAGTAAAGTGAAGTTAAGTGTTACAGCAATTAAACAATCTTTAATAGAAAATGATTAAAGATTAGAAATGTCTGTTTTGGATTGTAATTAACTTAATATAATCAAATATAACATACACTATGAGGAAGTTCCACATTTTGCTGCATTTTTTACTAGCAATGTCACACATACATACCTTTACTTACATACAGTGTAAGAGCCCCTCTCCAATATCATAAGGTGCTAGCCCTGATCACTTGGCTTTAATGCCATAGAATCCCTAACATCTGCCAGCCTGTTGATTTGTGGTGCATTTCCGTTTATTTATTTTGACCAGATGAGCCCCTGGTATTTATAGTGGGAGTAAAAGCCCAGTGTGGGGTCAATCCCGGGCAAGGCTACGAAGACAAAATGCTCAAGCTGACCTGACATTCTTGTCCCCATTTTGCGGATTCTCCTGTCACCTAAATTGGCCCCCAATAAAAAAGTTGGGTGTGTCAGCAAGAGACTGAACTGAGCGTGAGAGCGAAAGTTTGATTTCAGGATAAAACCCCGGCCCTCTTTCCAGGAAACGAAGACTTCCACCTGACACGGTGTCAGTGTCTTGGCGTGCTGGGGGTCACGCGTGGCGGGCCGTGTGGCAGCGGGGAAATGCGGGATCTTCCTCTTTGTTTCCCCCCCACAGCTCCACAGGCCTCCAAGAGCATCTGTCACCACAGGGGGTCATCAGGGCCAAGATGAATGAGCCCCCGGTGGATTCCCCCCCTCCTTGGCAAATGGCACAGGACAGAGGAGGGCATAGGGGACTAGGGGGAGGGGTGTGTGTGTGTGTGTGTGTGTGTGTGTGTGTGTGTGTGTGTGTGTGTGTGTGTGTGTGTGTGTGTGTGTGTGTGTGTGTGTGTGTGTGTGTGTGTGTGTGTGTGTGTGTGGTGTGTGTGTGTGTGTGTGTGTGTGTGTGTGTGTGTGTGTGTGTGTGTGTGTGTGTGTGGTGTGTGTGTGTGTGTGTGTGTGTGTGTGTGTGTGTGTGTGTGTGTGTGTGTGTGTGTGTGTGTGTGTGTGTGTGTGTGTGTGTGTGTGTGTGTGTGTGTGGTGTGTGTGTGTGTGTGTGTGTGTGTGTGTGTGTGTGTGTGTGTGTGTGTGTGTGTGTGTGTGTGTGTGTGTGTGTGTGTGTGTGTGTGTGTGTGTGTGTGTGTGTGTGTGTGTGTGTGTGTGTGTGTGTGTGTGTGTGTGTGTGTGTTTGTTTACACGCAAGTGAGAGAGAGAGGGGGCGAGAGAGAGAGGGAGGGTTTTCTGCTTTTCTGAGGGCAAGAGTGGGATTCCCATTACTCTCTATAGCGTAGCATGACGAAGGTGACTTGATACATACCAGAGAAGATTGAAACTCCATATGCTGCCTGGATATCAACAAATTATTTCCACTGGGATGTATTGTCTAAAATGGACTACATCTGAGAGAAACATTGTCGTCACATTTGGAATTTATTGCTTTTGATTTGGATTTTTGAGGGTTCACCCACTGGTCGAGTAATCATGGAAGGTACAGGAGACGCTTTTTTTTAAAAACTGCTTTGCTGTGTGTCATGTGTGACTGAGGTAGCATTAATGAGTTGGGCTTTTCACACCTAATTCAGAGAGCAAGGAGAGATGTTTGTTGTTAGTTGTTTTTCTTCATTTCTTACCCCATCCCCCTTTCTCTCATGTCTGATGAGCAGTGTCTTTTCACCACAGCTTTTCTAATGTTAACAGTGTGCTGAGCTCATTCCTGCATTTCAACTATTGGCATGGAATTAAAATGTTAATTTATAACAATGAGGTGTAAACAATTAAGTTGTTTATCACATTTTAGTTAACATTTTACCCACATCCCTGTTTTTTCATGGTTTAGGTGAAAAGAGAATTAAGTCAGTATGTTGTATTTATTTAATTATCCTGGATTAACTATTCTTTACTATGTCGTTTTTTTAAATAGTACTTTTTAAACAAAAGACAAATGTCAAGTTTATCTTTATGGAAAATATCTTCATCTTCCTACCTCTATTTCTCACATATTAATTTGAAGAGAAAAAAGAAAGTAGAATAATAGCTTGACTTAAGAAATGTGGCTTTGACTTGAAGGATCTGCTGAGTCAGAATGTGATCCAACCAGATCAAGTAAATCCTGCTTTTCTCCCTCTTTTGTAAACACTGTAATGTAATTATGCAGTTTAGGAAGAAACAAAAGAAGGACTGTAGAGAAAGAAAGAAAGGATTTAAAAGTAAAATCGGCTCAATTGGATAGACTAAGATATCAGAACATTTTTAAATGGTTAAATACCTTATGTTATTTAAGTCAGGATCACTTTACACAATACATAGTTAAACCTTTAGTTTAAGCCTTTCTAACTCAAAGGGGCTATGACCAGTAGGTTCACATCAGGTTTTATGAAAGTCATTAATAATGTAAAAATGATGGGTTGCCAGTTTTTAAAAGTTCCCTTTGTATAAAAAAGTTATTTAATGGACGTGCGGTAATGGAATGATTACAACTTAAATGACAACATATTCAAATTGGATCATTTTCAACTGCAGTGTATTATATTTGCTACAATTAAAGAAAGCCCTGATACACATTGCACTGTATATTAGAAGTAGCTATATACTGGGTGTGCCTGCACATGCAGTTTCATTTGCATTACAAAAGAGTATGTTAGAAATGTGTGTGTCCAACCTTTGCCCTCAGTCCAGTCTGGCTGAAACTGACCCAGCGTGTTGGCCTTAACATTCCCTTAAATGTCATTACTGGAAAGATAGAACCTTAATAAGCACCTCGGGCTGGGTTTGTGTCGGTGTCTAGATTTACGGCTCCTTCGTCTTCATCTGAGGAGCCATCTGCGTCTCCTTCTGTGTCGTCTACTCTTCACAACTAGATAAGCATCAACATATTTCCAAACTCTGCTCCCTGGGTAATTAGCAGAGTTTGAGATGATGGTGGAAACACCCAGTGCAGAGTAAAGCCTGAACTTATGCTGTGATACTTTAGCAAGTATTTTACTTTTCTTATGACCAATGCTACATTTACTTCTGATTCAAACAAAAGTGTGAAAATGCATTTCAGTTGCACAGAAGTTAAAGAAGCAGCTTATAGTCATATTGACATTTGTAACTCTTTACCTTGATTAACTGGCTAATCATTCACATAATAAACTACATTGTGGCCAGTCAATGCAAGTTGGACCATCTTATACACTTGAAGGACTTGGACCCTGGACCAATATACAGTCAGAAATGTTGACATGGTAGATTGTGACAGTCAGTGTTTTGAACGAAACTTTGCTTATGTTGTTTCAGAGCCTGACTGGCTAAACAATACTTGTCAAAGGGTCAAAGTAGCTGGCAAATCCATTCAGAGTGGAGTGACTGTGTGTAGTGAGTGCGGCTACAAACTAAGACACCCAATTGTGTTTTATGAAAATAGCCCTGGGGGCCGTGGTGTCACATAACGCCTTTTTTTGCCTTGTAGTGAGTACATATGTCATGGTTAGAGCTACTGTTGATGTTAGAGTGGCCATAAGTGCACCAATTTATTTTGCGAATGGGTATGTTCCTCGGACCGTGGTGACCTGCAGTTCCACACTTTCTGCAGTACGTTAATGGCATTTATTGCAGTGCTACATTATCTCAACACTGTACCTAATCTACAAAACCTCTTAAGGAGATTGTTTTCAGCAGTATGTCAGAAGCAGTACAACAATTTATTTTACATATTTGTTCAGAATAATTGGTAATTAGTGAGATATAATGAACTAATCAGCCTTAATCTGTCTTTTGACATCATGTTTTGTGGGTGTCTTTTAAACAACTTAGTGTCATGCCGTCATAAATAGGACGATGTTTTCAAAAATTCCGTTAATGGGAAAATGCAATGGGAACAAGTTGGCTAATGAACTGTTTTTATTTTCACATTTTAGGAAAAGTAAGTCTTAAAAACGGAATCAGACACTACACTACTTTAAAAGTTTGTCCTTGTTCCTGTTTGTTACGTTTTTAATAAATAAAGATTAACGCAATCCTACAATGTACACTAGCTACTATAGTAAATGTACATGCTGCAGCATATCTTTCAGGAGGTATAACATGTTTAATCTTTGTTTCGCTTTATCACAGTTATAATCTGAGCTAACTACAGATCTCCCTGCTTTCCCCCAGGTCTCAAATCACTGAGTGAAATATCTTTGCTGAAGGTTTCCGCTGAATGGTAGAGATCCAGCATGTAGCAGAGCTGAACAAGTCCCTTCACGCCTGGGAACAATCCAACAACGTAAGTGCCTTTTGCAATTTGTATTCACTGCTCATTTGTAAATGATGAATTTCAGAGTGTCTGTGAGCTCATATTTTCTGTGTCCTGGTCTTCTCAAATCCACTGAGTGAAGATTACCTTACTCTGACCTGGGGTCACATTCATGCAATCTGTCGATGCCACCCAGGAGCTGAGGAATGGCCTTGACTGACCATCTGACTGCCCGAGAGGCCGTTTTAAACGCAGCACTCAGTGACATGAAAACCACTTTTGAAGCCATTAGTCCTCTAACATGAAACTGCTTCTCCACAGTAGACTACACTCATTATGTAAGGCCATCAATCAAGTAAACTGCAGCCGCTGACTCACCTGAAATACCTCTCTGTCACTACAACTGACCTCAGCAACCACCTGAGTCCCACCCCAGAAACATCCGGTCAGGGACCTTTTGAACAGTCACGCTTTGTTTCAGGTTGTGCAGGTGATAAAAGGTCATTCTCTGTGTTCACCTCCGGCATGTGTGAGGTTAATGACAAGTATGTCCGCTGAGGCTTGAGGGTCAGGCAGCCGAAGAGGACTCCGGAGCCTTCTTTGACTTCTCAATTGAAGAGGCAGCCGCTGCTTTAAAAACGCCCTCAGGCAGCCACCTTCCTCCATCAGTTAAGCAAGAAATACTGTAGCTTCATTCTGTTAAGCTGCTTATCTCTTTTCCAGCACAGTCAGGCACTGTTAATCTTTTCTTTTGTCTGGGTTGGTCAGACTCCTCCCCAGGAAGGTAAACATGGGGTCTGGAACCTGTTCAGGCTTGGGCAAACGGAGACCTGGAGGAGAAAGGCAGCTCCAACTTGATTCCCAGCCCGCACAGTGTTAACAAAACAAAAAAGTTCAGGGTTTCTGTGGGGGCTAAAAGGCCATGTTTATCTGGTAGATATTGATCCACTGACTAACATTCACTGAGTGTGTGCTACTGATGACCAGAACAACTCACATAGAGCATTCAACGCCAGAATAGAAAACTTAATATGTTATGGGGACTGTTGGTTGCATATTTGAAGACCATAGAGTCTTGGATGGACATTTTGTAGATTAACAACATGTTGATTACTTGAGAAAATAATTCATCAGTAATGAAACAATTGTTGCAGCCCCAACGGATTTTAAATAGTAGTTTTCATTAATTAAATGTTTTATCTAGGCAAGGCACGTTTATTTATATAGCACCTTTCAACACAAGGCAATTCAAGGTGCTTTACAAAAATGAAAGACATTCAGACAAAGGCATTTAAAAATAGTCCTTAAAATAAAAAGATAATAAAAGAAACATTAAAAGAAAAAATACATGAATAAAAAGTTACAGTGCAGTTTAAGATATGAATAGTTCACACAGAAGTTCCACTTTACTGATGAACACAACGGCTCAGTGACAAAAAGATAAGTCTTCGGCCTGGATTTAAAAGTAGTAAGAGTTGCAGGTTTCTGGGAGTTTGTTCCAGATATTTGGAGCATAATAACTGAACGCTACACATCTAGTGTCTATGTTTAGTGCAAAATTGCTTGAATGATCCTATTTTTATCAAGCCAAATTGCTGCAACTACATTTATAATCCAGCCTATGTGCACCTTTACCCCTAAAGAAATGCATTCAGTTTTAAAAAGCTGCTTCATAGCAACATATGCATTATCTACAATCTGGTTATTTTTGTTATGGAAATTGTTTTTCTTAAAAAGCCTAGTTATTTCTCACTACTCATTTCTAAGCTTAAAAATAGATCACTTAACTGACTTATTTCAAAACGTTGTCATGTAAATGCTTGAACAGCTGCACAGGATCCTTTTGAGGCCTGAATGAAGACTTTGAGCTTCCTCCAAACAGCTGAAATCTTTAACCTGGCCCTCCTCTTGGCTGCTCTTGTGAAAATGAAGTCCAAGGACAGAAAAGGGAGGCACTTCAGGTCAAACTCATGTGTCAGGAAAGCAGCCAAAACTCCCTTTTTCGCGTTTTCAACTTACAGTTTCAACGCTCTTGACGACTTGCTAGGTATAAAAACAGACATAGTGAAATGTTATGACAACCAGAAAATGGGAGTTGGAGGAGTAAGAAGCTCCCATTTGCAATGATTGGGCACCTTTGTTCAGTGCTGCTTTTTTACCCGACATTTAAGTGCTTTCTGGTTCTCTTTCTTGTGCTCTCTGATTTGAGACTGCATGCTCAGCCCTCTGTCCAGCTGCCACCTGCCACCAGAGCTGCAGCCAACCTGGGGTCCACAGCCGACCCCGGCAGATGTCCCTGAGTGGACACTGGGGTGTAGGGGGCACAGGGGCAGAGCAGGCAAGGTGACACAACAGACAGAAGGAGAAAGAGCCACAACAACAAAAAAGAGCAAAAAAACATTGGTCTTGGACATTTTGTTTGGGCTGACATAGAGAAACTGTGTGTGTGTGTGTGTGTGTGTGTGTGTGTGTGTGTGTGTGTGTGTGTGTGTGTGTGTGTGTGTGTGTGTGTGTGTGTGTGTGTGTGTGTGTGTGTGTGTGTGTGTGTGTGTGTGTGTGTGTGTGTGTGGTGTGTGTGTGTGTGTGTGTGTGTGTGTGTGTGTGTGTGTGTGTGTGTGTGTGTGTGTGTGTGTGTGTGTGTGTGTGTGTGTGTGTGTGTGTGTGTGTGTGTGTGTGTGTGTGTGTGTGTGTGTGTGTGTGTGTGTGTGTGTGTGTGTGTGTGTGATTGCAAGTACATATATGTTTTGTAAAGAGCATGTGCATGTTTTTCAATTTTCTGGCACATCTGTGGCTGCAACTAAGGCATATTTTCACCATTTTGTTGATAGACCAATCAATAGTTTGGTATTTCCAATTTTAGAATGAGAGTTTCAAGAAGGATACAGCTGCGTTCATTTGTAGGAGACACATGCTGCTGGTTGGCCATCTGCAGAGCTTTCTATTCTTCTGAAAGGAGCTAATCAATGAATGGAGATAGGCAGCACCATGACTGTGCGTCTTTGCTCATCATGCTGCCTCTCTTTGCTCTCACAGATTATGGGGAATTCGTACGCCGGGCAGCTGAAGTCCGCTCGATTTGAAGAGGCTCTCCACAACTCTATCGAGGCGTCGCTGCGTTCCAGCAGTGGAGACCCACAGCCCATCTTCACAAAGCTCTACCTGGAGCCGGAGCAGTATCCTGGTAACATGGAAGGTAGGAAATGCACAAGTCTGCCCGGTTATCAATAATGAGTTTCTTGACATTCACCTTTGGTTAAAATATAAAATATGACACATTCATTGTGAAAGTGTTACATGTTCCCTAAAAGGACTGACATGTTATCAATATTGACTTATTGAGTCAAAGCTGTGGTTGTGTATTTCCTAATAATTTCTTGGAAAGTTTACTACGAACAGAAATATGTCAGTTGGTTCTTATTTTAAAGAGAATTTCTTAGTTAGTTAGTTAAACTCACATACAATTGCATACATGTATTATTAGAACTTAATGTTTTATGTAGGTTAAATTTAATGTGTTACTTTAAACAAAATGTCTAACTGCCTGTTGAGGTTAACTGCTGTGCATTGACTAAAACCACTCTTATGTTACTGTTCTTTAAATCGCTATAATTTCCTATGATGAGTATTCAATTACGATTTCAATTATTTCTCGTAAATCTATTAGAATTTTTTTAGTAATTGAAAATCCAGTGTTACCTATACTTTTAATCCAGGCCTGGTGAAAATAATCACATTTAAAATGTCCATCAGACATGAAGTCAAAAGCAGACCTCCATGGTGTGGAGTCAGGCCACGAGCCTGTGAACAGAAACTCTTCCAACGATCCGGAGGAGATGGAGGACGATGATGACTCAGACAGCAGCAGCCCCCCCCTCCCCTACCTTCAGGCCACTGCGCCCGACGGCTGCTGCACACTGGACGGTAACTTTAAAGGCCTTAATGTAGACCATAAACACTTAACAGGTTTAGTTTGAATCACAAAAACATTACATATATATACAGTATAGCGGGTGTCTTTGTTTTCCTCCCTTACGGTATAAACTATCCAATCCAACCTAAAATCTCTCTTTATTTACTTCAAATGTCACATCTGTCTCATCCCTCCTCTTCAGGTTTCTGCCAGGCCGGCAAGGACCTCCGCCTGGTCTCCATAGCAACTGAGCCCATTGACATCCCAGGGGGCTTCGAGCTGGTCGGCGCCCGGTCCCCCGGTGTGCCCGAGCACATCCTGGTGTGTGCCGTGGACCGCCGCTTTTTACCTGATGATAATGGGAAAAATGCACTTTTAGGTCAGTCTGTTCTCCCAGTCGGATATCAGCGCCATTTCAACTTCCTGGTAGAAGGATGTCAAACAGACAGAACTGTAAAATAAAGCAATATTCCCTTTTGTGTTCCTCCAGGTTTTTCAGGAAACTGTGTGGGCTGTGGAGAAAAGGGTTTCAGATACTTCACTGAGTTTTCAAACCACATCAACCTGAAGTTATCCACTCAGCCAAAGAAGCAGAAGCACTTAAAAAACTACCTGGTGAAAAATTCTCAGGGTGCTCTGTGCAAAGGACCCCTCATCTGCTGGAAAGGTACAAATCCGACCTTTTCAAACACATTTTTTATTTAGAAATGATATGCTGTTAAGAACTGTTTGCTACAGTTTTTGTGATTTCTCTCTCCTCAGACAGTAAATCCCGTCAGTTCTCGAACAGTGCGTCGACGTCCAAACCCAGCTCGTCCTCCTCTCTCAGCAGCAAAGAAAACGGAGGCGCCAGTGGACACAGCTCCTCTCCATTCTCCCTGTCAGGTGAGACTGCACAAAGCACATATAACTGAACGCATTTGAAGATTTAGTGATCCCCTTTAGGGCCAACATCGATTCATTTACCTGCTTGGTGATTAAACAAACAGTTGTCCAGTATTTATCAAAATTCTACCTAAAGGTATGTTTAATGTATTGCCTCCATTCTCCCTAAAATGACAATCTGAGTTATTTTGTTGTTTGGTTTATGCTGATTGGTTTATGTTGTTGCCATAGAGACAGATGGTAGTGGCTAAGCCCTGAAATGTATTAGGATGCAAAGTCTGCACCGGTTGTTTATCAGTGAGTGAAGAGGAGGCTCTCTTGGTTTCATCAGTGCTGTTTTGTTGTGACGCTTTGGTGTATTTGCCTTTGTCCTACTGACATTTATTCAATAGTAAATAAACCCACTTTATTATTATTATATTATATTATTATCAGTGTTGATGTCAGTTGCCCATTTTGTTTATACTAGTTTTAGGGCAAAGAAGGAATTTAATACATCTGGGAAGCATACGTCTTTACACAACACTTTTTAATCTTGCCATTGTTTATGAAATGAGGTCATATCGACATGTTAAAATAATTTCAGGTTATCTGACCGCCAAATGTCCTATGAGAAAGATTCGGCCTGGCTTTAAGGTGATGTTTCTTCCCTGACCTCTCACAACAGGAGCTCCTGTTCCCTCTTTGATTAAAAAAAGCTCCTGGGCTTTTGGTATTGATTTGTTCTGAACCTGGAAGCTGCCTGTCAACAGAGATCTCAAACACACATGTGTCAGAGAGCAGAGCAGTGGGGATTGTTGCTCACATAACCTTTGCCTGAAATCTCCTGACTGGGTCCCTAAGGTTCATCCTGTTCCCAAAGAGGTCCCTCAGTCTTAGCACAAGTCAAGAGGTTACGTGCACTTCGCCACCTAAACGTATTTTTATCCAGGAATGATTGATGAAAAGTAAAAAAATGGTTTGACTGTATTGTGCAGTGGACATTGAATACAGAAGAGACTCTTTGATTAAGAGCATGAAGATAAATAAATAGTCAGGGGAACGGAGGGAGTTGCTAAGTGTTACATGTATTTGAATGATAATTTATCATCTTGTTTTTATCTTCAGATTCTCCCCCAACCAGAACAATGCAATTGTCCTCTATCTTTTTCGGGAGTCAGGACTTCAAAGACTGCAGTTTCATCAAACCTCTGTCATCCACACCTGGAAACAAGACTCTACCAATAGGTGAAGCATTTTATTCTCAGTGCACCTGTAATGTATTGTTATTTTACAAGCCATGTCAATGTAATTTGATTTTACTGTGCTACATAGACAATACAAGAAACACACATAATAACATACACCACATACATTTAAGCTCTCTCCTAGTTGCATCCTGGATCTGACAGTGGCATTTGCAAGGATTTAGATGCTAATAAGCCTTTGCCTTTATGCGAGTGATACTTAGATGGCCTTAGATGGTACTTATGCTGGAAAACGTTGCTTAGCTACGTGGTTCAGCTCAAGGCAGATGGACTTACCATAGCCCCAAGATTAACCTCTGCTATGGCTGGCTAAGACACACACACAACATGTACACACACACTGATGCATGTGTGTGCACTTGTATTTACACACCAATCAATACTGAAGGGAGGAATGCTGTAATGACTTTTTTTCACAAGGTTGTGATATTGACAAACAAAGGCTCCACACACCAATCAATGTTTCAGACCATAGCAAACACAGGGAATATGAGATTGCAAAACGGCCAATCAGGGTATTGGCAATAGATGTTCATACATAGGAAATCCATAAGCCACTGTTACTGACACATTCTGATGTAGGCTATTGCTCAGCAGATAGTTACAGCTGCGAACATATTTGTTATATTATTATCCCAGCAACAATTGCCATCTCAGTTTTTATGGACGTTCATTGTGCCCAGAGAATGAATCATATGTAGTTGGTTGTTAACTGACCCAAATGATCAGATTTAACTGTACTTTGTGTTTTGTGCTAATTAGCAATTGTTTACCATGCTCACACTCTTAGTGGAAGCATTGTTATACCTCACAATCAACATGAAATAATTAGCTAGTAGCTACATCGAGTACAAATGGAGATTGTTGTACATAAATACATTTTTAAAAAACACACCGTTAATATTGTCAGTGTATGTCACTGTCACTGTTTAGCCTGCTGGTGTTAGCATTTAGCTCAAAACACTGCTGTGCCTTTACACAGCCTCACACAGTGACTGCCTTGACAGACTTTTCTTGTTTCAACAATCATTAAATAAGTATATTTAGTATCAGTGTGTAATCAACTGCATGTGTGTATGACTTTAGTTCCCACAGCTCTGAGGGTGAACGTGCCGATAAATGGCGTGGGTGTTGATGGGCGACCTCCCTTACTGAGCCCCTCACAGGTCTCTTTAGGGCCTCAGAGTCAGGGGTATCGCACTGCTGACCTTGGAGACAGTCCTGGTAAGTAAATCCTTTTGAAGAGGAAATAACGTCACATATTTTACAATCAATGGGCTACACAGTGGAATGTATTTCACTTGCCTTATCTTTAATGTTTTACATGTGCTTTCACCTCACAACCTGAGTCAGTTCATCATGCTGTAGGATAGTCAGTAGATAGTAGACAGGGCAACTAGGGCAACTACCAGAGGTGCCGAAACAGGCGCAGCAAGTTCAGGCAGGAATTCTTCTCATTCAGACCCACCCACTTCTGAAATAGTTTGTCTATTGGTTAAAAGAGAGCACCTTTACTTAACCTTTAAGCATGAACTGAATAGATGGTTTCAAGTAGACCAAACCTGCAATCATAGGTAGTCAAACTACTTAATCTCTGTCACTGCCATTACCTCCTCTTGTTGTTTTTACATACCTGCAGCTATTGTAATGTATGTATGTATTCCATAGCATCATATTGTTTTGTGATGTATTGTGTTGCACTGTACGGCTTGTTTTGATAATATTAGGTCACAAATGTTCCATAAGAAGAAATGTACTTAGTAGCTTACTGCTGTCCCTTTTAAATACAATGTTTTTTTTAGATGCCAGTTTGTTATACATTTACAATCATTTTTGTTTTCTGTTTTGACGTTGTTCTTTGTGTCTTTTTTGGATGTTCAGTATCCAGTGCCATGCACTCTGGACCTCTAAAGAAGCGCCACCGGAGCTGGCATCCCAACTCGTTGGTACCCATCCCACCGACAGCCGTCCCTGTGACCCCCATTCGACCCATAGTTTGTTCTCCAGGTCAGTCCCTGAACCAATCAGCACAACTCTCTGGTGTGTAATGTATTATTTGTGAATCACTGTCAGATGGGTTGTGTAAATTGTCCCTTTTCTGCCATGTTTATTCTTTTTAGCTCATTTCCTGTGTGTGCAGAAGTGTGTTTTTTATGCCCTTAAGAGCACACACTCTGTTATTTTTAAGCCCGCTCTCCTCTCCCTCTGTGTTTTGGATGATTGTGCAACCTCCCTGACGTTCTCTGGTTGTCAGGGATGATTCATCCAGTATCTCCATGGAGATAGAGCTGGAGAGTTTAGTTCAGAAATTGTTTTTTTTTTAAAAAACATGCATGATTGAGGGAGATGTCTGCAACATTGTGTGATTGTGATTGCATCATTCCAAATACATGTTCTACTCAGATGTTTTTACCTATATAGTATTTATATGATCACAGTACTACGGCCGTTAATATTCATGCCCTGTTTTTTCTGGATAATGTAAAAGACTAATATGTTAAAACTTAACCTACTGTTGATCAATCCTAGTATTGACATATAAGTTGTTTATTTCCTTTCCAGGCTCTGTATTAGGGGTGTCCTCTCCTCTGCCACCAGTAGCAGGAGTCATTCAGCCCCAACCTGTCACCGTGGGAGAGACGGTCATCGTCCCCGACAACCTGCTCAACTCTTCAGGAATTCGCCCTGTCATCCTCATCGGTAGGAGTTTTGTTTTGGTTATTTGTTTTGATTAATGCTACAAATTACATATCATCCTGCTGAGCATAGCAGACCTTTTTTTTTCAATCTAACGTTTAGTTAGAGAAAAATGGGTTATAGCAAGTTCACCTTCCCTACATTCTGTAGAATAAAATGTAACTGCAAGCAGAAAATCATTATAGCCTCATTGTATTAAAAAACAAGTTGTAATGTATTTCTTATTTTGATTTGGTTCGAATTTTCTGCCAGAATGTCTACCCAGCTTCTCAAAGTTAGCCACCATGTGTTCTCTTTTATATACATATTTATTGTATAAGTATATATGTAAGTAAGTCAGCAGGAACAATATTCAGTTACTTGTTGATGTTCCATATTTCTAGCTGCTGCATTTTTTGTACTGTTTTGTCTAATAATACCCTTTCTTTTTCAGGGCACGGCACTTTACCTTATTTTTATGGAAATGTTGGGGACATAGTGGTCAGCCCCCTCCTGGTCAGCTGCTATAAGAGCAGCCAGCTGACAGCAAAGACCCTGGAGATGTTGGGCGTCAACAGCAGTCAGCTTCTCTGTGTGGAGACAATGATTCTGCTCACTTTACAGTATCTTGCACGTTTAGGTAAGCAGCAAATAAAATCCTATAAAAGCCTTGCTATCACTGGTATTTTTACTCACATGGTAGTGGGGTGGATGACCGGGAGGTGCTGGTGTTTTATTTAAACAGAAATATGGCAGGCAAAACCAATATCTAACTTTGTTGTAGATTAAGTTACATGCCCGCTTCTATTCCAGGGTTTTCTCTTATCGTATTGTTATTTTTTTTTCCCAGGCTCGGTGCAGATTCCTCTCAGGGAGGAGTTGGAGCAGATAGTTTTGAAGGCCATGCTGTGCTGTCCCAGAGGTCCGGCCATATCCCCGTCCCAGCTGCCCTGGTTGGCTCGGCTGGAAGCCAGCGTCTCAGGAGGCAGCGTCCAAGTCCTAGTTACCCATAATTCCTTGGGAGAGGGCATTTCGGAGTCCCTTCGTTCTCTCACTGAGGGTATTCACCTGCAGAAGTGCCTGCCCAACTATGTAGTCATTATGTGTGCCTCTAAAATCAGCGGCAACGAGTTCTGTGTGCTTGTTTTGGGTGAGTGGAAATCATTTAACTTTAACAGTATTACCTCAATCTCTGCAAAAATATTATTGTAACAATAATATTAATCAAATCTCGAATAATGTGTTTGATACAGGAAAGTACCAAGCACGGGCCTTAGCTGAAGGCATGCTGACAACAAATGAATTTCTGAAGGAGATCAGCTACGAACTCATCACAGGGAAAGTCAGCATCTTGGCATCTCACTTCAAAACCACGTCACTAGGTGAGCAGTGCATCCATACAACATGTGCTTATTGAAATCTGTTTTGTTGTCCAATGAAGGCATATCAAAACATTTGAAAAACACTAAGTTTTCATTTAAAACAAACAAAATTAATATAATGTTTCCCACAACATTCTATAATAAAGAGGAAAAAAAGTGTCTATTTGCCAATACTATATCAATAATGATTATTAATCATATATTTGTTTAGGCAGCTACATATCTGACAACTTGATGTTTGCATGGATCTTTGGTATAGAGTATAAGCACTAAAAAAAACATTTTGATTGTCACTGATTCATTTGTTCGTAAGATAACAAGCATTTCTATATCCATGTTTTCCAGTGACTGTGCTGCATATCAAAGAGAATATTCGTGTTCTAGCAGCTTGTGTCCCTTGCTCTGTGTCTTTATGTGACTATGGTGACTGTTTTTATTTTTTAGGAGATAATCTGGACAAGCAGCTGGTGCGATACCAGCGCCGACGGAAGGGACAGGTCATCCAGCCCTTCCAGGGCGATGTCAATGATCACATCCACTCGCTGGAGGCTGCCAGCATGTCACCGCCCTCAGACAGAGGTTATACTGCTCTTCATACACTCACTGAACTGCTCAGCTCCCCTTAGCATTTGATTAGTACGCTTTTTTACAAGCCAAAAAAATAAACATAAATACAAATATACCTTAATTATATTATCCTATCAACATGGACTGATGGAATAAATGTTTTGCGACCATTTTGTAGTTTGGGTTACATGAGTTCAGTTTTAAAGTACATTTCTTAGTGTCATGTGTTTTTCAAGCTTAGATAAATGTTCCTGAATAATACATGAACTATCTCCAATTCTAGATATGTTAGTAAAACATATTGTAAATACCCTATGTTTAGTATTTTCAAGCTCTGGATATCTTATTGGTGTGTCCCATTTCGCATATCTCCATTTACTCTCATCGTTATACTTGTATTGTGAACTGTTTATCAATACAAATAATCTGAAATTAATAAAATATGAATGGTTATTTTGCAGCCAAGCACCACATTATCACTGTAAATAAATTACAATAAATTCATAGCAATGCTTCTCATTGAAAGCAATATTTTTCTTGAGGTCAGTCTTATTTTGTTGTGATTACATTTGGTAACCAAACTAATACGTAACCTTTCCATCTCTTTGTCTTCCTGCAGCAGAAATGTTATGTAAGCTCTTCCAGATCTATCCCAAGCAGCTGAGCGTGGCGCGGAGCCTCCTCTCTCAGGTCTGCTCCATCGCCGACTCAGGAACCCAGAACCTCGACTTGGGACGTTTTTGTAAAGTGGACTTCCTTGTTCTGGTTCCTCCATCTCACATCCTGGTACACCAGACGGCACAGCGCATCCGACAATCAGGTGTGTGTCAAACTGCAACATCATAAACAACAACATAACACAAGTTCAAGGAGGACAATTGGGACACACAAACTCTAAACTCTTATTGCTAAAGACTTAATGTTTTAGCTTTGTTAACGAGATTCTTCTTTAACACTCATTTCTTAACTTTTTTGCTCAGGAGTGCTTGTTGACTTGGGAGTTGAAGACGTCTGCTCAGCCTACCAGAAATCAGACAAATACGTGGTGCGTCTGGACGCTGATGTTCACGTTAAGATGGAAGCCTTCATGAAGAAAGTCAAGCAGAACCCCTACACCCTGTTCGTCCTCATTCACGACAACTCACACGTCGACCTCACAAGGTAACCACTGACACTAGTTTGCATTGTTGATAATCGAAACCCACCTGGTATCAAAGGCCTTGGACATTTGCATAGGTAGAAACGTGCTGCAGCAAAGAAACAACGTGAAAAATAACAGACAAAATGTACCTGCAGGATTCTTGCTTCTGATTTAGTTTTTTCATGGTCAAATGCACTTATTGTACGTAGCTTTGGATAAAAGCGTCAGCTAAATGATATGTAATGTGATGTAAAAAACTGGCTGACAGCACACAAAGCTGTGAAACCTGGGGACTTTTGTTTTGAATGGATATGCAGTTATTTCTGTTGCATTTGACCTTGCATCCTTTCTGTATTTGCTGCTTATCTGTGGCATTTTTTATCATTTGCAGCCTTATTTTGGTTGTTGTATTTATTTTGGATGTTCCTTCCATTTTTTCTAAAGCTGCAGTGTGTTTCTCCTGAAGAAAAATATTTTGGGCTGCTAGAGCGCGTTTGTCCTTGTCGGCCGGTTGTTATGGCTGCAAATCCAGCCTTGTCCTTTTTATAAACTGACTAGTGGAGAGAGGGAAAAAAACAAGTGAAACAAATACCACAAAGAGGCCTATATGGGTCAAAGTGGTATTTGATATGTTTGAATTTGTGTTTTACTCTTCTGTTCCGTGGAGGTTGTTTGTGCTGTTAGGATCTTATTCCAAGTATACTGCTATTGTCACTGCCAGGAACTTAAAATAGATCACTTCCTGTTTTCCAGAGGCATATTATTGGGAATTACCTACTACCCACTGGGCAGTTTTATTAGAGCAGCAAATATAAAACCCCTCTGTAGCCATGTCCCTAACCGAGGTGCTATTTGCATCAATCTCAAATGTTATGAATTTATAAATATCCCTATCTAAGGTTTCAAACACTTTGCCTCACTCCCTCCACAGTGCTCTGTCCGGCTCTGTGTGCCACGGCGAGCTGCAGGGATTGGCTGACCGGGTGGTGAACTGCCAGGAAGTTTTGGATGCCATGAACCTCCTGGTGCTGCAGGTCAGCTGCTTCCCACACACACTGCAGACCCACCAGTCCCGCATCAGCATCCACAACGAAGTTCACTGGCCCACCAACGAAAGTCTGGTGAGTATTTTTCAACCTCCCCCAAGGAATAATAAAGTAAATCTAATGCATCCATGACGACATTGTGAAGCGTCATAGTTTAGTGGAAGTCGTGTATGTACTTTTTGAGATGTCAGATGTTTTTTTCAATTGCAATGTTATGGCAGCATGCAGAGGCCAGTTTGGAACAGCTGTGGTTCAGCTACTCCACCTGGTGGACATAGAGTGCACTTACACTAACATGAGACGATACTAGATCCTTCTTTTTGGGGTTGGTTTGCTTTAATTTGTAGAGGTAGACAGGAAACATGGGGAGAAGCATAAGGTTACTAGAAGCCTCAATATAAAGTGTTATTTATTTCTGTTCATGATTCATCTAATTAATTCAGTCTTAAAAACAGATTTCAGATTTCACATCATTGTGTCTTGTAATTGTTTTTGCACTTACTTTATAAAAAGGGTTATGTTTGTCCTAATGATTTTATCTTGTACTGTTAATTATTCAATCAAATTTAATTTAATTCAAGGTCTCAGAGCTTGGCACTAAATGATATGTGAAGTATTTAAGTATGATTGGTTTAAAGCATTAGTGCGAAACTCAGATAGCTTACACTACAGGATCAAAATAAAAACTAACATTTTCAGACATTCCTGAATATTACTTAAGCCTTGGTCTTTCTCATAACCCAGACACGTTGCTACTGGTGCTGATAGTTGCAAGTAGACTTTGCCACGTTTTGAGGGGGCATCAGCCAAAAATGAACCTGATATTTATTTAATTTCTCAGTTCCAGCATCAAGTTAACACGTTCTGCTCATCAACTCTGGATTTGGTGCAGTGAAGTGATTGTATAAAATAATCAAAAGTATACCATGTGCTTATAATTCTATGGTGTTCTTCCAGCAGGGGGAGCAGTCTCCCAATGAGTTGCTGTACTTCGGCCTGAGGGACTACAGCAGCTCCCTGCAGTGGGGCGTGGCCAGCCCCATCCTGCGCTGTGATGATGCTTTTGAGAAGATGGTCCACACACTGCTGGAGAGGTCATTGAGCTGTCATCCGTTACTATTGTGTGATGTAATATCAAATGTAACAGATGTTTTTTTTTGTCGTTTTGAAATGGCATTCAGCAGTGATACAGGGAGGTATTTATATCATTTACTTCAGTGAAAGAAGTAATACTACACTGTTATTAAAATACTCTGTTACAAATAAAAGTAGTGCATTGCAAATCTGACTTAAATAAACATATGTGAGTATATCACGATGATGTACTCAAAGTATTCCAAATAAAATACAGTGGAATGTAAAGTAAAACACTGACCTCATCTCAAAATGATTTTAAATAGATTTGAATCCTCAAGTGTGGGAAGCCGTAACAATACATTATTTTGTAGATACATTTTTCCAGACGAAAAAAACTCGTTATCTATGGGCAATAAAGAAGCCAATTCAAGTTTGTCCACATGTATTTACTGTTGGGTATTTTCATTTTGACCAAACTACTAGCCAGTGCCTTCCCATCCACTTATCTAACTGCACATCACTGATATATACATATATTTCCGCCCCTAGTGAAGTCG
Organism: Gymnodraco acuticeps; assembly: GCF_902827175.1. Taxonomy (NCBI): domain Eukaryota; kingdom Metazoa; phylum Chordata; class Actinopteri; order Perciformes; family Bathydraconidae; genus Gymnodraco; species Gymnodraco acuticeps. The sequence continues at coordinate 171,073 of NW_022990941.1, forward strand.
AAGAATAAAGTGCTATGAAAAAAACTACTTAAGTACAGTTCTTGAGTAAATGCACTTACTTTCATTTGACCACTGTCATTTAGTGAGTAGGTCAATTAAACACAGACCTCTAAATTGTGCTTGTTTTGATAAAATATAATCAGCTTTAAAGCTCACCCTAATGATCTCCCTTATGTGTGCCACAGACATCCGCACCTGCACAGCATGGTGATCCGCAGCTACCTGCTGATTCAGCAGTACACTGAGGCCATGATGGCTCTGACCTCTTCACCCTCACTGAGAGACCACATAACCCCAGAGACCCTGGCCATGGTGGAGGACCTGATCAACGCCCCGAGCAGAGAGGGCTCCCAGGGCCGGGGCCACATGCTGCTGGTTCGAGTCCCCTCCCTGCAGCTGGCCATGCTGGCCCGGGAACGACTGGAGGACGTGAGGGACAAACTGGGGCTGCAGCTGTGCTTCGCCGTGCTGCTGGGAAGCCCCGCCTCTGAGCTCAACCTCCACAAAAACTTCACCAACCGCCTCAGGGTGAGAATGCCATTTCTCACATTTCACATTTCTACCAAAACATTCAAATATTCATACAAAGTTACTGTTCTTTATGCAAGCAAGATGTGCTGACTATATCAGATCCATGAGTGAAACCCCAAAGTTGATACATTTTTGTCTTTAAATGAGAATTGAATGAAATTGGGTTTCGCATAAAGGCCTGCAGTGATTATTCCAGAATGTACTTCATTCCAAGAATTCACTTATCTCTTTCTCTTCTTAGAACTTTGGGATTATTGTGAATCCTCATTTACGTAAACCAACATAAATCTCCACTGAAACTCAGCCAGTGGATGTTGTTGGACTTTATTTGTTGTAACAGTTTGACACATTAACATTTTTACTAAATATGTGACCTTTGACTATGACATAATTAAATGTACATAATGTCTGCAGTAAATTAAATCCTCTTCCTTACAAATCCTATTATATATCTATCTAAGTCCAGTGCCAATCCAATATGCATTATTGCTCTATTTTTAAATGAATCACATAACAAACAGTAATCATTATGTAATATTTGTGCTATGCTGTAGGCATGGAGAGGCTGTGAAAATGAAGACTGGGTACCGCACACTTATGAGGATCTGGAGGGTCTACCCTGCATCGTCATCCTGACGGGGAAGGACCCTCTTGGAGAAACATTCCCCAGGTAAGCTCATAAGTCACGATACCCCAACACCTGATAATCAGTCATGGGGAGTACAGTACATTTCCTTTTAGCTCATCTATAATTTCTCCCCATTTGCCGCTGCCTAGACCTTACACTCTGAGTTTTATATTACACGTCTGCAGGCACACAGTCTAGGTTGTCTTCTCTACAAGAGAGCTCCAGTTACATTTTGTCCTGCACCCAGTGTGCTGGTCTTGGGTTGTGTATCTGTGTTTGATAGGAATAATTAAACCATCTGAGATTTGAGAACCTGTCTGAGGACCACAGATGGAAATTAGCTATTAGCTATAATCTGGCATATTGCATCTCTTCTCTTTGCTGAGATTAATGTTTTTGTATGCATGGTCCTTCTATACATTTAAAAATTTAAAAATGTACAACATTTTAATTTAGTGATGTAATCCGATGTTCAATGTAATTTGGGTAATCTGATTGTAAACTGTTTTAAAATAAATACATTTAGACTTTTAATGAATAATCAAAAAGTCTGTTATGTGGGAGGGAACATAGACATATTCAATCAATATAAAAAAGAATCCATACATGTATTAGCTTTTCTTAACCACAACCCTTTTTCTCTACCAGGTCTCTGAAATACAGCGACCTGCGCCTGATAGACTCCAGCTACCTGACCCGTACCGCCCTGGAGCAGGAGGTGGGTCTGGCCTGCACCTATGTGTCCAGTGGGGTGGTCCAGGAGCCAAAGAAAGCTATGGCCCCTCGGGAGTCCGACACAGAGAAGGCCACCACCAGCCTGAATGACGGAGATGAACTGGAAAGGCCTCAGAGCAATGGCAGCGCTGCGACCAGAACCTCTGGTGAGTCCCTGAACTCACTGACATACTTCTACAAATAAAAATGCAAACAACCAAAAGCAAGAATTTCACATTCAACAACCCTCTTTTGTTCACTCAGGCTCTTTGGCAGAAAACGGAGTCAGTTCATCGGACGTCGCAGACCATTTCCAGAAGCCCTCCACCTCCACCTGCCCACCTGAAAGCGGCATCACATCGGACATCGGCACGGCAACACAAGGCTTCAAGCAGGAGTATGATTCCCTGGGGAACCAGTTCTCCTCCAACCCCTCCAAAGCCTCCAAAGCCCCTCCCTCTCTCTACTCCAGCTCTGCCTCGTCCTCTCCATCCTCCTCCTCCACCCAGAGGCCGAGCCAGTCCACGCAGTGCGGTCGAGAGCCTAAACCCGCTCGGGTGTTGGCGCGGACAGTCATCATGTCGCGGGCGGCGTATAATCTTCTGGCGGGGGAGTCGGGGAGTCAGCTGAGCTCCTTCTCCCTGCTGCCTCATGCAGATATGGGGTGGAGCAGCCCTCTGAGGCCGCTTATCACTCACAACCTGCAGGGGGCGGAGCAGAGCGCCTACTACCGCCAGTGGACCATCGCCAGGCAACATCACGCCGATTACGAGGCTCCATCTGTGCCACATCCACGGCGCCTGCTGCTCAGCGGACCCCCACAGGTAATAAAACAGAAGCATGTAGGTGCATATAAGCACTGCTAGTATTTATGTCAGTTTAACTGTGCTTCTGAATTTAAATGCCATTTTGACATAACAGGAATGTTTGCTTTGTCCTTTTTTAGGTGGGAAAAACTGGTGCCTATCTGCAGTTTCTTCGTATCCTGTTTCGGATGCTCATCAGATTGTTGGAGGTGGATGTGTATGATGAGGAAGAGGAGTTGGAAGAAGGTAAAGATCATTGGGAACTCACTGACAGGAAAGCAACTTCAGATGTGCATTGTGGTGATCTTTGTTTTGTTCTTTCTGTTTGTGTTCTTTTCCATCTCTAGAAACATCAGAGGTTACAACTCTCGTAAATACCCAGCTGCCTGACATTGAGGATGTGAGAAAGCTGCCCTTTGACCCCTACCCCCGGGACCCTAAGTTCAAGAAGGCCAGCTCTGTTTACACTGACAAGATGCCAAAGTGCTTTAAAGGTCAGCAGAAATATGCTAGCTCACAGCAGAGGGCGTCTCTGAACTAGACTTGCACTTTAAATACTACATGGATGTTACTTTACTATCAGCTCAAACAAGCTTATCTAAAACTAAGCGTGTGAACATGTTTGATTTTTGCAGATTTTAAGCAAGAAGACGAAAGCCAAACGCCAGCCAAACGAGAGACCAAGTCCATACGCCTGAGCAGGTTCGCCGCCCACAATGCCTTTCACCACTGTGAACAGTGTCACAGCTACTGTGAGGCAGCCCCCGCCACACAGGTGAGTTTCGACATCCAACATCTAAAACACACTGCTGACTTAAACATGCACGTACAGAAATCCCAAACCTGTCAAAAATACTTTGACACTTGAAGGCTTGAGAGCTTTTTCAACCTAAGAAGTCTTGCTTAATGGTGATATTTTGTGTTAATAATGCATCTATGTGTACTTCTGTGTGTTGTAGCTGTCGGAGTGCACCTTCCATGATTTCACCTTCTGCTCGTCCATGCTGGGGGAGGAGGTCCAGCTCCAGTTTGTCATTCCCAAAGCCAAAGAGCAGCACTTTATATTCAGTCAGCAGGGCAGCCACTTGGAGAGCATGCGCCTGCCTCTGGTCTCCACCAAGGTAAACTTAACACATGTGGGGAGTAATTGTGTTTGAGTGTAGAAACATGACAGGAGAGTACAGGTGTCCTTTTCTGCTTAAACTCAAAAGCATCACAAGTTAGTTTAAATGTTTCTCATCACAACTTTATTCTTTGTTGTAACTCTTTCTTTCTTTCCTTGGCTTCCGTCACTAGGACCCAGATCTGTTAAAGAGTCCAATCTTCACCCCGACTACAGGACGCCAAGAGCACGGCCTTCTCAACATTTACCACACCATGGAGGGCGCCGCTCATCTTCACATTCTGGTGGTCAAGCAGTTTGAGATGCCCCACTACAGGAAGTACTGGCCCAACCACATCCTGCTCGTCCTGCCCGCAATGTTCAACAGTGCGGGAGTTGGTGAGCAGACTTCTGGCGTTTTTCAAAAATGTCATCAGCATCATTTGAAATATGCTATGTAAGGGATATTGTACACTAAGCGGGTCTTTATTGTTAAATCAACCTTGACAGGATGATGCAAGTATAATGAATCACCCTGAAGACTTTACGATAATCACCCGCTCATCCTGCTTACTAAGGAAATCAATAATTTGACACTAACTATTGATTTGAAATGAATTGGTCCACAAGGGTCTATCATAATAAAGAAATAACAGACTATAGCATACCTTAAATGACCAATCAGAATTGAGTATTCAAAGAATCTGTGGAATAGAATCACTATAACTCAATATTTTACTGATCTATAAAGATTTTCTGTAAACAAATGTAAAAAAAAACATGTTATGTTGTGTCTCCCCAAATAGCATGAGAACGTACATCCTTATGTGTGTGTGTGATACAAACCAAACAGGGACCCACTCAAAAACATTGCTTTTCAGCGGCACTAGTGGACCCACTGGACCTTTAACTCAACTTCATCTCGTAATTTATCTCTTGCTGATAATGAGGGGTTTTAAGCTGTCATGTTTGTTTTAAAGTAGGTAAAAGGTTAATTGTTGTTATCAGTAGCAGTGAGACCATCCTGTGTTAAACGCATCCGCAGAACTACTGTAAAGTCTGATTTGTAAGTTAACCAATCAGGTGCAAGGCCAACAGGAGTCACCCTTTTACCCATGTGTCTCTCTGTGACACTTGAGTATCAACGTGGCTGCCTTCCAACATTTCTGTTTAAGGTTTAAACCCTATAGACCTTGTGCTGTACAAAGATCATAATGAATTGTAAGACAAATGTATAAAGCATACACACCTTTCCAATTTAGTGTTCTGCTTTTAAATGATGACCACATGTAGTACTGTGTTTCAGTTGAAGGGCACTGTGGCAGTGCTTTGACAGTTTGACAGTTTTGTGAAAGTATAAATGGAAACATTGACACACGTGCTGTGCTCCTGTCGGTTCAAGGTGCTGCGCGCTTCATGATCAAAGAGCTGTCGTATCATAACCTGGAGCTGGAGAGAAACCGACTCGAGGAGCAAGGCGTCAGGAGGCAAGATGTATGGCCTTTCATTGTCATGATGGACGACTCCTGCGTGCTGTGGAACACACACGAGCCGGCAGACAGCAGGTAGTTATTGTTTCTGATTTGTAACAGAGTCTTGTTATAGGAAAGTATGGAGAAGGTATGTGATTTCTAAACTGTGTCCTCAAAAAGAAAAACATATTAACGTGTGTCCTGTCCTGCTTTTTCTCTCCCAGTGAGACAACAGAGGGAACCAACGTGTCTCTAAAGAGGGTGCTGCAGCATATGGAAAACACACCGAAGATCTCCCTGTATGCGATATGCGGGACTCGCAGGTGGAGCAGCAGCCTAGCTCGAAGGTCCCCCAGCCAACCCTTCAGCCGCTGTCACCTCCACGACTGCATCATGCTAAACGTGGACCTGACGCAGAATGTTCAATATGACCTTAATCGGTAAGTTAATAGAAAACTGTGTTTATCTGTCACACATTTAGTGATTTCTGCAGTGTCATGATCCCCTAGTGTTGTGCAGGTATAGCTGTGAGGAGGTGGACTTTAATCTTAGAGTGAACAGCAGTGGGCTGCTGCTGTGTCGCTTCAACTACTTCAGCCTCATGAAGAAACACATTCCAGTTGGGGGGAACAAAGACTTCCTGGTCAAACCAAAACTCATGGTAGGTGTTGGCCCAACTGTAGCTGTGTACTGCATGACAGGATGTATGATTACCATTAACATGATGATTCAACCTCTATGGAGATAGACATATGACAAGCATGATCATTTCTGACGTGGGCCTTAGCTGATCTAAACAAAACATTGTATACTGCTTTGAACTGGTATTCATGCATCTTGTGACTCTATTGTATATAAGCATGAGAAGGACACTGTTCTGGGAACTAGTTGTACCATATGCTCTGTATGTGATGACTACTTCCATTCTTGCAAGCATAATAAATACATGTATCCTGATATTGCAGCTCAAGCCAGTTACGAGTGATATATTTTTTTTGCTTCTTTCTGTCCCCAGGAAATAGAGAACCTCACCACCATCAGCCCGTCGCAGTATGTCTGCGCCCCAGACAGCGAGCAGACCCTCCTGGACGCCCCGGCCCAGTTCCTGCTTGAAAAGTTCCTGCAAAGCTGCAGCCACAGACTGTTTCCAAAGGCCGTTCAGAACAGAATCAACCCAGTTCTGTCGATCGACAGCTACCTCAACATCAGCCCGGAGGTGAGAGCCCCCAGGAGGTTTAACTGAAGCAGGAAGAATATTAGCATTGTCCTTTCAACTTAACCTTATAGCAGGGGTGGGGAACCTCCGGCCCCCGGGCCGTATACGGGCAGCGAGACCATTTGGTACGGCCCTCGAGGTAATTCGAGGTAATCTGTTTACAGTTCTGTTTCATATGGGTGTTGAGAGATGTATCCATAGATCTCCTAATGTTGCTCTTAAAGTGCACCAGATTGATGCTTTTAACTTCAACATTTAAAAAAGAATCTTCCTGGTGGAGCATCCCCCCGGACCCTCATAGAGGAGGTTAGGTCCTCCCCCACTTAAATCATGTCCACATGGATAGGAAAGTCATGGTAAGATATCTGGATTAAGAGGTTGCTTTTTCTTTGCACAGCATGATGGAAAGGCGAAATGAATGGGCTGTGATTTTAGTATTTGTAAGCAGAGGTCAATAATTTGTACGGCCCTCGGAGGATGTTGAAAAAATGTAAATGGCCCTTGAGAGGAAAAAGGTTCCCCACCCCTGCCCTATAGGAAGACCAAACTATTGTGAAAAGCTTTGTACATATTTGACTACTGTTTTAGGAGAATTTCTAAAGCTTTTGCTGAGAAAACATACTGACTGAGTTTAATAGGTTTTCTAAGCCTGAAGTTTGTATAATTTTCCTAAACCACAGAGAAACGCGTTGCATTATTTTACCATCTGTTTTGCTAAGAACATTCTGACCTGCATCAACGCACATGTGCAAACACTGAATGCTAGCAGTGCAGAGTTTTGATGTGCATTTCTGCACGTAAGGTGACTTTCTCTGCACATTTTCTGCGTTTGCATTTTCTCCTGTTATGGAAATAAATCATGTTCCACACATTTCAATCTATACACTAGCTCCAATTGCTCACTATATAGGTTTCATAGGGATATTTTAATTAATTGTGTGCTAAGAAACGTCACTTGATATTACCTTTAGTTTGATTTAGTGGAAATAATCAATTGTTTATGGTTATATCTTTTGTCCCAGATTTCTGTGTGCTACATCAACTCTCGTCCACACTCCACTAACCTGAGCCATCAGGGCGTGCTGTTCAGCGGCCTGCTGCTTTACCTCTGTGACTCCTTCGTCATTTCTGGACTCCTCAAGAAATTCCGCTTCCTCAAAGGTGACACATCAGTAGTTTGGCCCTTGCCTCTGTAGATTTTGACTCTGACACCACACTGGTTTTTGTTCTGTCATCAACAACCCTCACAATAAACTGATTTAAAAATTAAGGAATTATTATGGGAGAAATATTTATTTTATTTAGAATATACTTTATTGAAAATAAGGGGTCCTATCTATACAAAAAAATGTGCTAACAAAACTGTTGTCCATTTCAAGAGTTTAAATCATGTTTTTATTTTTGCCTAGATAATATTGTAAATCATCAATAACATGTAGTATTTGAGGAAACTGTCTTGAGCATGCCTAGGTATATTATATTTGTCCATGTGTCTTTCTGTGATTGTTGCCTTTTTGTACTCATAAGTTAATGCATATTAGCATTACATTACATTGCATTTAGCTGACGCTTTTATCCAAAGCGACTTACAATAAGTGCATTCGACCAAGAAGATACAAACTTGAAGAAAACAGAATCATATAAGTGCATCAGGTTTCATAGAGCTAAACCATTTCAAGTGCTACTCAACTGGCTTTAGATAAGCCAGTCCTTTGTTAGTATGTAAGTGCTTAGTTAGTATATGAGTGCTTAGTTAGTAAATAAGTGCTTTTTTCTGGGTTTTTTTCATTTTATTGCTCGATGTGGAGTCGAAAGAGATGAGTATTCAGTCTGCGCCGGAAGGTGTGTAAGCTTTCTGCTGTCCTGATGTCAATGGGGAGCTCATTCCACCATTTTGGAGCCAGGATAGCAAACCGACGTGTTTTTGCTGATGGGAACTTGGGTCCCACTCACAGTGAGGGTCCAGATAGATTAATAAATATATCACAAGCCTGGGTAGATAAAATAAGCAGCAAGCAAGTGTATAAGGGTTTATAACAGGGCTTTTACACTCTGGGACTAATTTGTTTAAGTCTTGTTCATGTCCGCAGGCGCCACTCTCTGCGTGATCTGCCAAGACCGGAGCTCCCTGCGTCAGACCATCGTCCGACTGGAGCTGGAGGACGAGTGGCAGTTCCGCCTGCGGGACGAGTTTCAGACCGCCAACTGCAGTGAGGACCGGCCCCTCTACTTTCTGACTGGCCGCCATGTTTGAACCTGACACATGGATCCACTGCTCGGCTGCAGAAACACTATAAAAAAGGAGGAAATACTTTATCCCAAACGAGCCAGCGATCGTAATTGTTGCCTTTCCAATGGAAGGGCAAAGGGGAAAAGCTGGAGCCCAAGATCCAAGGTGGACACATGTGCACTATGTCTGGCTCTGAACAGGGTCGGTGCTTGTTTTAACTTTTGCTTGACGCTGGGTTGGTCTCCACTCGAGTTTGTGTTCTACAAAAGAAAAGACTGATGTGGAAAAAGCCCAGCTGAAACTGAACTTTATTTGTTTTGATGTTCGCATAAATGGACGATCCCAGATCAATGATGTGACTATTTGAAGAATGTATCTGTACATAAATATATGTACTTTGACAGCAGTATGTCCTTTTCTGGATATACTGTTTATCTCAGGGTTTTAAAGGGAGATCAAAGGGAGGTCGCTGAAGCTGTTAGCTCACCGTGTATTGTTGGCATTAAGTTATGTTGGCACTAAAGACATCTCAGCTGTACCTTGCCTTTCCCCTTCGCTTTTCTTGTACCTCCTCGCCTGCTCTGCCTCTCAAACAAAGCTCATTGACAAGTCAACACACTACATTAAATAAATATCAACATAGAGAATGGCCTGTAGCCTATTTGAATCATAACACAAATGAAAATGGGGACTCCTTTTTTCTTGTGCCTCAAAAAATATTTATGTGGCACTGATAATCCTTCTGACGGGGAGCTATACAGTATGAGTGTGGTTTAGTCTGTAAATGACTGACACATTCATTTATCCAAAGACTTTGACTACAACTAGAGTAAAGTACAAGTTGTGTCCTTTTAAGAAATAGTTGTGTGTTGGCTTAACTACACAGCTTTGGAGCAGGTGTGTTGTCTAGAATAGACTTATCTGTGTTGTTTTGCTTTTTCAACGTATCTGTTAATATTTTATGCCAATCAGGCTGAGCATCATGGAAGTGGGATTAGTTTATTGGTATGTTTTAAATTACATATGTTTTGGTTAGGCATCTACTGACTTGAATACTGGGTATTTTAGCATAATCACATAAAGTCAGTAAATGCCATATGATAAACAAGCCTCTTCACTGCCAAATATCCTGCTACTGACTGTGCCTGGGATTTCACTTCCTGTTACAATGTTCTGAGGTTTATTGTAAGTAGATGGTAATGGCTACCATCCACACTCACAATCTGCCAACCTTTTGTCCCCATAACAGAGGAAAATCAAGGAAAGGGTTACAAACTGTGAAAAGCAGTTGACCAGATCATTTCATATACTTGAAAGAAGAATGTTTTTGTATGTTTATGTGCAGGGTTGTCCAAAGAATGTGCCTTAGGTGACGTTTCATACGGTCACAGCTTAAGTCATTATTTTTTTGGACCAATAAGAATGAAGAAACCATTTAACTGTGAGGCGAAGAAGTGTTGTTTGTCTGATTGAAGCAAAATGAAATAATTGCATTTCGTACTACTGTACTGTTTAAAGCTTTGTTTACATTATTAATATATTATATCATTCCCCAAACCACTGAGGGTTACTGATGTTTTTTTAGTCTTGTGTAACTTCTGCCAGTCTGTTTCAGTCATGACGTCTTTCTGCATTTTATTTGATGTTGCAATGGCAAAAATAATCTACCTAGATGTGTCCTTAACCATATGTCTGTATCCCGTCCTGTTCTTGTGTTGGATTTTTATTGAAAATGAAAATCAGGTCCATGAGGGATTCTTATTTATTTGACAAGCATTTTGGACTGATAATCATATTGAAGTGTAATATTTGATTGCATGCTTAGCTCGCTTAAAATGAGGGAGTTTGTCCTCTTCAAAACCATCCGTGAAGGCTTTGCACAAGAGCCAAAGAATGATTCTTAGATCTATTGAATGTCAATGGGGGAAGGAAATGTAAACTTGCACTAGTTGCCAGCAGAAAAAATATATTTCCCACTGTTAATTGCACGCCCCCAAATTAGTCCAAATATAAGACTGGTGATCAACATTTTAAATTAAACTCCAATGGTCCGTAGAATGTGTCTTTCTTTAAATAATTGAACACTTAATATGCAACTTGCTCACACAATCTTCACTGAAATGTGTTTGAAAACCATGTGCAGCCCAGTGTTAGCCTTGGTGTCCGGGTGATCTACCTCATGTTTATCATTGTGGTTGTGGGCTGTGAACATATGACATTTAAGGCTATTGTTGTTGAAAATGTATGAATGTAATAAAATGGCATCTAAAATCATGTCTCTTTTTGTATATGGTTTCACCTTGTAAAAACTCAAGCTGTGCAGCTGCATGATTTTTATTTTATCTTAGTGGACTTACTTAAGGTTCCCAATACTGCTGAATGATCTGATGCAAGTACATTAATTCTCTTCTAAAGCATGTTGTTGAAGTGAATAAAAGAACATACTGAATATGCAGCCCTGTATTTGGCATGAGATTTGAAATCCTCTCATCAATTTAACCCTAAATCTTTTTATTCTCTTAAAGAGTGAACACCAGGACCCTGCTTGTTTCCTTGTCACCTACTTTCCTAATTTCGGTTTTAACTTCGCACCTCTGTAGCTTTGCACTGTGACTATAGTTATCACAAAATGGCTTCATGATGGAGGCTATAGGACCTTCACTGTTAGGGCACAGGGGCATTGTTGGTCCAGGGATGGGACTATTTCAGCTCCTGCAAAGTAATATTAGAGCACACTTTCCATCAACCTCCAACCCCTGTGTGACATAATACAGGTCTATTTTCAGCCAGCTGCAGGCAAGACAGGATAAGGAAGAGAGGGCAAGACAGAGCTGCTGGCATGCTCTTTTGAGAAAAGCATAAAGATGTTGTGCATGAAGCCCATGGGATTTTAAATGTCCCAATGTGATTCATTTTGAGAAACTGGAGAATGCTTCCAAAGAGTGCAAAGGGTAATTGACTTTTTCATGACTGCAACAACACACCATGTAAGGATTGACCTTTGGTTCAAATATACTGCAATTTTACATGTGTTGCAGTTTCCTATTTCAATTTCATGTGTGATTCCTTTAGCTGTTATTTAAACACACGCTTTGAAAGAAAATGATAGAAAAGTCCCTTGATAATTCTGACATAGTTTTTTCAATTATTAAGTCCTTAGGCAATACAGGAATTATTATTATCGACGTTCAAACACTAATGTGATTAAAAGTATCACTGTACCAAACCAAAAATCCTTCTATTTAATATTTAGAACATTGCTTGTGTAATGATCTGTCACTATATAATTATGCAATGTACATTTTTACATCAGCTGAGATTTCAACGACGTTTATAACAGGGGGATTGCTGCCACATAATATCAATTTTCATAGTGGGTAACCAACAGCAAATCACTCATCCCTCTTGGCAGTCTACTCTAATTACTCTCTGGCTTCCTAAAACCAAAGCTCATCTGTCTGCGGGTTTATTGGGGGGTTGGGGTGAAGGTAAATGGAGTGCCGGGGGATTACAGTTTGCCTTTGGTGGATCACATCCACTACTGTGGCTATGCATATCCTATCAGCAGCTAAGCCTGTGAGTGTGGAGTGAGTCAATTCCAGGGAGCAAACACCCTACACTGTGATGTAACAAGGAGAGGGAGTGTGACCCTGCAGTGACACGTTGCTCATGCAGTAAGCCAGCTCAAGTGGTAGACTGTCAAATGCCTTGACTTCAGGGGACGAGTCTGTGACCGCGGCTGACGTCCAGTGTCAGCTCGACACCCTTACGTGACTGAGCTTTTGACTGGATATTATCAGAATTGAGTCACAGGTGTAAAGCCCTCTTGTTGTAGGCAGACAGAGAGAGTTGAAATAGAACTGCTGACAAAAGGCAGGCAATTATTCTAACCTGCAGCACATGGGCAGTCGGGCAATCCAATATACTCTGTTGAGAAAATGCATTACAAGCAGAATCACTTGAGACAGCAGACAAATGCACCTATACTCTGTTTAATAATTTGTTAAATACAGCATATTACACTCATGGTGATAATGTGCATATACTTGCAATTATACAATAGAGACTATATTTGAATTTAAAATCTTATTGCTGCACACACGTAAGACAGAATTTTTTTTTTTTTTTTCGTCTTCTATTTATGTAGTGTACAAAATGAAATGCAGCATTCTATGAAAACAAACATGTCCTTTATGCTACAGAAGTGATGTTAAGGTTAAGGACATGATGATGATGACACACGTGCTACTTAATGGGCAAAAAGTTGGCAAAACAAAGACACCAAAAATTCCACAGGAACAGGAAGTCAAATTCCCTCATGCAGTGCATTACTGAAAGTCTGGCCGCCTGATCTGATCGCATCCTCGATGCCAACTCATACGCGGTAACCAGCCCCTTGATCATTGTTGGCGAAACTAAATCAATAAACGACTGACAACCAGGTTCCATTAACGATACTATGCATCTTGTAAAGGAACATCCACCACTTCAGACAGCCAATATGTACACTCACTGTCTCCCATGTGCATTAGTTTCTTCTCATCACTGTTTCTAGTACCCTCAGACTCATTTACAGAACTAACCACCAACATCTTCACAAAGAAAACCTCATGGAATTCATATACTGCTCTGTTCGGCCTTTGGGATAAACGTTCAAATATCAAATGAAATGAAGTGCCTTGCGTTAAGGAGTTAGAGGCATGGTAATATCAACAAAAATAGTGCAATTTCACATTCCTTGTCATTAATGAATTATTTTCCATGTTATACAACTATTTTTGGTGAGCGTAAAGGTAGAATATGTGAAAATAAAAGTGCATGCAGAAGGTTAAAGAGAAAATCGACATCTTGGGCAATACGCCAATATGCTTTCTTTCAGAGAGCTTGATTTGAAGATTGACATATTTCTCATATGTAGGCCTATGCTAAACATGAAACAGCCAGTAAGCTAACTTTAGCTTAGCATGAAATCAGGAAGCTGTAGGAAACTACTAGCCTGAGTTCTAATAAGGTATAAAACAATCTGCGGGCCAGTGATTGTAGTTTTGTTGCATTAGATAGAGCCAGGCTAGCTGTTTCCCCCTGCTTCAAGTCTAGCTAAGCTAATCAGCTGCTAGTTGTAGACTTGAAGTGGCATCTATCTTCTTAACTAACTCTCTGCTAAAAAGAAAATAAGCACATTTACAAAGATATTAAACTATTAATTAAGAAATAATATAAATGGAAATACAAATTAAAGGAGAATGATTGACAAAACAAATTGACCCAGGAAGTATGAGTAAATAAATAAAATCCCTGAGGGCTAAAATCCTACTGACACAATTACTAAAGGTTCATGAATAAAGATGATTGAATTTTCATGTATATTTCAAATAAATTGATTGCACAAGGTAAACGCATTTAATTTGTTAGCTAGCTAAATGAGATGGACAAAGATTTAGCTTTTCTAAAGTGACGAACAGCTTTGCTTGTTTTTTTTACAAGTATACCACTAGAACGTTACATACAATTACTTGTAACTGTGCGGAATAAATAAATTAATGTTGAATGCAACACAGATGCTGTATCCAATTAGATGTGCCTTTCAAATAAGAACAAACGTTTTTTTGCTTGTGGCAGGAGGAAGAATAGGATGGAGTGATGAAGGGCAAAGATAAAGTCCGTATAAGGAAGGAAATAAGTAGAATAGGGCTGGATAGAGAGAAAATAAAGGATGGAGGTTATTTTAGAAAAATAAAACAAGAATGGAATAAAAATGGAAGTTATAAAGAATGGAATGCAGCAAGTAAAGATGGATGGCAAACACTTTGAAAATGTAAAGAAAGGAAGGAAGGAGAGAGGAAGTACAACTAAAGGAACACTTTGTTCAGTTCTCTGAACAGGAGAGGTCTTGGAGTCCGGTGCCTTGTTCAATGACCGCCTTGGCAAACTGCTTGAAGACTCGGTCCATGTAAGTGCTCCGTCGAGGCCACAGGCCCTCAAGGAAACCAATATGGCCGCCGTGACAGGTAATGAGCAGGGCCAGGTTAGGATTCTGCTTCACGGCCTCCACTGGAATGGCTGCAAAGGAAAGGTCCCCTATTATACTGTTTTTCATCAATATATTATATGTCTCAGATACAAAACATGTCTCTGAAGTGTTTGGCTCAAAATAACAAACAGATCATGCATTGTCGCATCCCATAAACCCCTCTGTTTCAGCCCTGTTTCAAAAGTGCTGATTCTCTGTCTTTTACTTTAGATGAAAATAAGGAGCCACTCCCCTCTGCGAGATATTTGGTTAAAAAACCACAATGGTGCTCTAGCAGGAGATTCAGGTGATAAGGTGGGGGGGTGTACCTTGGTTGGTTATTGGCTAACAATCCAGAAAAACCTTATGACATCATAAAGTGGCCAAAATCTGATCAGCACATTTTCAGACAGGTTTTTATATAATTGGATCAAGACAAAAAGTGAGCGAATATCTTTTCCTGAAACTTTCAGAATCTCTTTACACAGAGGGGACACATGTTGATGTATAAAAGACATGAAAAAGTGGATTTTGCATAATAGGTGACCTTACGTGCTGTGTTTTAATATATATGTAACATCAGCTTTTCTAATGCATCCAATCCATACTAACAAGGTTTTGTACAGAAAACCTGGTGAGGGGGCTGGGACTCACCATGCGACGGTGAAAAGACATCATCAGCAGCATTCAGACACAGCATTGGCACCTTCACAGATTTCAGCCTGTGGACGGGACTGGCATCAAGGTAGTAGTCATCATTGGTGGAATAACCAAACATAATGGAGGTGAACCTCTCGTCAAACTCTCTGATGGTCTTTGCCTGTAGGGATCAGGTAAATTCATTAAAATGTGGCTACTTTGTTTAATTAGACTAGCATTTGTGACAAAGTTCTACCAAAAATAATCTAACCTTCATGACATGATCGATGTCGTAACACTTTTCAAGCACTGGTCTGTGTCTGCAGAGGAGATTAAAAATAAAACTGTCACCGACTACTATGAGCTGAAATGAATTGCAGCTGAAAATGTACCTAAACATGTTAGAACTGCATTATGACACAACAATCAAGCTCCCTTTCAAAGTAATACCAGAAAATGCATTATTGTGCATTTATATCATGGCCATTTTAGGACATGTGTTCAGGGTATGATAATTGGTAAGTGTCCACAGACTTTTTTTTTTACAATGCTTTGTTTATCAGCTAACAAATAAAAAAACACAGCAGCACTTTTGCCTGTAAAATTGAAGTGTAAAAACTGTAATATCTAAATAAGTAATATGGGGGTTTTTCAATATCCCTAAACATTTAACCCTTAGCATTAGCAGCGAGTTTGCGGCTGCAGTAATCCTGCTCAGGCTGACCTGTCCACAGAGGCTTGTAGGCAGCTGGTGAGGTAAGAGTTGAAGAGGAAGCGGTCCAGGGGTTTTTCCAGTGAAGCAGTGCACTCAAACACATCCCAGCCTGCTGAGAAGACCACCACCCCTTTCAGACAGGTCTTATGGCCCTTGCGCCCCAAATAGTTGGCCAGCATCATCCTGAAAAAATGGAGAGAGGGCGAGAGGTAGGGACAGATGGAGAAAAAAGAAAAACGGTATTGGAACTTGTTTCATTTTTTACCAATCCTTCACTTCAATGGATTAGGGCTGTGCAGTAAAAAGCACCTTTTTTGGCATGCTACAATGACGACTGGGATCATAATAAAGCACCTAAATGACACTACATTGTTTAGGCTAACGCGGATATCGAAAGATATTATTAAAGAAATGGCAATAAGAAATACCAATATGATCTATTTTCACTTCTATAACCCCATAAGCATTGGGAGTGTTTAATATTAAAGGAGGACACAGATAGAGAGAGAGTTATACAACGACCTGACTAACTGAACAAGTAAATGTGAGTGAGTTCTACAGTAAATAGTCAGGTGATTTGTGGGTATTGCATTTCATAGAGTGGCTTTATTACCCGCCCATAGATACTCCAGCAGCCATGATTTGAGCAGCTTCATTCGTCCTCTGTATGTGTTCAATAACAGTCTCCAGATCCTCTGTGTTGGCTGCACAGTATGTCCTCGGCGTCTGTGTGGGACCAAAAGACAGCACTCTTTTATTTCTGTTGTTGGAAATGCATTGTAACTCGTATGACGTCATGAACAGTAGACATGTGTGAGACATACATACATGACATATACAGTAGATAAATACAGTATATAATGCCAGTAGACACGTGGACACAGAGAGCTTACAGATGAATATGTAGCAGACACAATCTCCCTGGGCGACATAAGAACCTTTGTTATTTACAGGCAGAGATAGCAGCACAGTAAGTTGACCTGAGTCTATCTCTGTCAGGCTGCACATGGTATTGTCTATCTTTAGGATATATCAGTTAGTGTTATCTGCTTGTGCTGTACAGTACACGATGCTTAGTTAATCTTAATGAGCATAGTAATAAGATGAGGGACGCTTGCAGGAGACTGACGTTTTAAGGTTTATTGGATCTAGTACACGGGTGTCAAATTCAATTTCATCACGGGCCACATTCGCATAAAGGTTGCACTCAAAGGGCCGGTTGTAACTATATAATATATATATAAAATATGTATTATATTACATTATTGCCTCTGAATTGGATTATTATCGGATAGGATAATAACTTAGTAATTAACTACGTCTGAAAGCAGAAGTCCAGGGCAAATAATTGCAAGTCTCTTCAGTGCGCATGTCACAAAACGAGATGCATTGTGGGACATGTAGTTTATGGGAAACCTGCTTCTGTAAAGTGGCATGTAACCGTATAATAAACGAATTATATTCTTTGCAAGCTCTTGCAGGGCCACATAAAAATTTGAAGTCGCGGGCCGGATTTGGCCCCCGGGCCTTGAGTTTGAGACCCCTGATCTAGTACAAGGAGAACAGAAGATGACTAATACAAGCAAATACGGAGATGCATTCCTATTGTATGCCACCATCAATTCTCACGCAAAGCTATTCTTTTTTGATATTCATATTAAATAGGGCGGGAAGTGCACTTGTTTTGGAAGATGGAACATATTGATGGTGCTTCCTATTCAATACATTCTAAGCATGACAGCCGTATCATCGCTCTCTATGACGTAACTGTAGAGACTTTCTTTTCTCCCTGACCCTGCATGGCAATGGGCCGGTCTTAACTCATATCAGATATGAACAGACCATTTCCCATGTTTATGTAATGTGATGATATCTTGGAGAGTATCTGACACCAGAGATGAAACAGGTGATTTAAAATGTGCTGCGGGAGTATGGGGTGAGGGGGTCTCTACTCAGGGCCATCCATACTCTGTACTCCAAAAGCAAGAGCTGTGTCCGGGTCCTCGGCAGTAAGTCAGACCCATTTCAGGTGAGGGTTGGCCTCCGCCAGGGCTGCGCTTTGTCACCAATCCTGTTTGTAATATACATGGATCGGATTTCGAGGCGTAGTCGTGGGGCGGGGGGAGGGGGGGGGGGGTGTGCAGTTCGGTGGACTAAGGATTGCACCACTGCTTTTTGCAGATGATGTGGTTCTAATGGCTTCATCGGTCTGCGACCTTCAGCACTCACTGGATCGGTTTGCAACCGAGTGTGAAGCGGCTGGGATGAGGATCAGCACCTCCAAATCTGATGCCATGGTTCTCAGCAGGAAACCGATGGACTGTCCACTCCAAGTAGGGAATGAGTCCTTACCCCAAGTGAAGGAGTTCAAGTATCTCGGGGTCTTGTTCTCGAGTGAGGGAACAATGGAGCGTGAGATGGGCCGGAGAATCGGAGCAGCGGGGAGTGGTACTGCAGTCGCTTTACCGCACCGTTGTGACGAAAAGGGAGCTGAGCCAGAAGGCAAAACTCTCTGTCTACCGGGCCATTTTCGTTCCTACCCTCACCTATGGTCATGAAGGATGGGTCATGAAGGATGGGTCATGACCGAAAGAACGAGATTGCGGACACAAGCGGCCGAGATGGGTTTTCTGCTACGCCCGCGACCCGACCACGGATAAGCGGGAGAAGATGGATGGATGGATGTAACCTAAGGGCTTATTCAAATGATTCCTAACATGAGAAATATCCAAATAAGTATAAAGTCTAAGGTTGAATATATTTGAATACATGTATGTAATAATGGATAGGAATTAGCTATACAATGAATTCACACAAGATATTGTGACATTAGTAAATAAATATGAAGGCAGATCAAGCTACTGCTGAAATGATTAGTTAGGTTATTATGATACTTCATATAATATTGCTCAGGACATTTTTTCTTTTTCAAAAATGCCAAATATTCGCTGGCTGTAGCTTCTCGAATAAGAACATTTGATGTTTTCCTTTTTCTTCTGTGATATTGGATAGTTACTGCTGTCAAAAGTATACATTACAAAATGTCCTCTTAGGCTTTGGAAAATGTAAACTGGCCTTTTTCCCTTTAGTCTTATGTTTGATAAACCAAGCTATTTGTCTGTAGAGTAGGCAATAATGGATAACATCACTTAAAAGGATTACAGTGTCAGTGATACTGCCACTGAACACTGCCCTGTGCAGATAGGCTCCCCAGCACCTAATGGGTGAAGCACTGGTCTGTGTTAAGCTCAGGTCCCATCAGGAGTGTGTAGCAGAGTGGAGCAGCAGAAGTATGCTCAGTCTATAACGACGAGGTCGATTGATGGATACTATTATATGATATGTAAGAAGTTTTACAGAGATACTGAACATCTATGAACAATATCAGTATCCGCAGCCCTAAGAAGCCAACACAATTCACTAAAACACCTTTAAAATGCAGTAATTTAAATCATTGAATTGGTCATTTCTGTTATCATGACTTTGCTGTGTTTTTCTACAAGTTGTAATATGTGTAAGGCATCTCTCTGCGAATCCATTCCAGGTGAGTCCAGAAATTAGTAAATGTGTGAACAGAAGATGTGTTATCTCTAAAACGTACTGTATATAAATTAAATTATTAATGTTGCATACCTTTAAAGGGTGAAGTCTTTATATAATGTTAAAAAGCTATACTTTCCCAGCTTATCTTGAAAAATACTATATTATCATTAGTATTTCTTCAGGACACGATAGAGATGAACTCTTATTTCGGAAAAGGGTTAAAATCCCCTTTTAACTTGAAAAACTTTGAAAGGCAGGGCAGGTCATTTACATAACATTACATTACATTGCATTTAGCTGACGCTTTTCTCCAAAGCGACTTACAATAAGTGCATTCGACCAAGAAGATACAAACTAGAAGAAAACAGAATCATATAAGTACATCAGGTTTCATAAAGCCAAAACATTTTAAAGGGGACCTATCATGCAAAATGCACTTTTGTACGTCTTTTATACATGAATATTGGCGCGTTTCCACTGCAGGCCTCGCTCGGTTTGGTTAGGCCTTATTAGGCCCGGCTCACTTTAATGCTGCGCTTCCATTACAATTAGGAACTGGGGGTAGTTACTATAGTAACGCAGTGTAGGCGGAGCCGTGATGTCATCTTCAATGAGAGCCCCAGAAAAACAACACAGCCGTTAGCTCTTAGCACTACAGTCGCTGGTTTATTTATGTCTGTATAGGCCGTTGTTGTGAGTGTGGACGGTCGGAGCATATATAACGTTAGCTTAGCCAAGCTCCATTTAGAAAACACGCATTTTAAAAGGGTTTTTCGCCTGCCGTCTGTCTGCAGACTTGTCAAAGCATTAATTCATGGTTTTTACTAACCGGTATCAGTATGTTGTTACTTCGGCATCATTTTGAAACGTGTATTACAATTAAATCACGGTCAAATATGTTCATCTTGTTGTAGTTGTAGCCCCCTTGCCAGCGATTCTCTCTCTAGTTTAGCATACTCAGCCCAACTCAGCCTGGTTGTTCCTGGCCCTAGAACCACGATTTAGAAAAGAAAAAAGGTGAAAAAGTAGCCCCGGGCCAAATTTAGGCCAAGTGGAAGCGCAACCAAAAACGGGCCCCGCACGGCTCGGCACGGCTCGGCACGCTTAAAGCGAGCTACCCGCTGTAGTGGAAACGTGCCAAGTGTCCCCAGTGTGTCAGGGAACTCACCAAGTGTCAGAAAACACAACCCTCTCTCTTTTCCTCCATAACCAAATCTCTAAAAACGGAGCTGCAACGGATCTGATACAGACTGATCCAGATTTGAAATATCTCTTGCGGCTTTCACACCAGCGCTTTTCCCTTTCTAGCTCCGAGCGGGAGCTTTTCTGGTTCAGCTCCGGTTTCCCTTTTCTGCTCCCGCTCTGTTCACACCGCCCAGAGCTGCCGCTGCTGCCTCATGACGTCCACAAAATGGAAGGCATCGGACGACTTTACAAGGGACGACTTTACAAGGGACGACTTTACTTGGAACTTTACAAACATCACAAGACTTCTTTGTGGTCTTCAGCATCTACTTCAACGACGAATCTGCCCCTGCCCCCGCCTCGACGTAAGAGAGACGTAAGCTACGCCGCCTCTTAGCTCCGAAGCTCTTGCCTCTAGACCGACAATTTTTTGGAGCTGGAAGTGAACCGGATTCTAGAGCTAAGAGGCGGCGCCTCTGCGGTGTGAACAGGAAAAACCAGTACTTTTCAGCTCCAGCTCCGAGCCGGAGCTGAAAACGCGTTGGTGTGAAAGGGGCATCTGACTCAGAAACGAGGAGCTCCGCCTATATGGGCAACTCTCCATCGGCCATTGCCGCTCGAAAGCGCTGGAGACGCTGTAGTACATATGCCAGGCCTGTAGGTGGCGCTGTAGTCTGTCACAAAAGCAGCGAAGAAGACTTCTCACAGAATCAGCCCTTGCAAAAACAGGGCTAAAAAAGAGCAAATAGAGCGAAATGAGGCATGGCTAAAATGCATGATCTGTTTGGTATTTTGAAAAAAAAATTCGCAGACATTATATAGGTATGGCCCTACAATATATTATTCAAATATAGCATGATAGGTCCACTTTAAAGTGCTACTCAACTAGCTTTAGATAAGCGAGTCCTTTGTTAGTATATAAGTGCTTTGTTAGTAATTGTATTGCTCAAAGTAGAGTCGAAAGAGATGAGTTTTCAGTCTGCGCCGGAAGATGTGTATGCTTTCTGCTGTCCTGATGTCAATGGGGAGCTCATTCCACCATTTTGGAGCCAGGATAGCAAGCTAAAGTGTTTTTGCTGATGGGAACTTGGGTCCCACTCTTTACCAAAGTAAAAGAAAACCCAGCTCAAACTCAAAGGAGACTATTTAACAAGTCCATATTCTAAGAATGATGATAATATATTATATAATACCAATAACTGGGGAAATGTATCCACTGCAAAGCTACTCAACAGGAAAGAGTAATTTAAAAGGCTTTTTACAAGTCTAGAAATAGGGCTCTAGCACTCAGGAAAGTCTTAGAGGTGGGAGGCATCTATCACACAGCGGGTCATTCTAAAACCAAAGCTCTGGCCTATTTAAACAATGGACGATATTCACACTAAGTGGACACAGAGAAAACACTCACAGGAGCATGCAAATGCTGTATAATTTGCATAGAATGTAGCACAATGTCTAAGTGAAATGAGGGAGAAAATGCATGCCTTACCGCCAGCAATTGGTACAGTGCCAAGGTCTTTGGGTTTAAACTTTTTTTTTCCAATCTCAGGACAGCTGAGACAACTAAATACTGGCTATGACCTCAAATACAGTTTCAATCCCAATGACACTTAGCTCTTTTGACAGTTTCACCCCCTTTTTCTGCAGCTGAGTCAGAATATGGCAAAGACAACAGCAGGTCACAGCCCCTGATTCAAAATGCACACCCACAAAGATGAACATTAGATTGCTTGTAAAGAGACAGCATTTGTTCATGAATGAGATCTCTGTATGGAAGTAATGGTAGGATGGTATCAGGGTGATACAATTGTCCATAAAGAATGCTCCTCTGTTCCAAAGACATTCAGACAGAGAGGGGGGGACATAAAACACAGTGGGCTCGCTATGCACTCAGAGCTCTGGCTTTTTGTTAGCTAAATATACCCATGTGTATCAGGACAGATTTAGCCATGTGTCAGAACAGCACGTGCTGGAAGAGGTCATACTTCTGTGTATCTGCATTAAGATACAATATCTGCCTGCAACTTAATCCTTTATATGCAACAACATTGTCTGTCCAGCATCTGCTTAGAGCTCCCTCTGTGACACGTGTGGAAGAAATATGCTCTGTTCTGGTTAAGGCAATGAAAAGGACAACTCTGTTGACAAAGGGAAAAACAACTGTTCTCAAAAAGCTTTTTTATCACATATGCACCTCAGTGCGGATGGGTTGCAAAGTAGGACACATGTTAGATTCTTACCAGCAGTGTTTCACCGGAAACCCCTCTGTTGTTGAATACCACGCATCTGAAATACACAAAATGAATCTCTTAAAAAAGTTTGAATAGAGCTGCAGAGATAAGTCAAGGGGTCAATCATCAGAAAATAAATGATCAACTATTTTCTGGTAACAGCATTAATAAAAGCTTAGCTTGAATTGAAAACTGAATATCTTTGGGTTTTTGTCTCATGGTGATGAGAGTTGATCCGATTTAAATATGTCACCTTGGGGCAGTTTTCACAATTTCTTGTCATTTGAAAGACAAAAAGATGAATACGTTCATTTTTAGGGTTTGCCTTTTAATCAAAAGCATGTATACAAGGTTGAAACAAATGTACAGGCTCTAATAAGGTTATGCTAGCTTTTTTGCTGTTGCTACAAGCTACCAACTTTCATGTTCAAAGGAGCATGGTGTCCCAAATATCTTTATTATTATTATTTATGCAGAAGCACAGCTGCGTGAAGAGCATTCTACTGCAAAGTAAAGACATCAGCATCCCTCCTGTCATCCATTATCTGGAGTCAGTCCTGTTTTGGTTGGTGTAACTCAGCGGCAGGGCGGGACTAGATGGTGTGTTTTAGTGTGTGTGTGTTTGTGTTCTTAAACACACACTGCAACATAGATACGGAAGCTGGACTGGGCTAAGCTGCAAAGCTTGTACCGGGATAAGCTGTAATTCATTAAGCTACACAGACAGGAGTGAGGGCTGGAAGATGCTGAGTTTTGCCTTGCTTTCCAAAATCTGGGTGAAAGAATGAGTGCAGAGAGTACAGAGAGAGATGAAGGGACGAAGGGAGGAAAAAAGTGCCTCCCTCTGCAACTCTTCAAGCTTGTGCTTCGTTTGGCTATTTACAAAAAGCTGCTCTTGACACGAAGCTTAGCTGCTCACTTTAGTTGTGCACTTCACCTGACATAACCCCAAGGCACTGGAACTCAGTCACCCATTATGCAATAGTAACCAAATCAGTGGAACAGTGGGTGTCACATTTACCTTTTGTTGATCTTGAAAAAGGCTTCAAGGCCGAAACATAATCAAGACATACTAATATGATTGGACAAAATATGTGTAGATGAATGGAAAATTAGAGCATAAGGGACAGAGAGTGTCAGATGTGTGATTCAGTGCAGTGTATCTGTGCTAAGCGCTGGAAGACCACCCACCTATAGCCCAGATCCCGGCTCTGCTGGACCATGTGCAGGATGTAGGACTCTCGGCTTGTGCCGGTCAGCCCGGGGAGAAGGAGGACTGTGGGCCTGGTGGCAGGGTCGGGATGAGAGAGGCTGTCATCATTGTCAAACCAATCCAAAGAGATCTGTCCTCCATCTGGTGCCTTAATAAGCTCACTGCAGAGACGAGAGGGACACGACAAATCAGCCACGACAAGTATTAATTTGTCTCATTCAAACACATGCAAACACTCAAGCACACAAATACATATACATAGTCATCTTCTCTTTCCGGTTGCATTCTTTGCATAATTATTCATTTCTAGTTAGTTCTAGGTGAAGTGACTCCTTTATTGCATCTATCAAAAGCACTCCCAAAGGGGAATTGGATATTTGAGCAGAGCGCTCACTTACAGCTGCCTCATTTCCCTTGGGACTATCTTATCTGTGCGCTATGCAACGCAAAGCAAGTTCAGATAAGGATGAGGGCATTGCACCAGGAGGTTCTGGTAGTCAATCAATTTATTTGCTCTAAAACCCTAGCCTGGCAGATGAGGTCATTCAGTACCAGCGCTTGTGCCTTTTAAAACCTGCACTGCACACACACAGAAGCCAGTGAGCCAACTTGGCGGTAGACATCAGAATGAAATTACAGAACCGCCATGAAATATGCACAGGAAGTTAGACCTTAAGGTCAGCCAGGGCCAATCCAGAGTGACCAGTGCATAGAGTGGGAGGGGAACTGATGCTAATCCTCTGATCGGACAATGAGATGACTGGAATTTCCCTGACAGCCAACGACTAAAAGACATGTCCGTCCGTGGGGGGACGTACTGTTGTCCCCGGAGGAAACGTGTTAATAACTTAAGTGAATACTCCTACTGTCTGTTATCAGTTCTACGGATGAGTCTGTGTGCATTATGTGAACATTTGTCACCTTGGCAGAAGAGACAATCAATAAAGCGTGACCTAACATGTCCTTCGGATAAAGCTGACTTATTTGCAAGAAAATATCAAATTGCGACTGGTAAAATACAATTTGTAGGCCAGGACATCTCTGGAGCACTACAAGTATGTATATTGAAACATAATGTTGCCTTATTATATTATATTATATTGCGGCTCTTGCAAATGTACACATAATGCAATTTTGATAAAATTCCACTTAAATGCTCAGCCCTACAGTAATAGTAATTAAACTGAATAGATAAAAACTGCCGCGAAAAGAAAAATTGTAAACTTTTGATTAAGTGTCTAAACTTTTCCAGCTATGGACAAAAGTTCATATAAACAATTTGGGTTGATCCAACCACGGGTACCTGGCTGACAACCACCTCACATCATACAATCATACTGTACAGGCAAAGAGGCCATTGAAAATAGTGAGTGAATACATTATTATGATGTGAGAATGTAATGTGAATAAATATGTAATGTGTATTAATAATGGAAATAAGTCTCTCCTAATTCAGTTTAATCCCCTCTACAGCATGTGCAAAGGGGGCAAGGAATGCATTTGCAATTAATCTTGAACACAGTGTACATTATCAAAGGGCACGCAGGGCGGCCTAAGCCAGCATCGTGACACAAAAGATTTATTTCTCCTCTGAGCCTTTGAAACTCTGCTAAGAACAAGACTAGGATTTGTTTCCAGTTGTGAAACTGTTCACAAAGATATCAAGAAATACGCAATGGCAGTTTCTTGGTGACAAAGATTATTTTTAAAGGCTTTTCGCTGTGGGCATGGAAAATTCTGCAGTGCCATTTAATTACTCTAAAAATGCCAGAACAATTAAGCTGTCACTATAAAAGCACACACACTGTACTTTTGCAAACCTGAACTTTAGCTGTTGTACAGCTCACACTCTCTTAATGAGGTCAAATACACATACTAAACTAGTTAGGCGTGTCTACTTGCAAGGAAAGATACATTTCTTGGGAAAATACAACTTGTGTGATAGATAATTAGTACGTCAGTCATGGTGAAGACTTACTTTCTGTAGACAACCCCTGGTTTGGCTGTGACAAACGGTCTCAGTAAAGTCTGGATGCGGCTTTCCCAGCACCAAAAGGTGGGGTAGTAGGTCTCTGACACTACCGGACATTGCTCCCTCAGAAAGTGGTAGAACTTTTTACCCCCGGAGATGAGCTGTGGCTTCTGCAACAGACAGGGAAAGTAAGGGTGAAAATACAAGTTATTTTTTTCATTTTTGCCTCAGGGTTTAATTAATTTGACTTTTCATTACATGACAGCAGATCCTTCCATGTAATGAAGCTTAGCTCTTAGAAATGTTTGTAACATCATATGTTGTAAAATGTTAAATTGCATTAAAACTTGCATTTTGGTCTCTGAAATAAACATAAATACTTCAAAACAGACCAAATAATTCTTTAAACAGAAACACATCTGCTTCATCTATTATACTTTAAAAGAGTATATTAAACGTTAAGCCTTCATTAGTATTGCATAACAACAACTAATAAAGGTTTTTATCTTTGATCGTTGATCTGAATGGGATTTTCACCTGGTTAAATAATAATAATAATGCATTTTATTTATATAGCGCTTTTCACAACTCAAAGACGCTTTACAGTATGAGGGAGGGTAGACAAACAAGGACAGGCAAGTAAGTAAAAAATAAAAAGGCAGTCAAGAGGAAGTTGATTGAGAGGGGGGGGGCGGGGGCTTATGGGTAGACAGAGTTGAAAAGATGTGTTTTGAGGCGAGACTGAAAGACTGTAGAGTGTGGATGTGGGAATGGATAGGAGTCCGGCTACGGTGGATCTGAGGGACCGTGGGGGTTGATAAGGAGTGAGAAGGTTTGTGAGATAAGGGGGTGCCAGATGGTAGAGTGCTTTGTAGGTGAGGACCAGAATTTTGTAGTTGATGCGATGGGAGACAGGAAGCCAGTGGAGGTCTTTGAGGACTGGGGTGATGTGATGCCATGATTTGGTATGCGTGAGGAGACGTGCAGCTGCATTTTGAACCCGTTGGAGTCTGTTGAGGGATGTAGTGCTGATGCCGTAAAGAAGTGAGTTGCAGTAGTCAAGGCGGGAGGAAATGAAGGCATGGATTAGTCGTTCGGCTGCGGGGCGGGTGAGAGAGGGTAGGATTTTTGCAATATTGCGGAGGTGGAAAAATGAGGTTTTGACTGTTTGGCGGATGTGAGGTTCGAGGGAGAGGGTGGGGTCAAAGATTACGCCAAGGTTGCGTGCCTGATTGGAGGGGGAAACAATGGTGCCATCGATGGTGAGAGTTATGTTAGTGACCTTGCTGAGGGTGGATTTGGAGCCGATTAGGAGGAGTTCTGTTTTGTTGCTGTTCAGTTTGAGGAGGTTATGTTGCATCCAAGTATTAATAGCTGTCAGACAGGAATCGATGTGGGTAAGGGGTGGGTTATGGAGGGATTTGGTGCTGAGGTAGATCTGAATAAATAAAAAAAAGAAAGAAAGAAAGAAAAGAAGAAAAAAAAAAGAAAGAAAGAAAGAAAAGAAAAGAAAAGAAAGAAATAAAGGAAGGAAATAAAGGCTACACACATCTAATAAAGGCATCGTCTATTACAGTAGCTTCCTTTTTTGATTAAGGTCATTCCACTGGAGAAATGGTAGGATGATTGTAAATAAATCCAGCAATCTAATTGACAAATCAAACATATTATCTAATATGTTTACTCACATAATACATTTCTATATGTCATCATATGTCATCTAACTCGTGCATAATCTTATTCAGCAGGGGATTTGTAATTACATAAAACCAACCAGCTTTCCATGAAATTAATGACGGCAATTTACCATGCAGCGCAGAAAGCCTTGAAACGGCATGTCTAGCTAACATACAGTAACGTTAGCCTAGCATGGTCAATGCCGACATCCAACTGTATGCAGGGGATTGATTTATTGTTGTTACATAAGTGCTGCACATGGATGTAGATGAATGTGCACATCAATTTTAGATGAATGTGCGCATCCGAGCGTGTCTTATCTGCCTGAGATCCATCCCACAGGTGTAACGTTTGCACACTGGTGCACAGATGCAACATAATCGAGACCTCCATCAGCAGGAGCCCCAGTCAACACCATCACCGGGCCGGCAAGTGATGCTCCACCATGACAAGCACAGCGGTTTTTATTGAACATGCAGGACCATAATGCACATAATAGTCCCTCTAAAGCAGGTTATAAAACATGACTTACCTTTGCTACTGAAAGCAAATAATAGCAGGTGTACGCTGCGCTAAAGCCCAGAACCAGAGACAGTCCTAACCCCGATCCAAAAAGCCCAACTTTCACTTGATTTTCCAGATAATGTGAGAGGTCCCTAGTTAAAATGTTGAAATTGAAGTCCAGCTCAGTCCAGATCATTGCAAGATCTCCTGTTTATCCTCGTACTGCAAGGACAGCGGCCAGCTCGGGTGAAAGTCAGCTGTGTCTGCCTGCGAGCTCACTGTGAAGGAGGAACAATAGTAATGGGGACCATATAAGGGGAGATATAACGCTGTCTGCAGAGCGGTGGCGCTTTATGATCGGCTATGTACAGTCAGACAGACAAGCAGGCACAGTCGCTCCCTGCAGACGACAGGGGGGAGGTGCACCCTGCGGCTCTGCAGATGCAGCCTGGAAAGCCTCCCCTTGAACTCAGCCAAAAGACAATAAACAGATAGGTGCAATGACAGCATTCAGAGTTCGGAAGTAACTGAGTACATTTACTCAAGTAGGCTACTGTACTTCTTGAGTATTTCCCTTTTATGGTACTGTATACTTTTACTCCACTACCTTTCAAAGGAAAAGTAATGTTATTTTACTCCACTACATGTATTTACCACCTTTAGCTACTTTTAACAAAATGCATCTCTAAAAATTAAAGTAGTGATTCAAGATTCAAGGATTTTATTGTCATTCGTACATAGCTACAGTGTAGTTATGTCGATGCAAATCTTATAGGTCACATGCTCCTCCAACAGTGCAATACAATAAAACAGATACAATAGTGTAAGTAACTACAGTACACATAAAATAGAATATAAATAGTGGATAAGACAAAACAGTAATATGATTTAATTATTTTACAAAAAGTCAGAACTGTTTTTGTCTATAACAGTCAAATGTAACTCAATGCAACAATAGTATCTAGAAATATCACATTTATAGATAGATTTATATACTTTAAGTACATTTAACTGATAATACTTTTGTACTTTTACATAAGTAAGATTTTGAATGCAGGACTTTTACATGTAGTGAAGTATTTTGATAATAATGGTACTTTTACTCAAAGTAAAGCATCTGAATTCTTCTTCCATCACTGACAGCATCACCGTCTTCAGCTTCTTAAACAATGTAACGTGTTTGCTGCAGTGGTAATCCACATTACAACTGGATTATCAACTAGGAAAAGAAGGCAGCTACCCCAGGGGCTACAGGCCCACAGGGGGCGCCAATTAGATGGTGGTAATTTAATTAACTGAGAATGCGTTTGTAGGACTACTGTATGCACCACTGAAGCACACTATAGGCGCCTTAAGGCAACATATTGCTTAATTTGGGGCCCCATTTAGTATTGAAGGACCGTGGGTAACTGTTTAAGCACTTTTATTTAAATGAAATTCATGTTGAGTTTATATGGTAGATTTAAGGTGCATTTCTGCTTAATAATAATGAAACGAGATTGGAAACAAGTTCAAAAGGGGCCCACAGTAATGTTTTCCCGGAGCTAGAGAGTGGGCTATTCTAATATATGCCAACCGGAGATTGTTATTGTTTGTCTTTGAAAGTAGTCTGTTTTGGTGTTATCAGACATCACATGTACAGCATCTGGTGAGTCTGATATAAATAACATTTCAACTTAGACATGTATTGATTATGAACAGTTAATACAAAAGTAATATACAAAACAAATAGAATATTTTTTCAATATCTTAGTTGAGTTATGTTTACAATTAATAACTGAATTCAGTAAAGTAAAGTTTTAACATGTCCTTGAAAGGAAAAACAAAAGCCATTCCATTTAGAAATACCAGCTGGAATTCTTGGACACACTTTTTCTTCTGTGTCTGCTGGATCTTATTTAATTTAATTTGAATTCATGTCAGCTTCCATCAGTTCAGCTTAAATGATACCATTATACATTAAATGTGCAGTAAACACTGCAGACAGTTTAGTGAGCATGCAAATATATATTGTTCCAGATTTAACAATTGGTAGTGTTCATTAAATATGTACTCAATGTTGCTTTGTACAGAAGTTCCTGCGACTAGACATGCATGTATTTGTCAAACACTGGAGAAAAAATAATTTTGCTCAAAAATCACTGTTTGATTGTTGTTAATGACTGTTTCTGTAGTCTACTTGCATGACGAATTAAAACATTTAAAAGGGTTACAGATTACTGGTATTATTTCAAAATCATTCGACAAAAGATTCAAAAAGATCTGCTTCATCTACTTATTAAAATGGGTTAAAATACAGAGATTATGTGTTTTATCTTTACCACACAGAAACCGAGAATGGGTTTGGACATCCAGATGCGCATGCGCGCCCTGGGCTGGACTCGTACTTGTTTCTAGCCTCTCGTCTTCGGGCTTTGTCGTTCACCTCCGTAGCTAGTTGTTGCTCGTCTGAGGTCTGAACGATGATTGACAATAATGGCGACGCGGTTATTCTGAGTTGACTCCAGGGAACCATCTCTGGCTGACAAAGGGAACATCTTGGATGGATTTCCAGCACCATACACAACAACAATAAGGATAAGCAGCGACCAAAAGGACTACATTTACCTCAACGAAAAGGACTTGCTAGCCTGGAGAGGTTTATCTTGCTAGCATTGCGATAGCATAGCAACTCAGCTCGCTAGCTTGCTAAGTTGAAGAGGTGGCATTATTGTGTGTGGAGTGGAGGAGAGACATAGCCAGCTTGCTGGGTACTGATATCGGTCTAAGCTAGCAATGTTGCTTCTCAATAGGCTTTTGGGGTGATTCGTGTCTTATTCTCAGAGGCAAACCGAGGGTTAGGGTTAGCGCTTGCAAATAACGTTAGCTTTTGGGAATAGTTTTGTGAGACAGCCTCCTTAGGTAGCTAACTTAGCTACTAAGCTAACAGGCTAGCTTTAGGAATTGTTCCAGTCTCTTTCCTGTTAGGACCTGCTCGCACTTGCAGCTGGAAACTGTCCACCGATCGCTAGCAACGACTGCTAGCTTGCAAACTTGTTAGAAAGAGTTTTGGTACTGCGCGTCCTTTTTGAAAATGACCACGGGGAGGAATAACCGAGCGATGATGGAGGGAGTTGGGGCGAGAGTGGTCCGGGGACCCGACTGGAAGTGGGGGAAGCAGGATGGTGGAGAGGGACATGTTGGCACCGTCAGGAGTTTTGAAAGTCCAGAGGAGGTGGTCGTTGTCTGGGATAACGGGACGGCTGCTAACTACCGCTGCTCCGGGGCTTACGACGTGAGGATATTAGACAGTGCTCCAACAGGTAACTTTACATCCGTTCCTTTTTGTTTTTCAGCACTTTGAGACTCATTTAAAGACAAGTGTCTTTTAATGCAACACAGGGTAATGCTCAATATACAAGACAGTGGATCTTTATTGGCCTTCATTTAGAGACTTTGTAGTATTAAGATGCATTTGTAATCCTGGCAGCTATGAAAGTTGTTGCTGTTATGAAAACATAATATTTTGCCATTTAACATAGTTTTTGTATTACATTTTAGGCATCAGTTAATTAGTTTTAGCTAGTTTATTATGTATGTTGAAAGCAGACATTCTGTTGACTACAGCAAAAGTAGATCAGTATTGAAATGTTCTCTGAACAGATGTGTGTCACAGATATCACTGTGTTCAACATATGCTAATAAGCTGTGGTAGATAATACAAGATACACGTTAAGAGTTGAGAATAGGACAACATAATGGCTTGTGATTTCAAATAACACATTTAGAGGAAAAACATGTTCCAACATTCATAAGTATATCAGCAGGATGGACTACTTACCCATGGTTTAGCCTCATCACCTTGTTCTTGCCATTGTCTTACATCCCAACACAGCTACACTTTGCAGCATGTTCCCATTGACTGGCTTCATTCAGTTTATCATACCTGAGTAACGGTGGAGAAGTTGAGTTTTCAGAAGTCCTTTTCATTTCCCCTATCTTAAAAAGAGAATGATAAAATCACTTGTTGCTAAAATTGGTCTAGCTGATATCAGGTGTCACACGAGCATGTATAACACCCTTCAAAATATATAGGTAATAAAGACACGTTTTAAAGTGCACACAATAGTCTCAAACTATTTAAAATAGGCTACTTAAATAAATGTTACCGCGCAGAGGCAATAAACATTGTTGATAATAAAATGTGAAACAGTTTATTCAAGTAGTATTACTGATGTACAATATACACAAATGCCAGCACACAATATAACCCCAGTGTATTAATGTAGTCTCCTTCTGCCCCCCCCTTAGGCATCAAGCATGATGGAACCATGTGTGACACCTGCCGTCAACAGCCCATCATTGGTATTCGCTGGAAATGTGCTGAGTGCACCAATTACGACCTTTGCACAACCTGTTACCATGGAGACAAGCATCACCTGAGACACCGGTTCTACAGGATCACCACCCCAGGCAGTGAGAGGTGAGTTAACCAAGCAGCAATTGCTAGTAATGTTCCCCACCTTCGACCCCCCCCCCCCCCCCCACATCGGTAAAATGGACCCAAGGTAGCCAGGTAATCCCTGCACTGCATTGTGATTGGTTGGCGTTCGCTTTCACTCCCTTAGTGTGGAAGTCTTTTGTGCGTCTCAAGCAAACAGCATCTATCTCTATGCTCCCAGCCCTCAGTTGCCTGGCAACAACAGAGCCTCATTTCAAGATCCGGTCATACCTTTTTGAAAATGATATTAATGCAGCATTTCCTAGTTATGAAATTTACGAGAACAATTTTCTGATTGGTTTTAGTTGTATATCTTCGGCTGCATGCTCATCAAACAACATGCAGTTTGATTGAAAGTCGAGTTTGCAGCTGACTTTATAAATGCAAAACATTAGCGCTTTGATTCTCCAGAAATCATTGTAGTTGCATATGTGATATGTATATTTTTTTACAATTGTATTATAGAAAGATAGCTTCCTGTTAAAACAATGTACTTTTGACGTATGCAATAACTGTCCCAGAAGTTACTCATCACATATAGTAACATGATGAATTACACTATTCCATTTGTTTGCAGTTATTCTGTCACTGAAATGTTTTTCTCACGGCGAGAGCTCCTTTGTTTTCTCTTCATTTGGATTTGTAGAACTATCATTTATATGAACTTAGCACTTTTGCATGTATCTGAGAATTCATGCATTTAACTGTGAAGATGTTTTGCAGTGCAGACAGTCATGGGTTAACTGTAAAACACTGATGACATAGTCAAAAGCTGGCACACTGAAAATCTAAATGAGTGAGAGTTTTTGGTCAGGATTTAAGGAGTTGCTGCAGGTGCTTTTACCCTTAGGGCAAACTTCAAACTAGGTCATCATCATAAGTAGTAATCAGACAAACAAATCTGCACACAATATAACAAGTCCTACCTTTGTGTGTATGTGAAGTGTGGTTACCCTCTGGTCTTCTTTTAAAGGTTTCTGGCGTGGTGTGTGGAAAAAGGGAACACCCATTCGTAGCCTATTCACTCATGTACAGACATGATCAAGTACAATGGTTGGAGGCTGCGTTAAACTGTTCATGCGAAGATGCTTTGTGTAGAGATTAATGTACCTCCTGTTTTATTGGAAAAACAAGCAATCAAGTCACTGATTTAATCAAAGTCTTTAATCATATAAATTAACCCTGTTAGTCATGCACAATCACTAAATCCAACTTATATTTCATTTGTGTTATTGCATACCCTGTCAGTACTGGGATAATGCTTCATCCATTTCAGGCCTATTTCATCCACATACTCTACTGAATGAACACATGGCCCAACAGCTGGCAGCCTTTTCAACTGAGTAGGACTTTCTTCCCCCCGAGACAGACGTTGCATAATGCACAATGGGTGCTGGAGTTCTCCCCAGCTCAGATGCTCAGACACCGTAGTGGGGTGTTTTGTTACACCACATTAGACCCTGTCACTAGCTGCAGAAAAGGGAGTGGTTAGGCCGCAAGCTGTTTGCATTGGTTAGATCTACACTGTCCAAATGCCGAGTCTACCATCAAGGCTCCCACTTGTTTGATGGGTTATTGCAGATTGCTCAGCTATTAACTGCTACCCCCTTTCCATTGGCTAGCCTCTTAGCTGGAACTAACCACTGGATGTTCATTTGCATTTGCAGTGCCATGATTGCTGGGTATGGATGAAAAGGGAAGGAATTGTCAAAGCTCACTATTCTTCAGCCACTGCGAAATGTTGAAAATGTAATTTTGTTATCACCAAACATCAGTTCCCCTTTTTGGAGACGGGTGATGATGTCAGGGACTTCCTAGTTGGTACATGCTGCGAAGGCCCAACATTCTCCGTAAGATCTTTCATCTATAGCCATGTCTCATTTGCCGAAAGTGATTTACAGCATGACACCAAAGCAGTAAGCACACAGAATGGGACACAAGGTAGCAAGAGGGGGGCCCTGACATCCCCTGAAATACATATTTGAATTGAAATTGCAAAAAGAGCACCTGACAGTGTCACATGTTTAAAGCTGTATCCAAATGAATAACTTGCCTCTGTTTTTATTTGGGCAGAGTACTTTTGGAGTCGCGTCGAAAGTCAAAGAAAATCACAGCAAGGGGGATCTTCACTGGTGGCCGAGTGGTGAGAGGAGTGGACTGGCAGTGGGAAGACCAGGATGGAGGCAACGGAAGGAGAGGAAAGGTTGGTCACCATATCTGTGGAGATGGCGTGTGGATGTCTCCTTTACCTTGTCTTTGTTCAGTTTGACTGTTCCTTTAACATGTTATCTCACGTCACGTTCGTTGTCATATGCAAAGTAAGAGAACGTTTCCCTGTACAATGACATTCTTAATTTTCCTTCCATGCTGAATGTATAAAGACACACAGTAAATACAAGAAAATGACTAAAGACCACTAAACTACTATATTGAACAGAGAAATCTGTACACGATACTTTGCAGACAGTGGATAGCTTAATGTGTGTGTGTAGTGAGTTTGAGGTGGTTAAGGGCAGTGGATTCGACATGTATAACCCCACAACCAATGTGTTTATGATTTTATAGATCCATCCTCTTCATTTTCATTCAGAAACACTCAATGCATTTATTGGTTGAAAGGTTTCTTCTGGTCGAGCATGGCCCCAGACTAAAGGATTTAGTCCACCAACTATAGTCTCAAAGAATCCTGCGGGAGACAATGCAGCGCTGCACAGAAGGAAATAACAGGGATCCCTTGCCCCTAAACAACCTTGGAGAGGAAAAAACAAACTTGCATCCCAGGATGTGATTTAATTTTAAATGTGCAGGAGGCTCAACCGAAACAGGAAGTGCGCTGCCTGACACAGTGTGTTTGGGGCATGCACATGCTACAAGGAAGTGACAACTACAAAAAAAGTCCTCTGGTGCCTAGTCAGGTATGCTGTAAAGTTGAAGATAACTATATCATTGTTCTGCAGCTTTTTTAAGTTCAGGAAAATATATAAATATACACTTAATTGGTGGTACACCGTTACCACGACCCAAATCAATACATTGTCTCGTATACTGTATCGATAATACACTGACACGAATAGATAGCTACAACTAAAGGTGAAGATTCACCCTTCATTTCCTGTAATGAAAAACCTGTTTTAAACTTAAACAGCTAAATCCATTCATCCAGATTTAGTGGGAAATAAAATCTGATGAAGATCCTTTCTAAACTCATCAAAATGATACACTAAATCTGTATGTGAGGGATGATAATCATTTGTAGATTGCACCACTGCTCGAATTGAGTCCGCTGATTATATTTATCTTTACAGCGCCTAAACACAGACTTCACTGCTGCAGGTTATCCCAGGCTTAAATACATATTAGAAAGTAATCCAATGTCTGATGAGGTTGCATTTGTTCACCCCGGTCTATTTAGATGTATACTGTAACTGTGCTTTAAAGTGCTTGTATTTTGACTCTACTCCAGACCCCTGAGTATTCAATTGAAGAGTCCCTTCAGGCGATTTAAGACTTAATTTTGCGGTGTTACTTAATGGCATGTCTCGTTACTGTTTTATGATGCTGTAAGCAATATGCTCTCCTCAAATCTGCTTCTGCATGTCCTGCAGCTCAGATGTTCCGTTAGATTAGCATGGATATTACCTCCTGAGGCCCGTTAATCAATTACCTCTGTAAGGGGCCTGCAAATAATTTAACAATCTGATTTCTGTATTAACTTAAGGCACAACTTTTAATTAAGGAATTAACTTACTCCAATACCGCTCTTCTCTTGACACTTTCTCAATGTGAGGAAAGCACTGCACCGCTTGTGACGGAGAGAGAATGATCTTGTATGAAGCTCCTAACGCTATCTTCCAAATTTGAATTGATTTCCCCCCTTTCATAGCTCATTGCTTATTTATGCCTATAACACATCATTTACTTGGCTTCCAGTGCCCTTCAATATATTTCTGCCAAACGCTGTAAGCTAGTTCTTACTGCAGTAGTCGGGTGCCGCATCAGTCATAATGTAATGCATCAAGTACTTACTCAAGTAATAATGGTGTTAATAGCAGCCACTGCGACGCTGGTGTTGTTTACAGCTTGTGAGTCTGTCATCACGGCAAACTGTTCTGCTGGAGGCTACTGATGCTGGAACCACCACGGCAGCCATTTATATTTATGTGGGACTGTGAACTGCTTCCTAGCACAGAAATAGCATCATGACTGCACAGGATGCATTCACAAATGATGCTTTCCAAAATGATTGTCCAAACAAGGGGGGGGCTTTGGCGTTGGTGCTTGTCTGATCCCCTCTAAAGATGGGCTCTAGTTGAATAGTCTTTGGGTGAAGGCCATGATGGGAGTGTTCCTTTCTTCTTGCAGTATTAACAGTTGATTGTGTAAAGAGCATTCCCTGCTGCAGTGTTTCCAAGTTCTGTAAGCAAGATGGCCGCCTTAAATTGTTGTTGCAAAAAGAACAGAAAGTTACTTTCAGTAGCTTTGAAATATATTTCTAAATAAGCATGATAGGGATTTAGGCATACTGCAAGATGAGTTTGGATCAAGCCCTCTTAGAATGCTAATGAATAGAAACACACATGGAAAGTGATGTCTCAGACCTTCCTAAACCTTTAAAGATGAAGCATGTAACCATATTTGAAAACCCAGTCATTAAGTATTTATCTGTGGAATAACACCTGCATCTTGTTCCCTCTTGACTCTTCTGAAACAGGCAGGAACACTTTTGGATAGTAAATCATGTCTAGTGTTTCTTGTTCTGATGAGCACTGCTTCCCACAGGCTCTGGCTGAACTTGACTTGCTTGTGTTGTATTTAGAAAGCAATAATAGTTAACAATAACTGTTGATAGAGTGTAATTACAATGTTCTTGATGATTTCCCGACTGATGAAATAAAGACAATAGAAGGTTTAGTATTGACTGTAAGATTGCAACGTTGGGAGAATTAAAACAATCAAACCCCCTAGTCATATTTGTTCATGATGAGTCCAACACCTAATATTTCTCAGTAGTTAGGGTGGCACGTGTACTTAACTTGAAGTTGTTTGAAAGTTTATAGATTTACTACATTGACTTTTGCTCTCTTCTATAACCATTTAAGGTTAAGTTGGTGCTCGGTGCATGGCCAGATGACACTGGACCCTTCAGCTAGAGGAGTTCAGCTTGTGTTTGCAGACATGTTCTGGTCTTTGAACTTGGCACTGGGTACTTCATGACTTCTGTAGTTCAACCTTCACTCTGACATTCATTTGAAAATACATGTCTGCACAGAAAGTAGCATATTCACTGAGTAGGAGGTTTTAAGATGATACAAAATCCCATATTTTCACATACAGTATGCCAACAAATGTACTTCAATTCACATCCAGACGATGCTCTTTTCACACTAAAATGATCAGGAAATGACAAATAAAACTCCAAAACCAAGTGTTTTCAATGTTTTTCTTATCTGTCTTTCATCTCCTCCCTCTTCCTCTTCCCTAGGTGACAGAGATCCAGGACTGGAGTGCCGCCAGCCCGCACAGCGCGGCCTACGTTCTGTGGGACAATGGGGCCAAGAACCTGTACAGAGTTGGCTTTGAGGGAATGGTGAGCGAACTTCCAGGCTGACCCTCCTGCTCCGTCCCTCACACACACCCACTGAGTCTCACAAAAGATCAGCTGTCAGGTGGCTTTGTGTCTGACCGCAGGGCTGGGGCCTTTTGTTAGAGCCACGCAGCCAGCATGAGTAAGGCACCATTGTACAGGCAGCTGGAAAGGGAAGGTATCTGCATGATAAAGACAAGCTGTTCCTTGGGCTCTTTTAGGGGGTAGAGAGTGAACACGGAGGTCAACTTTAAAGGAGGGGGCCATTCTCTCGGGGTTGTCGCAGGCGCTGCTCCACACGCGTCTCAAATGAAAAGCATCCTTCTCATTGGTGGAGACTGCCCTCTCCTTTTTACAAAAGAGGCCAATCGGGTTTCTCGGTTGCATAACAGATTTGTCCTTTTGTTATTTTAATAGGCTGAGAGAAAAGAAAAAGGCATCTGCCTCTGGTTTGAGTAAATCATGCTTCCGACCCCCCATCTTGACTTCACTTTAAAGTTTCTTATTAAGACATTCCTGCTAGCTGCTACACAGTTGGTTGTGACGGTTGTTGTGCCAAATGCGGCAACACCTTTTCCTGTTGAGTAATGTATGCTTTGTGCTCAGTGCATCATGAAGTCAAAAGGGTCTTACTGGCTGGATACAGCAGTGTAGACTTAATTTGTCAGGACATGTTTTACTTCCATCACTTCTGAGGAATGTTTGCTCACAGTCTTCTCTGCCCTCTAACTCTGCCACAGTGGCTGCACATCTGAGTCATCACAAATGATACAACACCTTCCCTCAGTGGCAGTGGAGTGTTTTATTGTCCTGCATTACCCTTAGGGCACTGATATTGTTGGTATTCTGCACTGACACTACACCATCAACTGTTTCCATTCTCTGTTTCAGTATTCTTGATCTTTGTACCCTCTCCTCTAATGGAATTACCCTGGCTAATCATTATCTAACTTTGCTCCCTTTTTCTCCCATAGTCGGATCTGAAATGCGTCCAGGAGGCCAAAGGCGGCTCTTTCTACAGAGACCACTGCCCCGTTTTAGGTGAGTTTCCCTCTGATCTGTGTCCTCCGTTATTATTGCACCAATTCTCTCACCTATCGTTCTGGTGCAGTGAATTCAAGGGCATTAGGGGGAGATTCACATGAAGTTAATCGGGTTTGGCCGCTAGGTGGCAGCACCACATAATCACAAATAAAAGAAAGGGGCTCAGGTCATGCAGTTTCAGCATTCCTGGAATTCCAGAGTGGATTGTCTCTGTGGATTCAACACTGCAGGACAAAGTCCGTCATGAGGATTGATAGTGTCCATATTCACAGACAATTATGTGAATGATTTGATGTGTAATGTTTGACTTCATCTGTGTTTTGTCTTTACCAGTATGCTACTACATAATGAGCTTATTTGTACATTTGTTCAATCGCATACTACCAGATTATTTATTTGTATTTATTTTGTGCCATTTTCTATCCATCCTTCTGTTCTTAGCCCCTTAAGATTCAAAATGATTAAAGTGAAAGACTAATACAGTTTTTTTAATACACTTTAAGTAATGCCAATGTTATTTATAATACTCCTAACCTTTGCCTTCATCTCCCAGGTGAGCAGAATGGCAACAGAAATCCTGGCGGTCTACAGATTGGAGATTTGGTCAACATCGACTTAGACCTGGAGATTGTTCAGTCGCTGCAACACGGCCACGGAGGATGGACTGACGGCATGTTTGAGACGCTCACCACCACCGGCACGGTCTGCGGCATCGATGAAGACCACGATATCGTCGTTCAGTACCCCAGTGGGAACAGGTGAGTCTCTATCAACTGGCTTTTCAATATTGGCTGCCATACAGTGGAACCAATAAAACGGCTTCCCATCACTATAATTCACCCATTAAAGTTTTATATAACCCTTTTTGACTTGGCGCAGTCAAAAGCCATCAAACACTTACATGTATATCACTACAACATAAACATTGGTTTGTAACATCCTTGAGAGAAAGACGTTTTAAAATTATCAGTTGATTTGTAGTCAAATATTAAGTCGGTCTTCTTAGCGCCCATCTTTTAATTTTCAGTCTTCTGCATGTATTCAGATCACATCCATAAAGTATAAAAAAGATCTTCTATATCATTTTTGTATTACTTAATCGAAGCTTGCAAACCCCCAGAGTGACTGCTCAGAATCTTTACTTCAGGTATCCTATCTTATACATTGATGGATGTGTGGTTAAAATGCATTACCTTGTCGATCCTCAGGTGGACATTCAACCCAGCAGTGCTGACAAAGGCCAATGCGGTGCGCAGCGGTGACGTAGCAGCAGGGGCGGAGGGGGGCACCTCCCAGTTCCTGGTGGGAGACCTGGTGCAGATCTGCTTCGACATCGACCGCATCAAGCTGCTGCAGAGAGGCCACGGAGAGTGGGCTGAGGCCATGCTTCCTGTAAGAGTCTGAATGAGTTCACACACAGATATAACCACTCTCACAAGGGCCACAACGTCAAATCAAACTGTAACTGTAAAGTTGTGTGAGTGACAAAACAAATCCAAAAATGCACCCCAGTG
Source organism: Gymnodraco acuticeps (assembly GCF_902827175.1). Lineage (NCBI taxonomy): Eukaryota > Metazoa > Chordata > Actinopteri > Perciformes > Bathydraconidae > Gymnodraco > Gymnodraco acuticeps. The sequence goes on from NW_022990941.1 coordinate 212,083, forward strand.
GACAGTTTCATATAAAACTTAGAATAAAAATAGCGCTTGAAAATATGAGGAAATCAATGCTGTTAATATCGGCACCATATATATATTTTTTAAGTCCGCATTTTTTACTTGGAACTCAGTATTTTGTATGCAAATTCTCTAAATTAGGCTCAATTTATGTGTATTTTTCTTCTGTTTCTCTCACACCCAACTGTGCCAGTCCATCGTCTTATTTAAATAGATTTTAAAATCCCTCTTTGGCTGCCAATTATTTTGCATTTATCTTAATGTGGTCTCGACACAACTTTAATCTTCCCTTTTTTTATGAAGTTTGTTCGTTGCTGCCCAGCACGCCCCAGGTTATGTAACGGCAGTCTCCTCCAATATGCCACTTGTCCCTGCCAAACGGGACCCCCCTCGGCAGCTAATGAGCCTTAAAAACCCTGAGATGGCTTGTAGCTTTGATCACTAACCACGGCTGTTTGTCGCCCGCTGCTGCTTCTACTGCAGCAGTCCCCGTTATTGATGGCATCCTCCAGGACGGACCCCGCTCCACAGACTCAAAGTGCCTCTTTCTCATATCGCCGAGATCGAGATGATATGATTCAAAATTGGAAAGCATTTTGCGCTGTCCTCTCTGTATTGCCTGTATAGATGAAGAATAGTCTAGCCGGCAGAAGGGTCTCTTTCTCTTACATTCATCTTGTTCTTTCTTGTGCAAGTACATGTACTCTCAATAATGAAACACCGCTTAAATCTGGAATATATATATTTTTCTGTCAGGTTGTATTCTTGATACATGCTTTGTTTCTGCTCTGGTTTTGACAATTGCTTTGTTGAGTCCTCTTTATCCTTTTCCCGCACCCTCTCATTTTTTAACCTTAACCCTTCGTAACAATCCCCCTCCATCTTCGCTCTGCCACTTACAGGCTCTGTTACACCGAACATAGCCCAAAGACAGCAGCCCTCCATGTACTAATGAGTTTGTCGCAACATTTACCAACAGACCCTCGGCAAGGTGGGCCGTGTGCAGCAGATCTACTCCGACAGTGACCTGAAGGTCGAGGTTTGTGGAACTTCTTGGACGTACAATCCCGCCGCCGTCACCAAGATCGCCCCCTCCGGCTCGGCTGTCAGCAACGCCTCTGGAGGTAAGTGTGAACAGGCACTGCTGACACAGAGAGAGTGTCGTCTTGGTTCTTTGTCATCACCGCTCCCTGTTCTCTGACACCGGCACGCAATCTGTTTCTGCTGTTTTCCCCCTGTTCGAGTAGAGCGTCTGTCTCAGTTACTGAAGAAACTATTTGAGACACAAGAGTCCGGAGACATCAACGAGGAGCTGGTCAAGGCAGCAGCCAATGGCGACTTGGCCAAGGTGGAGGACATCCTTAAGAGACCCGAAGTGGACGTAAGTGCTCGACGTTCTGTATTTTGGGATGAGCAGCTGCCGGTTTTCTAGATGGGTTTATGACGAACAACAAGTATTTTTTGCTGTTGAATATTTTCAAAAGATGTGAGTACATTTATAATTGAAGCTGGAATATACCCAGCTTTCTTCGCTCTGCTCTCAGTATACAGAGGAGGCTGAGAGTCTCCCAGGAAAGGGTTCTGAGATCCTCCCACTCCTGCTCCTCTCTCTCTATCTGAAAAGCATTAAGGCTGGGCCCAGAGGAGGCACCAAGGAGCATTGGTGTGCACTGCAGCACAGACCTTATTCACTCTAGAAAATCAAGATTAGATCTACAAACCCCATATGGTTGCAGATTGTGTTCTGACACAGTCTACAAGCCAGGGAAAACACCCATTAGCCACAGGACCAAAGCGTGTGCCCTGTATGAGGTATGAGGAGTGGTTACGTCAGGTCTGCAATCCTGTCCTCACTCAGAGAGCAACAGAGTGAATGAGTGTGTCAGTGGCGAAGGCTGGCCACATGCCCTACTGCCTTTCAGTGGAATGATTTGCTTAAAGCTGAGCACACTGAGCTCGGCCAAGTGATCCGCCTGCCAGGACAAGAGACGTCTCGAGACTCCCAAAGGAGCACCGCATTAATATTTATGCTGTGAGTTTTTGCAGTGCTGCAGTTGCTGATGAAACATGCACACAAAGCCGCGCATGCACATCCACACGCACAGGCGCTTAAACACACCGTGGCCATTCTCAGGTGAACGGCTAATTGAGTAGATGCTCACCTAAACATGACATTGACACGCAGCCGTATTCTCTCTCTTGATGTGTTGACAGGTGAACGGGCAGTGTGCGGGACACACTGCTATGCAGGCAGCCAGTCAGAACGGGCACGTGGATGTGCTGAAGCTGCTGCTCAAACACAACGTTGACCTGGAAGCTGAGGTTTGTATAATTGAAATGAATGTCTCCTCTCTCTTCTCATATGTAATCTTACTTGCCATAAAGGGATCTTAGCCCACTATACAGGGGGAACAAATCTTATCACGGTCAAAAGACTGAGTCATTATGCGGGTGTGTCACTGTTCCCAGGACAAAGATGGAGACCGGGCAGTGCACCACGCAGCCTTCGGTGATGAGGGCTCTGTCATTGAGGTGCTGCAGAGGGGCGGTGCTGACTTGAATGCCAGGAACAAGCGAAGGCAGACACCATTACACATAGCTGTGAACAAGGGACACCTGCAGGTGGTCAAGACCCTGCTGGACTTTGGCTGCCACCCGAGCCTTCAGGTACCTTACCCTGCAGCCTACTTACAAATGAGCAGAGTTCTCTTTGTGACACAGTAGAGAGAAGAGGGGTCGTCTGAGGCAGGGTTTGAATCACACATTAGTACTGGAGTAGTAAGTAACACAAGTTTCCCCTTTTAGGATTCAGAGGGGGACACACCCCTGCACGATGCCATAAGCAAGAAGAGAGACGACATGCTGTCAGTGCTGCTGGAGGCTGGGGCCGATGTCACCATCACCAACAATAACGGCTTCAATGCTTTGCATCACGCCGCACTGCGAGGGAACCCCAGGTATGAGACACTCACCCGCTCTCCCACTACTTGTCACACCTTTCGGGGGTCTACGAGGGACAGGGGCATGTTTAAGTGGAATCTGTGGAAACTTAAAGATCTCAATAAATGGCTGCTTAACGCTTTCAGTAGATTACATACAGACATGCTCTCAAAATAATATATATGTTAAGTGTCCAAACACGGTTTCTTTTTTTTTTTCATTATCAGAGCCCTTAATTTGAATAGACAATATAAATACTGATACTTACAGATTCTAGCCTTAAATAATAAAAGCGCACTAGACTAGTGTTACTTTGTGACTGTCATTCCAGAAATATGTTTCAGTACTCATGTCATGTTGTTTGGAGTATTTAGACTCGAGCATTCAATTATAATTCAAACTGATGCATAATTTGGTATCAAATATAGAGGCAAACTGAAACTGCTTTTACTCAAAGTCATTTCAGAGCATTATTATCATCAAACAATATTAAAACCTTTCGAGAATATGATTTAAAACTACGAGCACAAGACTATCCTGTTTAGTTTATTACCGGACCACTAATCTGTAACTACTAATCCGTAACTTAATCATCCTCTTGGTATGAAAGATGAGGACTCAGGTTTAAACAAGGAGACAAAATAGGTCCAGTCATTGACATAAACCGACACATTAGGATTAACTGGCATATGATCTTGATGAGAAATCAGAAGTGTATAAGCATGACACTTCAGACACTTTCTTGGGTATAAAAATATCCTTTTCTTGGTATCGCATAGTTGAATGTGTTCCAAGGCGTAACATAGCGTACAAATTACGTTTCAGTATTTACTGAACCCTAACCCTATGTAACGCATTACTTCAGTCATGTGTGATGTTCTTCTTAGAATTCTCTAATCGTCTTTTGCCGTAGTAAATCTAAAGTAAATGTACCAGTTTATGGGGATCATTTAAATTCTTCCACAGATTCCACTTAAATTTAAAAGTAGTTTTAAAGCCATTAAAACTAAATGATCACATTTCACCCTACTATGAAATGTACTCTGGGATTTCAATTTAGTCCGACATTGATTGAAGTTTGAAGCAGGCCTATAGGCTTCATCCAACTCCCCAACAGATGGTATGGTCTCAAATTGACATGAGACTACCTTTGAGGCCTTGAAAGCATCTGTCTTACTTTCTTAGTGTAGTTAATAGCCCTTGAAGTTCATTTGTTGTTTCTTTTTACTGTAATGCTGGTCTGTTGCCGTGTGTTGGGATGTGAGGCTGGCCTGAAGCGGGTCGCCTCGTCCTTGGCCGTCAGTGTTTCTGTGTGTTGGAGCTTACTGCTCCACTCTTTGGCTGCTTTATTCTTATCTCTCAACCATGAGCATATTAAAGATGGCTCAGCGAGATGGCGCTCTGGCTCAGGTCGATCATGCAGGGTCTCTTAAATTGATGGGCATCGATGCTACAGGGTCAGTGTTATAAACTGGAGCGGTTTCTAGGGAAAGTTAACAGCTGCATCCCGTGCTCAACGCTTTCAGTGTGTTCGCTTATGGTTGGTTGCATCTGAGCGTGGTTATCCCAGACTAAATGTCATTCCCCTTTGCTGGCATTCATTTGTTTGACATGAGGGCAAACTGTGGTCAGACGGCTGTGGAACACCTAATAGCATTTGTATTTAAAACAATAGTTTAAGAAAAGGGTGCTAAAAGAAATGAACAGCAACACAAAATGCACAAAGTATAAACATTAGTTCACAATGTGTTTTCTAATGTTTTTACCTTTTATAAAAGATACAGAACAAGTTTGCTCGATCCCTGAAATTGTTTAATTAAATGTAATTATATAGATAAGGGTCTATCTGATTAATCCATATCTTAAATCTTTTTCAAATCAAATGAGATAAATGACAACATTAAAAACACATAATTGAGCATATGGTCAGCAGTCGAGGTCTGACTTTGTAGTCCGTGAGAGAAAACATATTACAAGGCTGATGTGTTGAATTGTATTGCATAGCGTTTAAACTTTAATGAATAATACTAAAGTGATTTAGTAAGGGTCAGAGACTGGCAGAGTGTAAAGAAAATAGCTTGCAGTGCAAATATGGGTGTGTAATGTGTATATGTATACCAGCAGTCAGAATGTAGAGGAGCAGAAAGCTGCTCCGCTGTGGGACTCATTGATTTAGCGGCGAAAAAGTGCCGAAGCACAGCATTTTCTGTATCAGGGCTCCTGTTGTGTTTGTGTGTGCGTCGCTCGCTCGGGTCCGCGCTCTGTCCCCTTGCCTTCAGAGAAACGAAGATATATGTCGCCTTCTCCAGTCTGCCCATTTACTTTATTTCACGCTCGAGCTCCTGCAATATGGGAGAGACAGTCCACAAGTCCTAAAGCCCTCGAAAATCTCTCCCTAGGTTGAAATGAAAGCACCTTGTCTGGCGTGTTTTTAGTGGAAAGGCAGTTTTTTCGATTGAGCGCTTAAAGGAATTCCAACCATAGAATCGTATTTCAAAAAGGTGCATTTGACGACGGCCATGAGGTGGTGCTTGGAGTTGGAAGTTGATCGGAAGGCCATTGCATGAGGGATTTTATATGAAGCCCCTCTAGTAAATGATTGATGGTATTATTGCTTCCTGATAGAAGGTCCACGCCTCTTGTTTAGATTGAGCACTGAAACAGAATGCTCTGGCATACATTGCTTGAACAGATCATTTCAAATCAGAAATATTCCATTACAAAAAACAGGGGGGAACAAGTTACAGTGCGTCACAGTCCCTGGTGTGTGTGTGATGTGTCTTATGTGAGTGTTTTAAGAGCGCTGTTGGGTGTTCCAGCGGTGGACATAAGATTGAGGAAGACACAGAGGAAGAACCCTGTGGGGCATCGATTAATCTTTCAACCTGGTGTCCCAAATACACAAACAAATCAAGTGTACCAACTGGGGCGCTGCAGGAGCTGGGGAGTGTTGCTATATCTCACCTTGTTCATTACACACACACACACACACACACACACACACACACACACACACACACACACACACACACACACACACACACACACACACACACACACACACACACACACACACACACACACACACACACACACACACACCACTACAGAAGGTAAAGGCATGTCCTCCTAAATTAGACCTAGTTAAGTTTTTACAATTGCTACTAAAAATGAAAGCGCTGTTATAACCAGCAACGTGTCGGTTTTCTCGGACATCCACATTGTGTTTTCACCCCGTGTGTGTTTACTGCAGCACGAGCCTGCAAGGGGAGCCTGGCTCGTCTCTGTGTCTTTCCCCCGGGCTGCTAGATGCCAGTAGCTGCTACAATACTGTAAACAATACGATTAATAGCCCATGACTCATAACCGTCTCCAAACAAGCCCTGCAGCGGCCGTCTGTACCCTTTAACTGTCACCTCCCTGTAATATCCCCCCCTTCTCCTTCTCTAATACAGTGCTCAGCTTTTTCTTTTATAATGGCAACATATAGGAAAACCCCATATGGTAATCGAGCGCTCTGTAATCATTCACGCTGTGCTCCAAATTGCAGTATTCCCAATATAATGGCAGTGCTAATAGGCAGCAGCATAAGGGATATATTGTGACAGAATCGCAATTAGAAAATAGTTGTTGGTCCGCAGTGGCAAATCTGCAAAATGGGTCAAATGTTTGCTTTCTAGTGGCTCGCCGCTTTATGCACATGTTCTTCGTGGCTGCCATTGATTGAATTAGGAGTCTTTCACCCTCTCTCTTGCTCATTTCAGACTAGGCTAATCAAGTCAGACCAGCGTAATTGAGTAAGCTAGCGTCTTTTACATTACCCGAATAGATTTTATGGTTATTGGTCCAATGGAGAACACTTTACATTCAAAACAAATGGAGAATGGAGTGCTATTCAGTATGAATTAAATAAATAATTTGTAAATGCTCTACCCACATTCTCACATCAGTACGAGTGATGAGACCAATTCAAGCGTTCACATCAACTTCAAAACTAAATTCACTTTTTTTACTGAGTTTAACAAAAGGCCTGTTTGACATAGCGCTAAGCACCAAATTAGGAAGGGAAAATAAAGGGAGGGAGACGCAGTGTGACGGGAGTTTGGGTTAGATCTGCAGTAACAGCGACTGGATGTGTGAGACTGTAACCGTTTGTGAGCACTCTGTGATTTGTGCGTTTTAGTTCTTCTTGTCCTCTGAGCATCTGGCTCTCATCCACCCCAGCTTTTCCAACATCACTGCAGGACACTTCAGGGGGAAGGAGGCCAAGCGTTTTACATGTGTGTGTTGTGTGTAGTCTCTAAACAACTATATTTTCCCTTTCTCCCCTTTTATTCGCGATGGTATCCCTGCTGAGCTGCATTTGTTTTCTCCTCTATTTCTTCTCTTTTGCTTATTCCCACCCACAGTGTAATCGACTGTCAGACAGTCGCTTTAAGAGACGTCTTAGCGAGACAGCTGTACGGACATGTGAGTGCTGTGTTTTTGAAATAGCGCACGCTGCACATCCACCCCCTGCTATTTTTGAAGCAGCCATTGATAGTGTGGTCAGAATATCAATCCCGAGGCAGGAGACAGAGAGGTAACACGCAGAAAGGAAAGTGGGCCAAAGCAACATTTTGAAGCTGGTATTGGTTTCTTTATTATTGAAAAACAAGACATGACAATTACTGTACACTTTAGTTGTCGTTGGTAGAAGAAAGTCATCAGCTTGACGTGGCTCGCTGCCATTACAGTGACTGTGCTGAAGGCGTCCCAGCAGAAGGAGCTCCTGTAGTCTTCAAAGCATAGCTACAGCTGGTTGAAGGGGACCAAATCCTTTCAAGAGGTGATTTGGTTCCATTTTACCAGCTTTAGCAAAGCATTGTGGAATCACTGTTTCACGGACGGACATGGGAAGTGCTGTGGAGGGAAAGTGTCTCAAAGGCTCTGCTGCAATAGTTTTCAGTAGTATCAGAAAAAGGCCATGTTGCATTTTAACATCTTATTACAACCTGCGATGAGGGGTTGTCACACCATGTCTACCCACTGGTTGAAATGCTCATTCTCACTCTTTATTTCTTCTCCTGCCTGTTCACCTTCACCCACTCTGTGATATACATTACACTCAGCACACTACACGTTTCCCACCACACCGATAACACAGAGGCACAGTTGATCAACCTTACCTAACTTTCTCCTTTTCCGCCTCCCAGGCAGTCTATTTATCTTCCTCGATATCTTTTTCACTTTTATGCTCGCCCCCCCCTCCCGAGGGTGAGAAAAATTGTTCCCTGAGAAAAGGATAATAATAATCTGTGGAAGTGCACTTGAGTCAAATGTCCTGAAGTCATGAAGCAATTACAGGCTCTGACAGATGGGCCCTGCTCAGAGCACGTTGCCGCTGCGGTCACCGAGACGGCCAACAGACAAATGCAGAGGCATAACCACACACACACACACACACACACACACACACACACACACACACACACACACACACACACACACACACACACACACACACACACACACACACACACACACACGCTCCTACAGCAGCACTCTGGGGTGTCAAGTCACAACATTAATTTAAAGCAGTCATTTTAAGTCCTCGAGACTGATTTGTAGTGAAGACTTTGAACAGAAACTGAGGGCAGATTATTTTAGTTTCTTTCACGGCTCAGTAGTACAGTATTTTCCTCACAAGAAAAATCAGGACGTAAAGTACTTTGATTCAATTGTTGTCTATGTGTGCCAAAAGCTTAAGCTAGTTGTTATCACTCATTAGCTCAATATCAAACAGCTTCCATATTTTATTTATTTAGTTTGCACTAAGTTGCAGTTAAGTGACATTTATTTGGCCTTTTTTCAGCTTTCATTATCATTAATCGCAATAAGTGTTCCTTTGACACTATTTTGCAAGAGGAATATAAAACATAGCTCAGCTGTTATAATTATTGACTTTTCTGTCAAGGCCCGAATGAGGTTCTCCGAGTGCCACTGACAGCTGAGTGATATACGGCGCTGCTTGTAGACAGGATGGAGGTCAATGTAGGGCCAGCTTGATATGGCACACCAGAGGCAGGTCTATTTGTAACATACACATTCATAGTCACTCGCTTACACACACGCAGCGCCTCAGTCACTCAGAGTCAGGTGGCCAGGCAGCTCACCTCGTCTGAGGGCCATAACAGGGCAAAAGCAGGGACGACGACAGGCACTCAACATTTGATAATGTCAGCATCTGCTGTGTTTGTCACTCAGACAGCAGGCCGTTGCTATTGAGGGGCTGGGAGAAACACGCAGTGCAAAGCCAGGCACCCTGACACGCCTCAGATGTCTTGACAGAAAAGAGAGCTAGACAGGATATCATGACAAACAGATGGTCCTGAATATTGGACATACATTTAAAGAATTAAGGTTAAAAAAAAAAAACAGCTTAATTCTGATGTTCAGATTTTTTATATTAGAGATGGCCTTCTTTGTAAAGATGAATAGGTTACTTTTGTCAGTACACTTGGTGAACAATTAAGATTGTAGGTGTTGTTATCAGTTATGTCCAATCAGCTTAGATAGTTCCTTCGTTGAAGGGAAATGGAGTAAGTCAGCCCTCTGCTTGGCATATTAATCAGCTCAGATCAAGTGCATTGTATTTCATTAAAACAGAGCTGTCGTACGTAAACCGTACCGTTGCTCTACTGCGGGAGAAATGTTGTAGGCACTAATACTTCCCAGCCACATTTGAATGATGAAGCAATTTAAATACAAGTGTAGTATTTGTATATTTATACTAGGTTTTTTTGAGCCAGTCATTATCAGATTTCTCATCGTTATTTATAATCTTTCTGTATGGATTTTCAAACTAGAGCCAAAATACAGTGGAGAGAAATACCTTTAGAGAGCTTTGTATCTAACTCAAAAGGGTTTAAAGAGAGGTAAACCTGTGCTAAACCTGGCACAGGGATCGTCTATGATCCGAGCACAGGCCAGAGAGGGGGTCAGAATAGGTGAAAGTGCTAGATATGAATAGCTCTCCATGCAAACGACTACCCCCCCCTCGCTGCATTTCTCTCTGTGCCTCTGTCCATATTCTGTTGCCTTTTATTTGTTTGAAGCGGTCAACAATTGGAACCAGCTGACGGGCCAGAGTTGACTCTGATCCTGCATTGTCACTTTTCGATGGTCTAATCTGACTGCCATGCAGCCCAGCAAAGCATTTGGCAAGCATAGCAAACGTGAACAATGAGAGCAGGAATCAGAGAGAGGGAGGGGAGCGCGGGGCAGCCGGGTTGATGTGGGGTGGGGGCATAAAGGCAGGGCAGTCATAGTTAAACACACAAGATAGTTAACACGGAAGCCATATGATACAGCAGTAGGATAGAGCCGGCTCGGGCAGCAACGTTAGTCTCTCTTCTGCCTCCTCAGCAACTATTTCTTTCCCTTTTTTAGTTGCATAGTATAAAAAACGCCAGCAACGATGGCGGAGTTTTGGTCCTATACCCCTTTTGCTTTCTCTTTCCCCTAGAGCCCTGTGGGCGCACTGGATAAGATTATGGTATTAATGGTCAGAAGCAGCTCCAGCTTACCTCTCATTGCTCGCCAAAGTTGGTTCTAAGTTGCAGCTGGCTGAATTTCAAGGGGCTGTAATGCAGTAAAATCACCCAATAATGAAAGGAGGCCCTGTTCATATGGCAATGTCACAAGGCGACTTTTTGCCCATAGTTGTGGTGTAGTCAAATTGTGAACAGAGAAAGCTCAAAACATGATTGCTATCAATACATGCTATCTTATTTAGTTGTCCAATTAATTGTTGGTATATCTTGGATGAGAGGTTCTTATTGGCCAAGTGAGCCAGTTTTAGCAAGCAGCAAGTTCCCTACAGCGAATATTGCTGCAGTGAGACTGCCCAGAGACAGTATAGCTAATGTATGAGCCTTACCACTCACATCCATACTCTCTTTTTCTCTCCCTCTCTCCGGCTGCTGTTTTCTCTCACACTATGATCACAGTCGTATTAACAATCTTGAACACGCAAACAAATCCTCAGACACTGCTGTCCAATGTCATTTTCACAGATCGAGGACAAGCACCCCACTAAGAATACATACTTCTTTACATTCCATAGCTATCATATGTTCATATGGGTACATAAAGAAGTATGTACACCAAGGAGGTAATCTTAGGTATGAAATTGTCTCACCTTTCGCCAAGGTCAGGAAGTTATGAGCAGAACATTTTCCTCACCGTTTTCTCTCCCAAGTATGGTAGTGTGCACTGTAAGGTGACTTTGAGTGTACATGCAGTTCAAGGCTTTCCTTTGGTTGCCATGTAAGGCTGAGCTCCCAGTCCCCCCGCCCCTGAACATAACAGAAGTTTTGCAGTCCATACCATGGCTGACTGTCCCGGTGACCCCCGCTGTCCTCCAGAAAACTGTGAGAATCCAGGAGGATTAAGGAGTGGAATACAGCTCCCTTTTTTTTTTTACTGCAGTTTGAAGGTGGTCTTTTTCTCTTTCCAGGAAAAATGTTGAGGAGGTAGATTAAGAGGTTGGTGAAAAAAGGCAGCGAAGATAGGACGAGCTTTCCCTTGATGGACAGTCCATGGTATGAGGTGCCCCTGCGTGCACCTCGTCTTGTAGGATGATCATCTGCTGTGGACCGTGAGTCCTGGGAGCAGGGGTGCACCTATAAGCTGATTGGCCCCGCTGACACACGAAACATTTCCCCTTCTCTCCTCCCACTCCTCTTTCAGCCTGCCTCCCTCACCGCCATGTCGTTCTCCTATTTCAACCCCCACTTTCTATATCCCCTCTCCTCTCCTACCTCTCACTTTGACCAATATGTGGCTCTTCCCTGTCCCCCCCCCCGTCTCTCTTGTGTCAGCAACGTCCCCAGTGGGAGCGCTTGCTGATGTTTGAAAACGAGGGTGATCCAAGTGGAACAGGAAGCTTTTGTGAGCAGGATTTGGGCTTTAGGCGCAGAGGCAGGCCATAGGTCACATGAAGGCGCTAATGCCCACTCAGCACTTGTGGATTGGTTCTGGCTATGCCCCCACCCACCACCCCCACCCCCCCTTTTCTCTGTACCGTGTTCTCTGTCTTTTCACACATAGATCACTATTTTTATCGTCATCTTCTCGCTTCCTATTTCCTCTGATCCAACCTCACCTGTCTGTGTTTTTACAGAGACACCTGCTGTTCTGTTGCAATGGGGGTGGAACAGATCAATAATGATTTGCATGGTCACGAGAATTGTTCAGCAAGTCTCTAATGAATCTTTGCCCCAGACCAACACATTCCACAAGTTGACACTGCCTGCAACCACACTTAGCTGGCCAGCAGAAAAGGTGCTGAGGCAATGGGTGTAAAACAGAAAATAGATTAGGGAAGACTATTTTAGATTGGGGACTTTTGGTTACTGGACGACAACTGGGTAATTGGGAAAATTGCTGCAATGTATTTGCAGTAGAAGGGTTTTTAATAGGTTGAACTGAAGGCAATAGTTGGTGGATGAGCCCGGTCCTAAAGGTGTGACGTCCTGTTTAGGAAATGTCACAGCCACCCGAGAGGGTGAGCAAATAGGAGAGGGGGGGGGGGGTGAAATTCCTTCCTACATACAGCGGGGTGAAGGTTGGGGAACGTGAATTAGCCCTCTGCTTGTTGCCTGTTCTGGTGTGGGCGATAGCACTGCAGCACTGTGTGCCCTGCATGCCCTGCCGAGGCTATAGCCATCCGTTACACCGGGAGACAAGAAACTGGGTTACTAGCCTTAGTGCTGTGGGTCCAGCCGGTGACACACATCTACTCAACCAACACACATTGCTGCCCAATATCCCCTCCTGCTCATCCTCACCTCCACCCCCCCTCACATCTGTGTTAATACACTTCTCACAGCTGTGTGCTGTCAATCCGCTTTTCTCCCTGTTCAGCACTCCTGACCTGCCCGCTGTTCATTATTCTGATGCTTCGTCATCCCTCTGGTCGCCACATTTCCATCCTTCCGCCCCAATCGGCCAACCTTGGACTCAAAAAGTGTGACGCGTCCTCAAACTTACCTCCCATCAATCAAGAACGCCAGTGACCTCCCCCGCCCCACTATTAAATTGAAAAGTGATCTTAAAAAAAAAAAGCTATTTAAAAAAAAAGACAAAAATATTGTGCATTAAAAGTCCTGGTGTATATATAGTATCCTTGATGGTGACAAAAGCATCTTGGAAGGTGTCGGACGCAGAGGGCGAATTGTTCCTAAGGGAATTTCTCTCCACACCAGTCCAGGTCTGAGTTAACGAGTCCGTCATTAGATAGCGGCAGGGCTGCAACCATGAAGCCTAATGAGCCAAAGAGCTCTGCTGCTGCAGCATGTCCGGCCAGTGCCAGGAACACAAGAGAGAGAGAGAGAGGGGGGGGGGGGGGGAAAGAGTGCAAGACTGCAAGACAAGAGAGAGGGAGGGAGGGAGAAAGAACAAGATGAGAGAGATAGAGTGGAGAGTGCAAAAAAACAGGGCTAAAATCCATGTGGACCATAGCAACTCCCCATCCTCCTTTTCCCTCCTCCACCTCCTCCTGCATCCTCTCCATACTCCCCCCCCCCCCCCCCCCCTTTTTTTTTTTTTATAAAGCCTTTAATTCTTTCCTTCTCTTAAGACAAGAGAGGAGAAAAAGGTGGTCTCTGGTTAAGTTCTGTCCCAGTGCTGCTGCATTCCACTCCCCCTTACGACTACGCGACTCACAGGCAAACCATGCGGTTAATAACTGATCGCATCCAAAGAGGAGAGAGGGAAGAGGCAGGACAGGAGACATCGAGGCCCGTCGGGGGTAAACTCCGTCCGAACGCGAAGGAAGAGCATATATTACCTGTCGGATCAGTTTCTTATCTGAGCTGATCCTTCTCTCTCCCCCTCCTCTCCTCCTCTTCCCGTAGTGAAGAGAGGCATAATGACCTAGAGAGCGCTCCAGCTGCTGCAGCCATCGTGTGTGCCGGGTGCACGCCTGACTCGCTGAATCAGCTTCTATGATTGGGGGGAGGAGGAGGAGGAGGAGGAGGAGGAGGAAGGGTGGTGGTGGCGGGCGGGTTGAGTGCCAGAGTCAGTGAGGGGAGGAGGGGGGGAAAAGGACACACACACACACACATGCACACACATTCCCATACAACCACAAGTCATACCTATAGAAGAGGAAGACGTGGGACTGACATGAAGAGCTGCCATTTGAAGAAAAAAAAAAGGGGAGGCAGAGAGAGAAGAGGGGGGAAAGGGTGGGGGGGGAAACTGCAGCACTCTCCTCTCCATCATGTGCATTCTGAGGGAGAGAGCTGGGAGGATGCCCTGGTCGTTTGGAGGAGGCAGAACGTGTACCTACCGTCCTCCCACCTTGCCTTCTTCCGGTTCCATCGACACACACACAGACCCAGAGCTTCATTCTGCTCTTAAAATGTGCTTTTATTATTCAGTGGAACTTTATACAGTGGCTAAGAACAGCGACTTTACTGAATGTTTTAGAGCAGAATTGTGATTGAGGTGGCTGTGCCTCTGCACTAGAAGACAGCTGTACTTTTAAAAGTCCCTTGCGAGACATGCAGATTTGATTACCAATGTCGGAGACTAATATCCTGTTGGAATGTTTCTTTTGTGAGTCTTTAAGAGATGGACTTTTATTAATCCCTCGTGGGGAAATTGTTTCAGCTATGCTGCAGTATGCAGCTTCTAGATTGTGCATCTCCAGGGGTGACCTTTTTCACTTGGATAAGATCAAGTGGAGATGCTGCTGCAGTTAAGAGGGCAGGGAGAACACGGTGGCAGCAAATTAGGGACACGAGGTCAACCGGCCCCCCGCCCCACAGAAAGCAGCTCAACGGTTAGCACTTTGTGGGAAGCCAAGCATTTGAAGCATGCCTCGGCCCCTGTTGCCGGGCTGCTCCTGTGTCTTGTCTCACCACCTCCCTGACCATATTTAGTCAAGCAGTGCAAAAAATAGTTCCCTGCTCCGCTCCACTCCACTCTGCTCTTCTCCTTGCCTCACCCCTCCTCCCATGTCCCCTCCCCCCCTCAGCGACTGTTGGCTACCGGCTCCGGGAAGCCTCCCTTACGGCTCCCTGCCTATCGATTCCACCGGCCTGCAAGGAGAGAGCAGCGTTAGGCCAGCTAGCCCCGGCTACCATTTGCTGCGCTATTTTTAGTAGCTCCAAATAAAGTGGTCTCTCGTGCTTCCACTTGTATATTCTTGATCCCCCCCCCCCCCTCCTCCACCTTCCCCTGCTTTACATCCTTCACCACCAACTCTACCGCCTCCTCTGATACCACCCCCTTCACTCTCTGTGTCCCTTCGACCCCCCCCCGCAGTCCCTATCATTCTTATTTTAAAATAGAGCTGCAACACACTGCTTATGGTAGAGCTTCCGTCTGCTCACCTCTATACTTAGAAGAACTGCGCACCCGAGTAATGGAGAAAGGGAAAGGGTAAACGTGTAGCGCGGAGGGTGTGAGACAGCAGGACATATTGCTGTGTTTTCCCGTTCATTTATTTATACTGCTTTTGGCAATGCAGGCCAAGTGGCAAATTCACCTCTGACGCACTGAAAAGTTGTGGCTGCTCTCCCTCTCTCCTTTTTGAGCTCCCATTAATTTTCAAGTGTCTTTTTCGAGCTTTCCCGAGGCGCGGCCTCTGAAGAATCTGTTTAATTAGTTGGTCTCATCACGGGGCACATCTATACCGTACGCAAGCAATGTCCTCTGTGCCCTCCTGTCTTTTTCAGACTCGTCTTCTCTCCTCTTATGCCTCAATGACAGCTCACGCACTTACTTACCCCTCCTGCATTTTAACCGCAGAGTGCCCCAAGAGGTGGAAGCTATTTTTCTTTTTCTTTAAGGTAATCGTATGGAAACCAGACTGTGTATTTTCACAATCACATTCATTACAAGTAAAATGCCACAAACACCCTCAATACACCATGATCATTCGTCAAAGTGTATTTTCATGAGCCAGAAAAAATGTCCTGCGATTCTCTGCTACTTTATTTGATAAGCCTTTTAACAGGCTCCCAGTCATTCAGCACTCACTCGCAGTTAAATCTCCTTTTTCATGGCGTAGATAATACCGCATAGATTTAAGTGTGCAATTTAATTAATGTATTGTCACTGCAATTTATAGCTTTTCGATTACATCATCTTTACGGCTGTTACAAAAATTGACCATTCACGAGTCAAAATGGATTCCCGAGCTAATGTGTCTGCTCAGAACTTGACCTTACATGTCCAATGTAAAAGGCTGAATTGCAGCTTTATGAATGGCAACTGTGCCTGTCCACCTGTTACTGCCCTACAGACTCTATGTTTACACACCACTCCAAATTGAGTGTCCCCTCCATAGGGAACTTTCCATCTACTACATGTTAATTCACACACAGTACTTACTGTACATGTGCGTTTCAACTTGATGTTGTGCATTAATCCCCTTCTATCTCCACCAACGACACCCTTGTGTGTTTTGTGTATCCCCCTCAGCGGGTCTCCACCCTGCCTGTTCCAGCCACCCAACCCACCAGTTTAATCTCAATTACGTCCCAACATCCCATCTGCATCCGAAACTAAGCAGCATGGCTTACATCTTCCCACCATGATGAATAGCACGGGCTGAATGTTTAGCTGAGCAGTTAATCGATCAATAAGAAAAGGGTAGACTAATGGATGTGTTTTCTTTCACTGAATGAAGGGGTGGGGCGTATTGTTCTACCTATGACTACCGCTTTAGACGTACCTCTCTTCAAATGTTGATAATGTAACGGCATGGTGTGAGATCAACTGTTTGCATGTTTGGATATTGTTCAAAAGATGCTTAGCGGGTGGAAAAGAATTATAGTTAATACGTCTCTTGTAGAAACATTTATATTTGAAGCCGTTTGCTTGTGGTTATATTAAGTCATCAAATATAGGTACAAATAATACTAATAGTAATTTCAGGTGTATTCCGTTTCACCGTTTGCCCTGATTGTGTTTCTTAACCCTCTGTAGCGTTTTTAGACTTTTTATAACAATGTTGGAATGTCTGTCTTGCTGGTAAGTCGACGTGTGAATGCTGTGTTTAGTAAAGTCAAACATGGCCCACTGGCAGAATCACACAGTCCACACCTTAAAGCGTAGTGGCAGCAGCGTGCTGTGAGGAGGATTCTCTGCAGCAGGATTTTGATCAAGAATTGTGGCAGGACTTTGTGCGCTCACAAAAAATGACACACTGGTCTCCTCTCAGATTGAACAGTCAGGTATTTCGGTTTCAGGTGGTGATGAAGCCCACGTTTTCTGTTTGATTTTTTTTCTTTCATTTTGATTTTATTCAAGCCTGCTAGTAAAGTCTAGGCCGTTCATTCAGCTCGTCATAATTCCTCCCATCTGTGTGCCCGCCCACCAGTCGACATCATGGACGGATTAGAGCTATTTCTAATGAGTCCAGTTTGTGCCTTTTGAGTACATCTCCACGCTCCTCTTCTATCAGCCTGGCTCTTCCTCGTGCTCACTTTATCTCTCTCGTCAGTTCCTCTCCGCTCCCTCCCCCACTCCTCCCGCCCAGCCCCTCCCTCCTCATCCCTTTACACAGTGCATCATTTGAAGAGGTGAGGCTGTTGAGCGCTTGGAGGAATAAAAGTGATTTATGAATGGGCCAGCCTACCTGCGTGCTGGAGGGGGAAGCCAGTGGCAGTCAGTCTCTGATCCAGCAGCCCATTGTTCCCTCCAGCCTCACTGCAGGGGAAACTCCTCTGCCTCTCCTGCCTCTGATCTTTTACCGTGCCTTACTGGCGCCACATGTTACCGTTAAGTGACTCACAAAATGCACAAATACTTCCCTGCAGGGGTGCATCATGTGTAGGGCCATTATCTTGGAGGCACACCCACAGTATACTGCTTACAACTTATATTTATTTGGCACTCAAAAAGATGCGTGAAAATCCGTGCACAGGTTATATTGTTATGTTTACCCACCCTACGTTTGACCGTAGGCGTGTTAGGATTTTACGAGTGATTACAGGTGCAGACGGCTAGATGCACCAGCCGTGACATCAAGAGAGGTGACGGGTAAGGTGTTGTAGCTGCTGAGGACAATATAGGAGTTCCTCCTTGTTACCATATGCTCAAATGCAGGACAATTGGAAATTAGCACCAGTCACACAAGCTAAATGCTGGTATAATATATCGGTGGCAACATTTCATACACAAAAAGGATTTATCCTTGATTTGCTGGTGAATATGAACATGAACATGTATCTGTCAGTGGCTGGGAGATGGAATTCACAATGGTAGAATATGTTGTTTTTACAGTGCAAACCCAGGTGGGATGTCACCTAGGCCTACTGGTTTGGCTATAAGTGTTGTTTATATTTGCCGTGTGCATGATCTCGCCTTTTTTGCAGTAATTTATGATCGTTCTTGATGGCGTGAGGGTGAAGGTGATAAACTTAGTCAGGGGAAAGGGTCCCCGTCTGTAATTCATTAAAAGATTAGTGATTGTGGAGATATGTGGAAGTAACCTTTGGAATCCAGATGAACTGCACTCAGTGAGTTCTTGTAGCCTACGATGAGAGGTAATATTTGTATGTTGGACAATTCAATAATAACATACTCTATGATGTCTAGAGAGAAGGATCCTGTTGATTTATTACACATGTCTCCTTAGTAATAGCTGTAATTATCTTCAGTTGTTCAATTAGACTCATTAAGTTGCTGTGGCTTGAGTGTACTTATTAAAGCTGTAGTGCAGTGGCTGGTCCACTCGGAGAGCGAATGTGCTGCAGCATGCAGTGTGATTTAATTGAAAAGTCGCCCAATCCTTGATGCCCTCCCAGTGTCCACCTCTGTCTGAGCTGGGACCAGTCCAACAGATCAGCCAGAGGACAAGCTGATACAAGCCCCAATCCCCCTGTGACCAATCAGAACGCCCACACTTCCGCCTAGGGCCGGGCCAACGGTGGCTCTGAGCCAATAGATAAGCTCAGCCATGCTGTAATGCTATGTCTGTCCTGTGGCATGCTGAAACATTGAGTCCCGGCTGCTATGTTGCTATAGCACATGTTGGAAGAGGGAGGGGTGGGGGGAGCAGAGGGAGGGAAGGATGGATGGATAGAGAGGAAACAAGGGATCAAGGGATGGAGGGAGGGGTATATCTCCTACTGAAGGGACTCAAGGACATACAGAGCTTTTGGGAAAGTGACTTTAGCATGCAGAGAGAAAAGCTTGCATTGTGAGCGCACTATAAGCACTGATGGTATGGTTTTTGCCCACTTGCCAAACCTAGAAAGAGTAGGATTTATCTGTGGCACTTTAAGTGCCTCAGCAAAGCAGGTAATAAATATGACGGAGCCAGGTGATATATTTCCACAGCACAGCTGTCAGGCAGCTTTAATATACCCCCTCCCCCCCTCCATTTAAAAACAAATGTAGTTTATCTATGTACTTGATGTATTGTAATAAGTAATAGAATTTATTTTTGAATTTGACACTCCCTTAACATCAGTGACAGCACTTTGGTTTGTGCTTATTATTAAACACTGAGTGTGCTGCTTATTTCTTAACTGAAGAAAACATCAGCACAGACCCTGCAGTAAATATGCGTAGTACATTTTCAACTAGCACCTAGTCTGATGAATCACTCACAGAATTGCATGTCCAGACGTATACAACCTTTGTCAGCGGATGGGGTATTAGTAACCCTAATGTACTCTGAGGAACACATTCAGGCCGATGCTCACAGCCAAACCAAGCTTATCTGTTGAATAATGCAGGCCATGTTACCTTGGTAACCTCGTACGGACACTGAAGTCAGCGGCTCCCATGTAAATGCAGTATTGCAGGTCCGACAGGATAAGGTTTGGTGTTTGTTTGTGTCTTTTGGTGTGCTTGTGCATGTGTGGAGCCTTGTGTCCGAACATGCAAAGAATACTGAAGAAAATTGACAATGGCCGAGCTCATCCTTTGTAAAAATGCACGACACTATTTGAATTTAGTAGTTTACATGCAAAACTGTTGGAGAAGATCTGCAGAATCGCAGACCTCTGGAATACATGGACGCTTGTAAGGAGCCTTATCTGTAATGTTTAGTAGATTCATACAAGCGCCCAATCCCCCACCATTAACAAGTTGGCTGTTAGACATGTTCTGCTCTGCTCTGGGGCATATGGCCTGTTGTCTCTGTGCTTAGGGGGAGGCACTCGCTGATACAAGGCCCTTTGATCCCTATTATTCCCCTCTGCAAACAATGGATTTTAATTACCAAACGGCTCATTCAGCCACCGCTTCTTCCTCTGCGTGTCTGCCAAGTGAAACTGCTGAAAAAGTCAATCATCAGCTTCAATGTGGCAGCTTGTTTGTGTCACTTTGGAGCCGTCTGCCAATTACCCCCAAAGAGAATTTGATGGCAGTTATCCTCATTTCTCCGTCCTGTTTAAAGGGCGATACTGCAACTGCCGTGTGTAAAGGGACCCTCGCAGGTTACATCATACAGAAAAGAGCGTTTCAGGGGGAGGGGAAGTGTCCGTTGGGGTATAAAAGGTGGACTGCAGGCTGGGAGTGAGGAGTGATTTAAAGTGGTAGATTTGCAGTGAGACAGTAGATCATGGGAGCCTCTCAGACCGTCTGCCGGTATGGTGACAGTGTGGCATGCCGCTGAGTGGCTGTCGATCGAAGGACCTTCAGCACGGCCAAATTCTCCACCGCTCTGCAAAACCCAGAGTCAATCCCTCCTTTCTATTCACTGCTTTGGACCCCAGTCTGGAGGCAGTTAATTTCACCAGGCACGAGTGAGTCAGATTTTGTTTAATAGAATCTGAAAGGAACTTTATAATCGGCAGAATGGCCAGTATCTCAGTCACAATTTTAAAAAAATGAAACATTTGCTTCACAGATAAGAAGTTATTTTGATGCTCTTGGGCTGGTGAGCCGGAAAACTATTCACATGACATG
Organism: Gymnodraco acuticeps; assembly: GCF_902827175.1. Lineage (NCBI taxonomy): Eukaryota > Metazoa > Chordata > Actinopteri > Perciformes > Bathydraconidae > Gymnodraco > Gymnodraco acuticeps. The sequence goes on from NW_022990941.1 coordinate 232,951, forward strand.
GTGGCTCTTCACAAAGACTGCTAATGGCCTGGCCAATCCTAGAGATATTGAAGGGTTTTCTACAGCTCAACCTGAGGGGATATTTGATGTCTACTTGCATTAAAGCTTTATGATGATGCATTACCTTTTAGGTTTTGGAAGGGATTTTTATTTTTTTTTGCATTGGTTTATCCTGATCTTCACAGTTAAGGCCATAGAATCCAAATCTAGGCAGAGACTAAATGTCTCTTTTGTACAGCATGTTGATGAATTCAGTATCTCACAGGAGACACAGTGGAAAAGCACTTGCATGCCACACCCATCAATAAAAAAAAAAGCATGAAAAGAAAATGTGTTTTCTGTATTACACTCAGAAACATGTTTGTTGAAAATGGAATGATCATGGTTAAGACTTTCAGATAATGTTCCTTGCTCGGTTAGCAGCTGGTTTAAACACTCTTTCTTTCATTACATTGCGCCTCAGAGTGGACGCCTTGTGACAGCGTACTCAAGTCTGTTTGTTTCCTTTGCAGTGATTTTAACTACAACTGTCATTTTCTGTGCCTCGGTTTGTCAACCTTGTCTTGCGTCAAGTCAAACATTCAAAATGTTATGACCAAATCCTGTCGTGTGGTTTTGTCCCTTTTCAAATGTGTTATTTGCACATTGTAAAAAGTACTCATGTCAATCCTAGGTCAACTACTTTAGAGTCATATTCATTCAGAAGGTTATTTTTAATTTCGTTTTATTAATATTTGCTCAACTGTCCCCAGACTTGTACTTTCAAAAGATGAATGCACAACCTATGAAGTTAGGATCCAGGCCTATCCAAGCCTGTGTGAAAACTGGTGTGCAATTATGACATGGTTGTTTTATAGGTAATAGTGCTATTGAGCAATGATTTGGTATAATGTTCATGATTTAGGTGTCTCTTTGTTCTAATATAATCAGCATGTCCTTGCTTTATCTTTTATGTCAGTTTGAGCTTTTCTGGGAGAAGGTTGTATATTCTGACGTATTATGGCTTGTGCAGGGATGAGAATGAGTCTTTTTCAAGGTGCTGTGGAGAATAAAGTTGAAAGGAAGAGAAGCACAGCGAAATAATTGGGTCATCTCAAACCAATGGGACATGAACGCGCCATTGGGCTTCTCTGACTGTCTTGCTGCCTCCTTCTCCATAAATTGCTATGAATCGGGACGGCCCATAATACCAGGGCTAATTAAAGCTACGGCCCCCGCCTACTTCCTAAATGGACACGCAACTGTACCTGAGATGTTTGAAATGCACCCTGCGTCTCCTAAACAACCTTCAAGGCACAGGCAATAGCTGTAGTGATAACCAAAACATCATAGAAATGCACCCTTTTTCCCCATCTTCCCCCTTTTTCCCATCTTCCCCCTTCCCAGTTTATGCAAATAGTCTTTAATAAAAGCATGCTCACTCAGGGGCCTCAGGTACAGGCAGGCAGGGGAAGGTCACATTGTAGGGGAAATTATTCTCTTCACGGCATGGTAATGAAAGGATTTTTTGTTGTTGTATTGAGCGGAGCCAGCTTGGTTCTCGTCCTCGGCTCTCTGCTGCACTGCTGGCCCGGACGCTATCTGTTTATTTACACCGTCCACAGCAGGGCGGCCAGCAGCTGTGGGACGGCCCTGACAAAGTGAGCTGGTAACTAATTGCTTGTTGGGGTAGAGTAATGGCTAGGAATCCGAAAATCAATCGGGTATTATTGTGTTTAGATTATACGCTTCTTAAATTATTTGGCATGTCCAGTATCTGCTGTGTTTTTGGAGAGTTCATTGGAATTGACAGTTCCCCTTTTTCGTGTTAAAGTAATGCCCGTAAATAAGTAAGCCAGCAATCACATTCAAAGCAATATGTTTGGAACATCTTTATGTCTCTAACCCTCCCAGCTGTCTCCAACTAAAGGACTCTGTGCCTTCCAAAACCTTTCAGACAAGATGAACAGTGTCTCGCTGGCTGCTCACAGTGAAAAGGGGGAAGGGGGGTTCCAGTTAGAGTTGGTGGGTTGCTTTTGTGAATGATTTGTTAGGAACAGGGCTCCCTATTTCAAAGGACATGAAAGCATTGATCCTGTCCCCGATGAGCTGACGCCTCGTGTATTGCCTGAAGGTTAGGCATTTAAAGCTATTTCTGACAAAAAATGTTAGACCAAAAGCTAACTCACCAGCTTTCTTCCAAAGCCTCACGCAGCGTCCACACGGCGGCGTGCGTTGAAGCTTGCCGGTGGGCGTTTCTGAAGCTCGACCAACAACCAAGCACATGAAGCTCCCGCCCCGGACACACAAGCACACGGTTTGATTGGCTAGAGCTTGTACTGGCATATGATTTGATTGGCTGACGCTTCCGTCGAAGCTTCAAAAGTAGAACATTGCTCTACTTTTGACGCGAGCAAAGCGAAGCAACGGAACCACAATGCAGTTCGGCAAAGCTTGACGTCTCCCCATTCAAAGTGAATGGGCAGAAGCGTTGAAGCTTCAACGCACGCCGCCGTGTGGACGGCCCATTACAACCATATCAGATAGCGTTCATCTGCAAAGTGAATTTGCTCATGTCCCACAATTTAAGGACTGGTTGGTCTTTTCTTATTATTTAAATGCTTTTTCCAAAGGTCCAAAAAGTGGTACATACAAAATGTATCTTCACCTGCTGATGAAGATGGCGTATTGCATGGGTCGGCAACAGGCGGCCCGCGGGCCATTGTTGGCCCGCCAGCAATAATATTTGGCCCGTAATTTTGAGAATCAAAAATAAAATATTATTTGTATTTTTTTTTTTTTACAACATAGGACCGACACATCAGGGTTTCCGTTAGCCGCCGATAAATCGGCCGCCGGTCATTATCGGCCGATATTCACTCTTAATAGTTTGATCGGTGCTCTCTATAAAGGCCGATCAGGAGAGCTGGATCTGATCGATATGGACATAAACGCGAGTGAAGTGTAACCGGACCCGAGAGAGAGATCAGATCAGCTGCTGAGTCTGATGGAGACACGCAGCTCTGCATGATCACCTGAAGCCCCGCCCACTGTTTAGCGAGCTGCAGGAGCTGCATGAGAAACTGACGGGCTGTCAGAAGAGAGAGGGAGGGAGAGGGAAAAGAGAGCATCCGTTTCTCCCGTGTTGTTATTCAAAGTTAATGTAAACTTTTGAATAATGTACTTCATCTACTACAAGTAGTTTGTTTGAATGTAATAATTATGTTGTTTGTTGTTTGTGGAATCATTTATTGAAAAATGAATCTGAATTTGTTGATCTGTAACGATTATAAACTGAAGCAATATAAAAATGAGCCCCATTAACTGGTCCTAGTCCGGTGATTACCTGCTAACGGAAACTCTGCTACACCATTCTTATTATTATTATTGAAACATGACCGGTAAGTTTCAAATTTGTCCTGTAAAATAAATTCTGTCCCGACATATCCGCTTACATTCATAATGTCAGCGGAGGGAGGGGAAGCGGCGCTGTGGAAGAGCAGAGTGGCGAGGGAGAGCTGTCATCTTCCCTTTACAAGCTTCAAACATGTATTTATCGTGTGATTTTGGAAATAAAAATGTCATATTCTGAAAGCCAAGACTTTGTTTATTTAAAATCAAACAAAACACCCGATCCCCGAAAAACTATTTTTTTACGCAAATCCACGTTTATTTTGAAATGAGCCGTTGCGACTTTCGACTGATTTCGATAGAGCGGGTCACATATGGCAAATGTGTGGTTGGGGGGAACCAGGTCAATTAAAGTACTTATTTAACTATTAAATACATTGAGTTTGAGTAAAATACTTGGTTACTGATTAATTTAGGTTATAATATATTAAATTGCAAAGCAAAACTGCTGTAATTGTTTTATTTTGTCCTTTGGTATTTTTTTAAAGGTTTTCAACCTGAAAGAATCCTAATGTGTCTTTTGAAAAGTTGAAATAAAGAAAAGGAAAAAGGATTCCAGTTGTCCCTCAAGCCTCTCAAATGTGGGCAAACACTCAAATAAATGCCAAAAACCCAGAGAACTTGACAATACTTATCAGAATAAAAGTATGTTAAATAACACTGCTACCTAGTTAATAACTCTACTCAGTGGAGGCTCGTCCATCGAGGAAAGGGAGGACCATCCTCCCTACAATTTCAGAGAAAAATAAACTTTGAAGAGAACAATAAATACACCTCAATTCAAAAGATAAGTCTGTTAAAATACAGATAATAGCCCTGGCTTTGGGACTGAAATGGGGCTAGAGAGGACGAGCCTGGGCGGGTCTAGCCAGAGGCTCTGGATTGGGCGCCTATATCATCAGTGAACCAATCAGCGGATCTGACTGCGCCTCAGAGTGTTGATGGGGAGGATTATCAGCCATATGAGAGTTTTTTGTGAACCGGGGAACAGGGGCGCTGCGCCCTCTTACCAAAATCAATTCCTTGAATTAGGCTTTGATTATGTTCTGGCCCGCCATCTTGCGGCTCAGCAAAAAATTGGCCCACGGCCAAACTTACTTGCCTACCCCTGGCGTATTGTACTTTAAAGCCCTGGTAAAAATGTGAGGGTTGACCTTGAGTTGGGATTGATTTCCAAGGTCTTGTAACTAATGTATTCGGGTATGGAATATTTAACTGGTCTGAAGTGTATGTTTGACCATATGAGCCTTTTCAAAGATGCAAGACTGACCATTTTCATTATCAGCTTTATAAAGCACTTTATTTTCCCAATTGCAGGTGGAGCCTTTTTGGCGACTCATTTCCAATGCAGAATCCCTTTGCTTGAGCTTGAAGCCTTCGTTAAAGGATGGCGGTATGCCAAACACGTCTCCCACATCAGAGTAACCATATGTTTGTGCACAGCCATTAATCTCAGGCTGGATGTTGACTCTTCCCGTTTTGCCCTTTCCTACCCAACTTATTATCCCGCGACTCTCACTTCCTGTTGTAATAACGGCTGCTGACCACCACACAGATGGCTGTCAGCCAGGCGAGGGCAGCAGAAGGGACCTGTCGACCCCTACACCCACACGACTTCACCATCACACACTTCCTCTGTCTTCCACACAATGACAAACGTCAACACACACAGAGCTGAGGGCGCCAGGGAGCGTCCTGTTCAATGACAAATTGCAGCCCAAGACAACAGGCCCCGGTGTAGCACTCCTGAGGGACTCTTGAGATCTCTCACAGGGTGACCCAGTTCCATCACGTCTCCCCTTCTACCTCTCTCCTCTACCATTCCGTTTTCTATAGCGGCACGTCCTACAGCATTCATACAGACCATTGCATTGGTTTTATAGTTGAGTTGTAATAAGGAGATCCCCTCTTCACTTCTCGTTGCAGTGTCTAAATGTTCACTCCCAGGTCAGTGTCTTCTGCTGAGTGAAAGGTTTGCAGCGGACTATTTCTATCTCCCACTCTACAAGCTGCATTAAGAGCCAACATGCAGTTTCTCTCATTCCCCCCTCGGTCACTGTTAACATCACTTACCGAAGAGATTACAAAAAAAACAAGGATTTATTCCTTGGTTCCTTAATTCACTCTTTTGTTCTGCCTTAACAGCAAATAGCTTAACTGCAATGCAGCAGTACCAGTATTGGGCATTAATATTAATGTCCGCCCATTTCGCCCAGCGTGGCAGGGAGCCTGTCAATCAAGACTTTTATTGAAGGGGCTCCTTACTACAGCAAACACCTGCCCAGCACTCAAGTGCCTGCTTCCGACACCAGAAGGCGCCACTGAGCGCCTGGTGTGTTGCAGGCATGCATTTATTGGCCAGTTGTTCAACATATAGGAGATATTTCCAGCCAATCCGGATTGGACAACTCTTATACATTGCACCAATTGGTGCAAGAAATAGGAAACAAAAAGAACAAAGGCTTTATGTGGGACAATTGCCCTTGATTCTAATGGATACTGTTGTAGTAAAGAAAGAACTGCATGCTTGTATTGTCTATCAAAAAGCTGAGAGAGTGCTGTGTTTAACCACTGGGGATAAGTGTAATGTTATAGCTTCAGGCAGGCGTCTGATGTGGCAAGGTCTTTTGTTGAGTCATTTGCTTGTTTAAGTCTCAACTCCTACCCGGTGGGAGAGCCACTGAGGAAATTACTCAAAAGTCCCCCCTGAGATGTAAAATGTACAGTACGAACGCAAATAGTTTTTTTCCGTAACAAAGGCGACACATTATGAATGTGAGATTAGGCAGAAAGGGTGCGGTTGCTATCACATTTAAGCAGTGCTCCTCTGCATTAAGTGGTTGAAGATGGCTGAAAGCAATGCAGGTGTGCGTGCGTAAGCCTGAGAGGTAGAGCGAGAGAGCGAGGGAGCCTGGGATCAGTGTGCTGCGCTGTTCATCACTGCAGCAGTACACCATGCTGGATCTCTGTCCGTGCAGAGGTGCTGACTGCCTGTCCCCCCCCTGCCTCTCCGACCCTTTTTTCTGCTTCCTCAAGAGAGTGTGCTGATGATGCTCTCTTTCATTACCTCAGGAGGAGGGAGACAAGCTGTAGGTTTAGCAAAGACCCGCAGGGAACCAGCCATCCTGATTACCTTCGTTCTGAATGCCTGCCAGCATGTTGGTTTGCATCTCTTTCTTTTCTCCGTCTTAATAGTTCACCGTTTTCATTGATTCTGCTGGCTGTGGCCTTCGTGCTCTGTGCTGGAGCCCATTTCCTCCCTGTACTGTCTCAGACCATACTTACCTCACTCTTGTGTGGGTTAACACTCCAGTGCACGCATGGGAGCTGTTCAGCCATATCAAAGTTAGAGTAGAATCGGCTGCCTCCTCCTTTTGTCGCAGTTCATGCCCTGCATGATTATTCAGGGTTACTCAAGGTCAGGAGCGTGCCCTCCAGCGATGCTGCTTAAATGCTTATTGAAGGTACATTGTGTGCCTAACTTCAGAAGAGGGTTCTTGTTTTATATTCCATAGCATCTGCACAAATTGAAGAGTTGTGTTTGCAGGCTTTGCTTCTCATCACATATCCCCGACTGATGCACCGGTCATACGCTAAATTACAGATGCATCTCATTTCAGTATTCTCATGTGCCATATGCCTGGATGTGTGCCCAGGGGCTAAAGCAAAAAGAGTAGGAAGAGATGGGGGTAAAATAATTAGTTTAGTTCAAACGCTGAACCCAAGCTAGTAGGAAAAAGGGTGTTACCTCACATCTATTTATATCTAATTGCAACAGTATTACATAAAACCAATCTCATGGAGTTTGTCTTTATTTCTCCCCTGCTTATTCATTGTGTTGGGGGATTCTTGGATACATTAAGATGTTTTTAATAGTAAAACATACGTGTATTCGTCAATGACGCTGTGAGAGGTGACAGCCGCCCTCTCTCATCCTGTACAGTAGTCTTAGCAGCCACTTCTCTCTGTGGCACACATCCTCTAAATGACCTTCAGTGGCACAGAACTGACTGGCTCTTTTCTCCACACCAGGCGATTTCTGCTCAACAGCACTGTTAAAACAATGGATTTCTTTCTTTCACCCTTCCCACCCTGCCTGGTTCTTCCCCGGGAGGATACCTGAGTGAATGCAGCTAAATCTCGTGTAATTACCATTCTGCCTCCCTATGATAGGCGCGTCTGTGCATCAGCGAGGTAAAAGAGGCTTCTGTTCTTAACTGAGGAGATGGTAGGGGGACGGCTTCTCTAAAAGAACACGTTGCTCTTGTACCGCTCAAAGCTTGATGTAAATAACACTCTGCTTGGGAAAGCAGCTCCTCCCTAAGTTGATTTAGTATTCTTGTCCCCATGTGTGAAAATGGGATATGCTCTGCTGTAAAAGAAAGTGTGTTGGAATATGCTGCGTATCAGCAGTACCGACACTGCGATGTGTTTGCGTTTGGCCCCCAGCTATCTTACATTGCATAAGACATTCAGTCACAGATTCATTTTGACAGTTTGCATCACAAACGACCAAATTGACTGCACTTTCTGTACCTTTCTGCAGCTGATTCTGTCATGCTTCTCAGCTCAGCCAATTCAAACCCTCACTTTATTCCCTGTCTCTGTGTCTCCTCTACAGTGCCATGCGCGTGCTGCTATCTAAACTGCCAAGGCCTTGGATCGTAGATGAGAAGAAGGACGACGGTTACACTGCACTGCACCTGGCTGCCCTCAACAACCATGTGGAGGTGGCTGAGCTGTTGGTGCACCAGGTAACGGCCCAGACACAGATGTATTAAAGCTTTTTAATGCATGCTGAACACTGACAACAGATGCAGTTATTTACCCTATAAGAGACTATTTTTCTTTACGTTTATCAGCCCAAAGCATATCCTGCATTAGCTCAGCCCGCACTCCTGGCTTTCCCTGACTACAGAACATTAAGAGCAGCTTCCACTGCACTCCCTGCAGCCAGCAAGCTGTAGACCAATTTAAACTGCTATAAGTGCCATTTCTTTTTATTGAATCCATACTGTTCACAGAGCCTCTAGGGGTGTTCTTTAGTGCTGTTGGGCCATCATGTCCTCCTCCTCCTGCAATCATAGGTTCATGGTCTTTTCCCTTCTGAGATTGCAGGTTTAACTCTCTGAAGAGACATGAGTGTACGGCAAAGTCACCTGTCCAAGCGAGAACTGGGTTAATTAGGATATGGTGCAAGGCAGCAATGTTGCTGCAACATTCCAACGCATGAACGCTCGCCGTTCAAGCTTCCCTTCAGCAGGGGCGGCCTTTCTTCCAAGGTCCCTGCAATGGTCTAGAATGCAGTGATGGCTCAGCTTTCTATTCAGAAATTCCACCGCACTACAAGGTGCACTGCAGATTCCCTGCCAGCCAGCAAGTCAGTCTTATTACTCGGGGATTTCACACACTGCCTGATCACAATGCCTATCTTCCCTCCACATCTCCTCAGCTGAGGTGTTCGCAATTGGAAATGACAATCAAGTGCAGCGTTATTGTAGAACACGTTTTGTATTCCTAGGCGGTAGGTGAGACTTTGTTGGTAGGCAGGGTTAAAGAGAGGAAGACTGTCATGCTACATATTGTCAGAGTATGTTACAATCACTTTTGAACTGAAATATCTTCTCTTGTTTGTCTGCATTGATCACTTGCCTGTGTATTTGTGAGCACGTACATTTGTGTGATTCATTTTGTGGGTTGTTAACGTATGCACATATGTCTGTTTCCCTTCTCTCCTCTTCACACCTCCAAGGGAAGTGCCAGCTTAGACATCCAGAACGTCAACCAGCAGACGGCGTTACACCTGGCAGTGGAGCGTCAACACACCCAGATAGTCCGGGTTAGTGGGGCCTTTTTCCCCCCCCCTCCTTTTCTCCTCTCACTTTGACTTCCAACTGAAGATTCTGCCTCCAGTAATCCCTCCATCAGTCTCTCAGTGTGGACTACACACAAAGGGGAGTAGAACAACATCAGTGCAGTTCATATTTAATTTACACTGGTGGATGTCCTGCAGTGGAATGAGCTCCTGCTTCAGATTGATGCTGTGTAAGGAAAACGCTCTCCGAGGCAGTGTCTTGGTTAGAGTCATTTGGCGTAGTATTGGATTGAGATTGCCACGTTGCCATCTTGTGGACTCAAGAAAAAATGCACTCCATAATTGGGTCCGCGAAACACTCAGGTAGTTCTAGGCTATCGGCAGCCTAATAAATCATTACTGTGGCATTTGCATTGTAGCATAAAATGAAAGTTGTTTTCCAGTTATTGCTACAGTTCCTGTTTGACTTCGAGTTTGTATTTATTGATGTGTTTTTCTTCACAGCTGCTGGTGCGTGCAGAGGCCAAGCTTGATGTGCAGGACAAGGACGGGGACACACCACTTCACGAGGCACTGCGTCACCACACACTGTCCCAACTGCGGCAACTCCAAGATATGCAGGATGTCAGCAAAGTGGAGCCCTGGGAACCTTCCAAGAACACAGTGCGTATACGTTCATTATTACCCTCACGGTTCCTCCATGATCAATCTTTACTCAAGTCAAGGTTCCTTTAGGTGTCATACGGCATCACAGCGCTAAAATGCAATGGAACAGCCTTGTGTGCTGAGAGGAAGGAACAAACTGAAAACACTGGAGGTCATGGATTGAAGCGCCTCGTTATCCAATAGGTTTACGTGATTCAGTTAACATTCCCAAATGCATTTGCCTAAGCAAGGCATGCACACTAATGCAGCATGTTGGAAGAGCTTTAGTCTACCTGCCATTGATTTACTGTCCTTAAATGCTTAAAATCTCATTCTATTACTATTCCTGTTTTTTCTTATTGAGGGTCTGACCAGAATACATTAGGCAGTACACTATGAAACACCCTGGACAAGTCACAAGGGTTTTTCAAAGCTGAGCCACATGCAAACATATTCACACCTCGGGACAGTTTATGTCTCCTTTCCACATTCCAGAATAATCCAACCTGCGATATGTCTTAGTTTTCATGATTTTAGGGTAGTCTTGGCAGCATCTTGCAGGACCTGTATGAGGATCAGTAAGTGTACCACTGCCTGATGTTTGAAAACGTATGACACATCACTCTTAAACAGCACCTCACTGTTCTTTAGTTCATCATTCAGACAGCAGCGTGAAGCAGCCAACCAGCTCGCTGCAGCCTCTCGGCCGGCCTGAATGAGTTTGTCTCCCTGTAGGGCCAACAGGGCCGCGTCAGACCTGAACCGTCTTCATGTTAACACCACATCACTAATCCCTACAGGGATGAGTTTCAGACTGCAGGGTCTCGCTACACACTTCCCTTACCTGTCACCTTCTGTCTGCCTCCCACTTCTTCCTCGTCTCCTCCTCCGCCTCCTCTCTCCTGTCCGCCTTCCTGCTCTCCCTGGTTCCCCGCGGAGGAGCGGAACAGACCGACAGCGGGCCTAATTGAGATATGTGCGGTTGGGTCACCCTCCCATAGCTCTCTCCCTCTCCTTCAGGATGAGAATTGAATTTGCCGGCCCGATGGCTCCATCAGCAGGGATGTAAAAGCCACCGGTTGAAGACAATCAAACATGGAGGGCCCAAATTGCTGGAGAGAGAGAGATGGGTTTGAAGTTGAGACGAGGAGCTGGAAGTGGGAGGGAGAGGCGAGACAGTTAATGGGATTTTGGGTGAGGGTGAGGGGGTAACTCTGCCTGACAGCCATCTTAAGACATGTCTTTGATTGGCTAATTAGTGATGATCTGTTAGTACTTCGGCATGGTCCATCTGAATAATATTAATATCATATCTCCTCTTGCTCTGTAATAGTTTTAAAGGCTACAGTGGGAGGTAAAGACAAAACTGTGTACCCACTGGATTCAACTTAAGAAACAATATTTCACGTCACAAGTGCCCGAAGTTCCTCTGATGTATCTGTTTGTGTGTGTCTGTCTGTCTTTCTGCAGTTAATCATGGGCCTCGGCACCCAGGGGGCGGAGAAGAAGAGCGCAGCATCCATCGCCTGCTTCCTGGCAGCCAACGGAGCGGACCTGACCATTCGTAACAAGAAGGGCCAGTCCCCTCTGGACCTGTGTCCAGACCCCAGCCTCTGCAAAGCTCTGGCCAAATGTCACAAAGAGAAGAGCAGGTAAACATCCCTTAAAGCAATACTTTGACATTTTAGGAAATACACCTATTTGCTTTCTCGCCGGGAGTTATACGGGAAGATCGATAGCACTCTAATGTCTGTCTGTTAAATATGAAGCTGGAGCCAGGAGACAGCGGGTTTAGCTCAGTGTAAAGACTGGAAACTGGAGGGGAAAAACGTTTTCTATTGTTGTACGTCGCTCTCAACAAAATGCAAAACATGTAAGATAAAGCCTTGTCTGTAGCTTAATAAGTGACACACCTACAAGCATGTCTAAAGAGGGTGTTCATTATTGAATAAGGCTTTTACATGAGGAGTTAGATTTAGAGACCTAGATCAAGTTATTTATTTGTCCAAATAGGCCAAAAAACACATTACTCTTCATCAAACTAACATGACTTTAATCAATCTGAAAACCTAAAAATAGATAATTTTATACAAATTTGTTTGGTGTTTTGAATTATATTCCTGCACCAACAGTACCGATAACACCTGACTGAGAAAAAGGAAGAAGGGCCGCCTCAGAAAAATCAACCCTATTGATTTTCTTTCTTTGAAAAACATGTTACATGTACAGTAGGGCCATGTTTCCTATGCTCTGCTATGTTCTCTTCTCAGTGTCTATCTGTCTGCACCTATATTAGGGCTGCTCCATTATGGCAAAAATCATAATCTCCATTATTTGGGTCAATAATAATATCATGATTATTAAAAAACGATTATCCATTTACTTTGAAAACATCCATTTATAAAAAAAAAAAATGTGAACACTTAAGTTTTTAACAGTTGATTACCTTTAGAACTTTAAGTATAATTCAACTGAAAAACCTATGTTTTAAAAAAAAAAAGGTTTATTTCAATTATGTCTTTTTCATAATCGTTGCAAGCCAAAATCGCAATTGCGATTAAAATACGATTAATTGAGCAGCCCTGACCTATATTATAATTTGCTCTCACACACTGTTTTCTTTCTCGATGTTCCAGTGGCCAGGTGGGCACCCGCAGCCCGTCTCAGAACAGCAACAACGAGACGCTGGACGAGTGTATGGTGTGTTCAGACCTTAAGAGAGACACTATCTTCGGGCCCTGTGGACACATCGCCACCTGCTCCCTTTGCTCACCTCGGGTTAAAAAGTGTCTTATCTGCAAGGATCAGGTCCAGTCAAGAACTAAGGTATCAGAAAGACTAGTACCAGTCCAGGGAAATGATTCACCAACTAGAGCAGACAACTTTTACCGCTTTTTTGGTGAATTTGTCCCTCCACAGATTGAGGAGTGCGTAGTCTGCTCTGACAAAAAAGCAGCCGTTTTGTTCCAGCCCTGCGGTCACATGTGCGCTTGTGAGAGTAAGTTCACCTCTGTCCTTTTAGCAGCTTCTGAACTAAAAACTATCCTTGTAAAGAATGGACTTTTAACTGTCTTTCTTTTTGGTTTCACCAGACTGTGCCAGCCTCATGAAGAAGTGCGTACAGTGCCGGGCTGTTGTAGAACTCCGCACCCCTTTCGTTATGTGCTGTGGTGGGAAAGGTATGGAGGATGATGCCGCTGATCATGATGATGATGATGATGATGATGATGATGATGATGATGAAAATGATGATGATGATGATGATGATGATGATGATGACATTAGTGAGTGAATCTTCCACACGTTCCCTTTTAATTCCCGTTTATTTTTCCTTCTTTCTTTTCTATTTTTCCACTTTTCCTTTGAAAGTGTGCTTTAGCCGTGTTTATCGTTTGCTTTGTCGCGAGCTTGCTTATGTATTTTATTCCTTTGTTTGCATCATTGATACATTGTTTTGTTTTGACTGTAGTAGACATGTTAGAAATGTGTAAATTAAGTTATGTGTTTAATTTAGTTCATATTATTTTGCAAACTGTTAACCACTACTAGATCTTGCATGCTTTTAATCATTGTCTCCATTGTGATCATTTCATCTGTTCTAGCTTCTAGCCGGATACTGGCTGAAGTGGACAGTGGCTTCAAAGTGCTTGCCTGCCTTGTCTGAAATTGGCTTAATAGATCCTCCAAAAATCTGATTCTAATCTTTCTAAAAGTAAACACTAAATCTAGTTTAGCAGACCTGCACGAAATGACACAATAATCTCATAAAATACAGACAAGCTGATAACATTATTCTGTTCCTGTAGCCTCTAAAAGTTTGACTAATCACTCTGCATTAAGTGGAATAACTTATGTGTAAGCATATGCTTACTTCTTGTACTCATAATTATATATATGAATATTAATAACCACTTGAAAGTCCAAAAATACTGAATTATAATACCTCCCTTGCAGGTCATTTCAGTTTTGGAATGATACGCCTAACCTATATGTTATTCAGTTGCACACAAGCCAAAAACTGTCCACTGAAATGTAATGAAGTGTGTAAATGTATTTATTTGTTTGTTGAATCACTCCATCTTCTTGTCTCCAAGTCGAACACAGTGTTTTATTGCCCACAACCTTCTTTTAGTGGTGCATCTCACCAGTGGTTAGTCCGTGTTTTCCACATTTGTATGTTGAGTTAAAAGGGAAACTGTTGTAAGTTCACTAACTTCATGTTTACCCGTGTATTCATTATTACACATTTCTCCATGTGTCAGCTTGTTGGCATGCAAATCTTTATTTGCAGTCTTGCAAAAGTGAATGCAGACCCCAATACGCATACACTCATGCAAGGGGCAGCATTGATTGTTTATCTCCTCTCCCTTCATCCCAGTAACTCTGACCGTTGATGTCTGCTACAAAAGCAAATCTAGTGCACGAAAAATCATCCGCCACTTTGATTATTTTGACTCCCTACTTCTCTGACTTGATGTAGCGCAGGCATCAAGAGAAAGAACCACTTGCCGCTATGCTTTTTAATATTGATTCTACATCAAAAGAGACTCTATTTCCCATTCTTTCCCTGATTACTGTTTCCGACTGCTAGCTTTCTCTTTAAATTCTTTCTTTGGACCTCCCTTTGAGGCTGTAGTGAGTAGTTTCAGTCCCTAGGCCAGCCGTTGAGCTGGTGAGGACAGCCCCGCTATAACTATGTGACTGGTTATTCCCAGCAGGGAGCACTAACAATATGGCAGGGGGATCGCAGGATATTGTCCAGCCCAACAATCTGGCTCTAAGTTGGTGTAAGTATACCTCTATGATTCCCTCCCTTTAAAGAACACACACACACACACACACACACACACACACACACACACACACACACACACACACACACACACACACACACACACACACACACACACACACACACATCACAGGACATTACATTGACTTTCATGCATTTCCTGGATACTATCCTAACCTTAACCATAACCAACACATGCCTAACCCTAACCCTTACCCTAACCAAGTCTTCACCCTAACATTAATGATTCCCTCATGGGGACCTCCATTTTGTCCCCATAAGGGAGGCGAGTCCCCACACGTGATTGTGTACACAGATTTAGGTCCCCACAAGTATAGTAATGCTAGGCCACACACACACACACACACACACCCTCAAAAGTATAGTCTGTTGTTTGTTTATCACATTGGTGCTTACAGTTCCTCAGCCCAGCTAATTTTGTGCTCTTATAATGTATTCAGGCAGTTACACTCTCATGTCATTGTGGCTCCTACAATACTACGTTATCCTGAGCCAGTTTATATTTCAGATAATTATAAAGTATGCATTTCTGAATTAAAGTCCTTTATAAATGGAGTTTGATCTGCCTTCAAAGGTTGATTGACAGTTTTAACATTGTCAGTGTGGCTGCATTTCAGTTTTATTGACTATATAGTTTATCATTATGCAGAGATAACATTTGATGTGGCCTCAAGCGAAACCTTCTTATTTGTTTAGTCTCTTGGCTGGTAACTGAATTCTGTTTCCCTTAACATGTTGCTGTGCTGTTGCGTCCAAACAGCCAGCGGAAACATCCCCGCCTTGCAGAGAGACAAGGACAACACCAACATCAACGCAGACGTTCAGAAGCTACAGCAGCAGCTGCAAGACATCAAGGAGCAGGTAGGAGCTGTAGATCAGAGCGCGGCTAGTTAATGGAACACAACTGACTATCGTTGTTAAATCTGAGACATTGAATTATAATTATAATAATTAATAATAATTCCTTACATTTATTATAGCGCTTTTCCAGATGCTCAAAGCGCTTTACAAATACACATTACACATATCATACATGCAATGGTCATGTACTGATGAATTGATTCTTTCATCATAAAAGAAGAAGATGGTAAAGAAAAGGCCCATTCAAATGTCCCAGTTTGTATTCAACTTATAAATCTTCATATTTAAGAAACTTTATCGGTTAAATCTAAATATTATTTTACCATAAAGAGAGTAAGATTTAACGGGGCGGAGTTCAAAATCACATACTTTTAACTTTTAGTACTTACTGCAGCTGCTTTTATGCATACAATTGGGATATACTTCTTCATAATAATAATAATGCACCTTGACCCTCTCGTTCATATGATTCCGTATTTTGGAATTTCCACGAGCTCTGATCAGCCTCTCTGCGGCTCAGTCGATGTGACTAGTTTCCTCTGAGCTGAGAGTTTTGTATATTTTATAGCCAGTAAAGCATTCTGCAAAAAAAAATGCATCGGATGCTGTAGAACGCCCTGGTATTTTTGGCATGCTGTATTTGACATATTGGGACGCACCCCAGCTGTGCCTCGTGAACCATCAAGAGGGAGTAGAATATTCTAAGTAATGAAACCAATGTCTGCATCGTAAAGTTTGTTGTATAGGGCTTGTCTCAGGTGGGTTTTTCTAAAAGCTAAAATGACTATCACAAACCACATGCTCTGTGATTGCAGACGATGTGTCCGGTGTGTCTGGACCGGCTGAAGAACATGATCTTCATGTGCGGCCACGGCACCTGCCAGCTGTGTGGGGACCGGATGAGCGAGTGCCCCATCTGCCGCAAGGCCATCGAGCGACGCATCCTTCTTTACTAGACCCCCTATCCCACCCCCCACAGACGTTTTTCTCTTCTCTTAAAGCTCACAGCGTCCATGCCAGTAAAGCCACAATCACACCAGCTGCTGCTGCTGCTCCACCATCCACACAGCACCGGGTCAGCCAGCTAAGGGCATCCTCAAATGTCTTATTGGACACAGCAAATGCTCTCTTAATGGCTTGATTGTCTTCAGATGGAATTTCTGTTACAAGGAAAACAATTATGAATTGACTTACATCAGTTTTGCTGTTCTGTCGTGAGTCCGCACTGCAACAAGAAAGATGCTAGTTTTTTTCTATACCTACTTTTCCCCTTCTCGTTAAATTTCCTGTGTCATTTTCTCAGTTTTTACTTGGTATGTGAAAGTCATTTTTCTCTCCTTAAGTCTACGGTGGCTTCTTTGGCCTCTTAGTCTTGGATATGAACTGTTTCTGGAACAGCTCTGAGCAAATTCATAAGTCTAGAAGAATTGATGCAGAGGTCGGCCTGTTACCTTTGATGTAAAGTTCTCACGCACCTGTCACAGTCATTGCCAGCTGCAATCAAGTTTTATTGTATTTGTAAATCTTTATGCACGTGTATTGGTATCGGAAGCTCCAGATGTGGATTTTAAGTACTTAATTTTTCACGACAGTATGGCAAGTTGTTTTTACACATTACTGTTTGCCCAACTTTAAGGTTCAGTGAGTGTTTTCGCTTCATGTCTGTGTTCAGTTTGGCTGTTGTGACACGCTGTAGGCCGACTGTCCTTGCAGTTAAAGACCAGTCGTGACAGTTTTGCACAAGAAAAGCTGAGTCAGGGTAAAAGCTCTTTGCTGCACTGACTCTGGAGGTCCTCTTTTACTCGGTGTTAAAACACAGGTGGAGGTGTAGTAACTGCAAGGTAGCACACCACAGAGATGGCAGTGGCAGCAAACACACACACACACACACACACACACACACACACACACACACACACACACACACACACACACACACACACACACACACACACACACACTGAGCTTCTGTCCAGTGATCAGTCCCTGTTGTACATGTTTGTTGTACACACAGCTCAACCCGATGCAAACACTTCTCTAGAGTATCTTGTCACACCTTGATGTTAAACTGTTAAGAGTTGGCGGTATTTTCTGACAAAAAATGTACAATTCAACGAGCATTGCTAATTTACCATTGACGACTTTGCCATTTGCTTCCAAAAATCTTAAATAACTTGTATGGGGATAAGGTGCTCTTTATCTTGTATTATTTTTTTTATTTAAGTGTATTTCCTTTATTTCAAAATTGACATCTATTAAGCTAGAGAGTACAATCTATTAGAACACTAAGATGAAAATGTAGATTAAATTATTTTGTATTGCTGCCCAAAAAGATAGGATTCATAGGTTTCACTGCCTTCCTAATATGTAGCCTCAAAATCTCAATAACATTCTGCTTTGATATTAATGTTGAGACACGTTTGTGATGTTTTTCCGTTTGCTTTTTGTTGGCAATAGCTTTCTAGCAATCATCGGTAGAAGCATCTTTCGCTAAAATAGGTCTGTAAGCCTAACGTGTTCTTTGTGAAACAGAAAAAAAGACATTTTGTTGTCAAAAGTGTCAAGTATCTTTTCACCAATGTTTTATTTGGGAGGAAAGCTAATGATTTTTTAAAGACAGAACTTGCCTTACCTCTTTTAAAAGGCAGTTGCCCATGTGGAGACTCAGCAAGATAGCTAGCTTGCTCCGCTATGTGGGAATTTGCAAACCCATACAAGCATTTTTTTCTCCCTCTTTTACGACTGAAAGCTACTTTTTTGAGAACGGTTTTGATTCCTTTCATTTGTCATGATAACACTTTAAGCTAGAAGCACTAATACGCTTTATGGTAGTGTTTTCTTGTTATGGTTGTTATGAAAAAGCCTATTTTGTACTTTATTTTCAATACCTGTAACTGTCCAGTTGATTATGTATCAGTATTTCCTTTGGCATGAATGTTTGACATATGCAGTACCATGGAAACCGTTCAGTCTGTATTGCTAATAAGTGCTTTTAAAAACAACCATATAGCTGAAATAAAGTTCTACATGAACCATGGGACATTAGAAGGGCTGTTTGTTTTTATAGCTTCTACTGCTTTGTTCATTTGCTTGTTTTTTTCCGTTTTCTTTTCAAGTGGAGCTCAGATGTAGTTAGCCTTTTTATAAGCAGGAAATTAGCATTTTGTTGCTTTTCTCCTGCTGTGCAGTGTCTGCCTCACAGAGGAGACTGGGTGGCAGAGATGGGAGGTGTGAGGTAATTGAAAATGCTAACACCTAATGACTCAGCACCAGTGTGTGATAGGTCAGCTATGCTAATCAAAGAGGAGTAAAAGAAAACCCCAGAACAGATGAGACACCCAAATTGAGCGATGCATCTTCTCCAGTGAGCGGTGACATCTCCCCTCTCATTTTAAGAGATTATGACCAAAGGCCATTTATGTTCTCGCTCATTGACTAGTCCATTCATAACCTGGACATCTTTGGGCCGGCTCACATACAGCAGCAGTTTGCAGAAGCTCATAACAAGACATCCATCATGCTGTCACCCTCTCGCCCCGTCAATGGCTGCAGGGGAGACTCTGACACCTTTTTATTTCTTCTCGGATCTCTGCGACTTGGCATGAGGCAAAGACGATGGCTGTGGTCTGGTGTCATGTCTATGGTGTCATTTTAAAGTCAAGTATCTGTCTTTAGAACAATGGGTTTACCTGTTACAGTGATAGACAGTGACGTGAATCGCAGCCGCTGCTGGCTGCTTTGTGACCAAAAACAAATGTGGACAGGACGGCAGTCGCTTTAACATGTTTTCTCCTACAGCGGTTTTTCATTTTAAACGACAAATATTACTACAGCATCCAATGATATCATAGTGTTTTTGGTTTGTTTGATTTAAGATTGCTAATGTTGACCAATTTGTGAATTATGTGTGCTTTAAAAATGTCCATGTTTTTGTTTAATAACTAAATCTATGTACATATAACATACTTACTCACTACTTAACACTTAAAGGTGGGGTAGGTAAGTTTGAGAAACAGGCTCGAGATACACTTTTTGTTATATTCCATGGAATGCTCTTAACGTCCCGATAGCAATGAATATCTTCAGTGCTTTGACAGAAAATCCGTAAAAAAATGTCACCTGTGGAAGCCGTGGTACCTTATCTCGTGCCCTCATTGGTCATGTGCGCGTTCGTGTGTGTTGGAGGAGGGGCTCTGTAAGGAAGTGGCAGATTTGTTCCGGCTGTGTATTTTCTAATTCTATCGCACTCGAGCTGGTTTCTCCAAAATGACCTACCCCACCTTTAATCTATAGTTTTGTTTTATTAAAAAAAAACATCAGTTTGTATTTATTTTGAAGGGCCTTTCTTGGCCTGGAAGAAGCTAAGTGTTTTAAATGAGTGTTTCTTGACAGAAATCCTTACATTTGGACCAATTTAAAATCTTGAAAAGTTGTCTACTTTTGTTCAGTTCAATGCTTTTACCCTGATTTATAATTTTAAAAAAAGCTCTTGAAAAAAAAAAAGTATGTTTAACAACAACCGACAGATAAACCTAACATGCTTTTAGCAGTTTTATTAAAGCTTAAGGTGTTGCTGTGGCCTTACAGACCCATGCGCAAACACTCGGAGCAGGGTTTTAGAAGAAGCCCTTGAACCGGGTCTTCTCCTTCTTCTTCTTGGAGTTCAGACTCTGAAGGTCCGTCAGCTGGGACTTCAAGGAGGATTCTGCTTTCTGCCACTCTTGCTCTTTCGCCTGCAGATGGTTTTTCAGCCAGTCTGTGCTTTGAAGCAGGGTGGATTTCTCCTCTTGCCACACTTGCTCCCGCTCCTGCAGATTCCTTTCAAGCCTCAGTGAGGCCTGAAGGAGGGTCGACTTATAGCTCTTCCACTTCTGCTCTTTCTTTCGCAGGTTGTGCGACATGTTTGTTGAGTCCTGACGGAGGGTTGGCCTGTTCCCTTGCCACTTGAACCACTTCTTCTTCTCCTTCTTTTTGAGGGTTTGGCACTCAATCTGAGACTTTAAGTAGCTCTCTGTTTCCTGCCACTCCTCCTTCTCCCATCTGCTGATTATATTTCAGCCTTTCTTTGTCCCGCAGGACGGTCAACCTGTCCTCCTCCAAGTGGATGCAATTACGCTCCATCTTCTGCACAGCCTCGCTCAGATTGTCCACAAGCTTTTTATTTGCCTGCTGCTGCTCCTCGAGCTGAGTCTCGTAGGAAGTCTTTGTTTTCCCAAACTCCTCCATCAGCTGTTCAAGGACATGATCCCATTCAAGATGTTCTTCTGCTTTTTCCTGAAGCAAAGACACAAAGGTATTTTTTTCCGATGCATGCATCTCTAGCTGGGCAAGATGGATGACATGGGATACCTCCAGCTTTGCAGTGAGAACAATGTTCTCCTCCTGCCACTGGAGAGTCCTGATCTTCAGCTCCTGCTGAGCCTCATTTAGAGCGCCCATGAGCGTACTAGTTTGTGCTTCCAGTTGAGCGAGACAGGTCGTTTTCGATTTCTCTGTCTCCTGGAGGTCAGTGATCTCTCGCTGGAATCGGAGGCGCTCAGTCTGCAGGATATCTTCCGCCTTTTTCAGGGCTGCTGTGGTCTTCCTGGTCTCTGCTCTCTCAAATTTGAGATGGCTCTCAAACTCCAACTCCAGGTTGGTTTTTGACAAATCCAGCATACGTTTTACAGCATGGAGCTCACTTTTAAAGGCCTCTTTGTCTACCTTCATGCGCTCCAATGTGAGTTGCTTGTCTTTGTTTAGGGAGGTTTGATGCTTGAGATCCTGGAGGTCAGTGATCTTTCGCTGGAATTGAAGGCGCTCAGTCGCCAGGAGATCTTCCGCCTTTTTCAGGGCTGTTGTGATCTTCCTGGTCTCGCCTCTCTCCAATTCGAGATGGCTCTCCAACTCCACGTTCGTTTTTGCCACACAGAGCATTGGTCGTAAAACACAGAGCTCACTTTGAAGGGCCTGGTTTTCTGCCTTCATGCGCTCCAAAGCCATCTGCTGTTCTTTGTTTGTCGAGGTTTGATGCTTGACATCCTGGAGGATCTCTTGCTTGAATTGAAGGCGCTCAGTCGCCAGGAGATCTTCCGCCTTTTTCAGGGCTGTTGTGATCTTCCTGGTCTCGCCTCTCTCCAATTCGAGATGGCTCTCCAACTCCACGTTCGTTTTTGCCACACAGAGCATTGGTCGTAAAACACAGAGCTCACTTTGAAGGGCCTGGTTTTCTGCCTTCATGCGCTCCAAAGCCATCTGCTGTTCTTTGTTTGTCGAGGTTTGATGCTTGACATCCTGGAGGATCTCTTGCTTGAATTGAAGGCGCTCAGTCGCCAGGAGATCTTCCGCCTTTTTCAGGGCTGTTGTGATCTTCCTGGTCTCGCCTCTCTCCAATTCGAGATAGCTCTCCAACTCCAACTCCATGTGCGTTTTTGCCACACCCAGCATTGGTCTTATAGCACGGAGCTCACTTTGAAGGGCGTCTTTTTCTGCCTTCATGCGCTCCAATGCCATCTGCTGGACTGTGTTTGTTGCGGTCTGCTGCACGAGATCTTCGTGTGCTTTCCTCAACATTGGGCGGATCTTTATCAGCTGGCTTTTGAGACACTCCACCTCACTGACACTTTCAGTGAAATGCGCCTGTAGGCTACATATCTCTTTCTGCATGCCTTCTTGCTTAGGGCTGCATTTGTCATCCTCTCTACGCTCTTGGAGACGATCGAGAAGGTTTGCCAGTATGTCCTCTTGTATTTCCAGGTGGACTCTGCCCTCAGATTTACTCGGGGTGAGCCTTGCCTTGCTGTCATGCAGTTCAACCCGGATTTGTTCCTCAAGGGAACTCAGGAAGAAATTAATAGGAGGGTCCTCCTCAGTTGAGTTGAAATCAATCAATTCCATATTTGTTTCGTGCTGGAACTGAATGTTTTTACTGCTATGTCTGTTTTTCTGTCTTCTCTTTGAAAGGCTGGTTGTCAAATGTGACCAAAGTGGCTGATGGAATGCTCCTCCCTGTAGTCCGGGGTTCTGGACTGCTAGAATTTCCAGGTTATGACTGTTCCGCTAATGATTCCATTCCATTGATACATGCACACAGGCACAGATACACACAGACATGTATGTATTTTCTGATTTTATGGATTTAGCCCTCTTTTTAATCATCATCCAAAATTCTGCAACATGGTCCTTTTTAAAATTCATACCACTGCAGGAAAGAGACCTGCATTACAGTAGAATAATGTATTATTCTGATTATTTCAGGGATTATTCTTTTCTTAATTGTTATCTTTATTCTTCTGTCTGGTCTTGTTTTGCTTTCTGTGTCTGTGTTTTCCCACCTTGACAAACTGTGATAGTGGTCTGTTCGTACTGTCACAGTTAGCAAAAAGTGAGACAACACAAAACCAGGTGCACTCGGCAAGGCAAAACTAAACGATAGACCAAAGGGCAAGAGGAGCAAGTGCCAACCGGCATTATACCATTTTCTTTTTTTAAGGATTCACAAGGACCCGATAAGTTATAACAATACCAATTATCATCATGATTAAATTATGGTTAAAACTACACATACGAAATATGCAAACCTTTTTTTATCCAGAAATGAACATTAAAGTAATCTTGTCACTCTTGTCTCAGACCCAGTTTGTTTGACTAAATTATGTCAAAATATTCATCTGGCTTTTATTATTACACTTATAGACTTTATTATTCTCAGAGACCATACATACAAAAACATTGTTCTTAAAAGAGAAGATTATCTATCTGCAAAACATTACATTACATAACTACCGGTATATCAATTAAGTTCTTTCTAAATACTATTGTTTGGTTCGGCGACCCGACCACGGATAAGCGGGGAGAAGATGGATGGATGGTTCATACTCACATTTCTTAATTATTTATTATTTTATTTTATTTCAGTTCCAAACTAACTACATTTAAATTATGCTATTCAGTCTTTTATGCAATTATTCAAGTTACACAATAAATTAAGACTATATCAGACAAATTCAGTCAAATAACACATTTCTGTCAATTTAACCCCTTTTCTGTTCTTAAGATTAGGAACTACATAATGCTTGGCGAACGCCTGTGTTAATAGATGTTTGGCTTGGTACGAAATAACGATGTGTTAGTTACCCTGCAGAAGCTCGGCTAATACCTAATCTATGGTCGCAATTTAGGAGTGTTTTTATTATCAATGTGTTTTCTTTTTTTATAAATCAAAAGTCAAAAATGCTATCCTGGCTGAATGGAAGAAAGTCCTGCAGTCAGGCACCAACATGTTGGAAATCCTTGATTGATGCCACTCATCAAGACAGGTAAGCAGCATATTAATTCCTGTGTTACTCGTATGATATACGTCAGAATTAGTTCGGTCACAAAATCTGATTTTCACCTCCATTATTGCAGAATTTACGTCAACTATATTTTGGCGATATCTTTAGAAAAGAAGAAGTCATATGTATCTTTGCTTTTATCTCTTTATTACACCATCATTACAATTATTGGTGAGTGGGCCATCAGGATAGGCAGAATAAGTGAGAAAGGAAAGTAACATAAATAATTTTTGGTGCTGGTCAACAAGCCTGATATTATCACATGTGCATTATTAACTTAATAATATATGCCATTTCATATGTTTCATTGTGACACTCCCAGTCAGAATCATAGAAACCATTCATGAATGTCAGGCCCCGGCTGCTCGTCCATCATGGTGCCTGCCTGCAGACTGACCTACCCCCCCGCACGCCGACTGACGGGCAGGGTGCTGGAGACGCTGCTATCTCACCCCCCCCCCCCCCTCCCCCGGCCTGGTCCTGGGGAGGGTCCCTGACCGCCACGCCTGACGCTCTTGCTGCTGGAGGACTGCAGTGTTTGCTGACTGGACTGCAGGGGTTGTTACTCCACCACCGGGGGGGCAGCTAATCCACCGGCTGCCCTGCAGAGAGTGAGTGATGGTGGCTCGGTACTGCAGGCTTCACTGAGCAGCAGATAGAGATGAATTGGACCCCTGGAGAGGAGAGCGGGCAACCACGATGAGGAAAATGACTGTGACCCTGCTTCAAGTCTCTGCTGTGATCACTGAGAAGGGTCAGTGACATCCATCTGCCGGTGGACCCAGCATGCCGCAGGGGGGACGGGGGTGGAAGTCTGCGTCTCCCCTCAGGCTTTGCCCTTGATGCTGGTTCTGAAGTAATGACCTGACAAAAATGAATATATTCACTTCATATTTACTGTTAAATGAAGCTCTGATAACAGAGGCTTGACATGCAGGTTTCAGAGCACATCACCAGGTGGCAGTACTCCCAACGACTAAATATTGGAGGTCTCTCCTGTCATAGATGCACTTATATGTTTGAGGCAGAGGACAAATCAACTAAATTTACAATAAATCACGCTAGACACATTCTATTTTTGTCTGACCGCTAGTTATATACGCCATCATTCATCTAGACATTATGTTTCAGAGCAGTAAGCTCAGTTTGAAGAGTTGATCATCCTCACCTTGGCTGGAAACAGGAAATACAGCAGTGTAAATACATAGGCCTATATGATATATAACTTGGACTAAACATGTTATTAGAGATACATTTCCTAAATCAAATTCTCAATATCAGTGTTTTTCTTTTTCAAAACAAATATACCTGCAGAAATCAATCTCCCCCCTGATTCAGTCAGACCCCACAGATAAAGAAAAGGGGAGACATACTTCTTTCTATTTTGTCCGCTTGGGCTTTCCTTCCATGTTGGAAGGAATTGATCGCTGGCTGTCTGAAGGTCCTCTCCCTCTCTTACTCCCTCATGTCATGCAGTTCAGAAGTCTGGTTGAATTTATTGTCTCAGTTTATTGTCTAGCTGAGCAAAGTGCAATCTGGCTGTCTGCACTCTCTGAGTACCAGAGAAGAAGGGAAGGGCCCGAAGATTTGTTGTTCTCACATTTTGGGACACTGTTTTAGTCTTCATGGGGATTGAATTGGGGAAATGTGTCAATTTAGGACATAAATAACTTTTCGCAAACTTTAAGGGGATTAGTTTAAGTCACTCGATGTCCCCAAACGTGACATGGTCACATGTGTTTGTGAGTTTGTAAGGGTGGGTTAGTGTACCTTAAGCAGCAGCAGCCCCACCTCCACAGTTAAGCCATAAACTCAGTAATCCTCTCCCACAGATCCCTCCTCACAACATGTAGGCCCCTCGCATGCTGATTGCTTTATTGATATTGATCAGGGCAAAGTGTCAAACCACTCGTCCATCTCTCTCTCAGGGTAATTGTTATGTGTGCATGCAGAGGGAGAACGTTAACACAAACAACACTCCCTAAAGTCCTGCATATGTGGGTGTAATATTTATACAATGAATACAAATAAGAAGCACATACATATTTTTGTAATAAAATGTATATTTAAAACGTATTTCTAATTCAATGTTTGTATTATACAAAACAATTGAACATAGCATTATAACAACAGGGTTGTTTTGAACATTCAGTATTCCTTACTTACATAACACAAATGATTGCTAGTCCTTTGTTTAAGGAGAAATTGCGTCAACTTTAATTGATTTCCTGGAGTTATCACAGTTAATTTCTTATATAGGCCAAAGGTTTTGATCCTAAGTTGATTTAAATATCTTCACCTAATGACAAAGTAAGACTTGGCTTACGACATCTTGTGTGGCTTTTGACCTGTTGCTTGAAGCCCCACTCAGTGCCGTCCTTATCATCCAGCCCGATTGCAGGCTGGAGTCTGCGAGCCACATTTACAGTGCAAATGTTATCGTTCCAATGACACTTTAAACAGTCTTTATCAATATATAGTCATTCAAGGTTTATGAGCTTTGATAAAACGCCACTAGCCATGCAGGGTCATTACAATGTGCAGATAGGAGACACATTTGCAGATTCTAATTCTTATTTAGTGTGGATCAGCTGGAACTTTTAGTGCTCAACAAGTAAAATAAACACTCTGCAAGTCAAGAGGACCAAGTGGCCTAAGTGCAAAATATATTGATTTCCTCATCAGGAAGAGCAGTGTAAGGGCAAACTACAGTGTGAGTTTGGCAGAACCTTATCATCCTATTATCTTTAAAACAGTGGGTTATCATAATTGCTTACTTAATAATTCTATAAAACGGTAGAGGTGCAACCTTTGCCTGGGCAGTAAACTGTCAAGTGCTTTTGATGCTGAGATTGAAAAGATTTCCTGACGGGCTTAAAAATGCTGAAACCTATTCATTTTATGGAGAAGATTACAAACACTAACACAGCAGTAATTTCCAGTCACGTAAAATGGTTTAAAGCGCATAAATAAGTCGAGATTAAATAGATCACTAAAAGCATACCTTGTAAATAACTATTAGTATGCTCATAATTAAGATGTATTTCTTTAAAACCTTACACCAGATCAACAAGTAAATTATTCAAATAATGTAGCACTAGAGCTCTCTTTAGATGTGCTTAATTTCACGAGTTTGCAGCTGTGTAGAACAATGGGGTAGACATACTTAATCAACAAGTGCAAACCTCATCACATTTAACCAAGCAAACAAGGCTGTGTTGACGACACTGCTGTTAGAAATCCAGGTGAGGATTTCTAACTAAGGTTAGCTTTGGGATCACTATTTAAGCCACATGTGAGAAGAGAGTTCAACTGTGTTTAAGCCTTGTGAACTCCAAGAGAGACAACAAGGAAATTCCCCAAGCCAGAGTTAACTGAATCCCCCTGAGCAATCTTTTGTGTTTCCTACAATTTATTTCTGAAAAATAAGGGGGGTCCTATGGAGACAGCTAATGCTACAAAGACACGTTGTACAACAAAACAAGCGTACATCTGACAGGTGCTCGCCTCCGCTGAGCAGGCAGTAACCTTGGAGGGAGAAAACAGGAATGTAGCAGCCCTATCTGAGCGCAGAGGGAAATACTGACTGCAAAGCCTTTTTTTGTTGCGAGAGAAAAATCAATATTCCAGAGTCCATCACACAGCCAGGCATTTTGGTGTCTTTTTTCTTTTCTTTTTTCCAGGTGGGTTCCAGCGATGTGAAACAAGCTCAGAGTGACCCCTGGAAAGAAAATAGTTAATGGCTAACTTCTTTATCTTTGTTTTACAGCCAAGGGTTGTACCTCCAAATCAATACATGATACACAAATATCCCAGGGCTCCATGTTCTAGACAGAGAGCAATGACGAGAGCTTGAGAGTTACCCAGCTTCACAACACCTGGCAGAAAGGAAGGTTTTTTGTTTGTTACTGAAGCCCAGAAGCTTGTGCTATAGCAGCAATGTAGAAAAAGATCAACTAGATTATATAACGGGCCTCCTGTGGCAAGCAAGATGTTATCAAGTCATGTTTTTACAGTTTGAAGGTTGTACCTGGATAATGGCTGGAAAGCAAAAGTAGAGAGAGTAGTTTGACCTTTTGGGAAATACACTTATTCACTTTCTTGCTTAGAGTAAGACAGGGATATCAATACCTTTGATATTTGTATGAAGCTATAGCCAGTTAGTTAGCATAGGAGTAATGTGTGGAAATCAATCCGGACAATAAGGCCCTGTAACACAAATAGTTATTTGTACATTAAAAAAACCTGATATAATGTGTTTTCTAAGCGAGATTCAGAGGTGCTGGTATGCTGTTTCAGTTTCATTTGTAATGATTAACTTCTTTTTGGCTTTGTGTCTGACTAAAAAAGAAACTAATATTGATTTTTTAATTATATTTTCAACCTATATTTTCACACAGAATAAAACCCACCCTGCTAATATTCGGGTTAAAGGGTTCAGCGTGCAGCCTGGGAACGCAGCATCTGGACCTTGATAGCTGACGGCCACATTTTCCGTGCTGCTATTACATGGAGAGCAGAAACTCACTACATGTTTACAGCAAAGCCCAAGAAGCTGGAAGTTGTTCTCCTCTCTGCGTCTACACTGGCCATGATAGGTGATATCTGTCGCTGTCTGGCACGCTCTCCCCGTAGACCTTGTAGCAAATCAACAGAGGAGCTCCCAGACAGATAAAATGCCACATCAGAGTTTCAGAGGCCTAAAGCAGGTTCCTGTTCCCAAACAGTGTTATGGTGAGAGAAAGGAGCATCCACTTAAGGAGCACACACAACCCCCCTCCCCCCCTTCTCTTTTTCTGATAGTAGCTGGTAATCTCTGAGGTCGGCATGTCAGTCAGGTCTTAGAGACAGATGACGTGAGGCCCCTGATAGGCTGTCTCCAACGGAGGAGACACCAGCCGGCCGCACGGGCTGCTGGGACAGAGAGCAGGACCCGAGGCGACGGACGGATGGCGGGGGTGACGGGGGAGGGAGGGGGAGAGGGAGACAAGGTGGGTCAGGGAGGTGGTGTGGCAGAGGAATGCCAAGGCAGAGAGGTGGGGGTCATGGAGAAGGTCTCCCGATGAGCACAGAGACAGCTCTCTGCTGGAGATCGTTGCTCGGCTGACAAAGTTTACTTAACACCAACAACCCCTGGGAGCTCGGGTCACCGGGGGGGGGGGGGAACTGTTCCCCTCCAGTTTAGAGTTTGAGATTGTTGTCACAGAAAATAGGTCTGGAGAACAGTGAGGAAGTAGGATAATTAAGGGCCTCTTTTTTGTAGTTTTACAACAAGTTAGTTGTTTTTGTTCAGGTTTGATGACAACATATGAGCAATGCTTTTCTTCAACTTGACTTTCCAATCCCAGATGTTGGATTTTCCCTAACCCCAACAACAAGGAAGTGTTTTCAAAAAGATGCCCATGCTCACAGTTTTACTATCGAGAATAAATATTTCTTTAGCTGTCTCAAACAAGATTCTCTTGAAGTTTAATTTGTATATTATATACATGCTGACGTGGAAGGCACAATAGAACAAAAATGTTTCAGATTATTTTCAAACATAAAGGCAACATTAATTAATACAATTCTCTGGATGGGGTGAAAGGTTAACCTTGTTATGGATTTTAAATGCATTTACCTTAGACCTTACTAATTACCAGGCCAAACCCCAGGACAGTTTTCCCCTCGTCTCATGCAGCTCGTGCCTTTTTGATTTTTTCGACCCTGCTCCTCAGACAACTTGAGTCAAATAAAATTGTCCATGTTTCAGTAGCTTCTGATATTTTTACACATTTAAGCCGTACATCAAAAAAATTGGTCACAAATATATAAGATAATTTAAAAAAAAGGCAACACATTTTCTATCATGGATAGGCACTGCTGTTTTCAGCAAATGTTAATGATTAACTACTTCATGTATTATGGACTATTAACTACTGCAGATATATGCGCACACAGCAGCAGGACAGTGTATGTGGAATTGACTCCAAATACTCTACAGTGCACACATTTATAGTAACAAAGCATCATATAATAGTGTTTTTCTACAATGAAGGGCCAAAGGAACACACTTTGTGAGCTTTGGCTACTGTGTGCAACAATGGGGTTCAATGTGTCTGATTGTGGGAGGACGATGAAAACAATAATACAATAAATACTTGAACAAGAGATTGGTAAAGGTCCTATTCAAAGCCATGATCTGTAGTTATTTTAGTATTTACAATAAACTGTAATGTTTACATTTCTGTTCAAACTAAGTCTTCATTAATCAATTATTTTGTTGTTATGGCATTCTAGAAAAGGACTTTTATGAGTTATGTTGCATACACCATCTTCTGTGTCGGTAGATATCATACATGCATTTTCAATTGACATCTAAAAATAGGTCACCATCTCAGCCCTGCCTCAGGAATTGATTACAAATGCCACATTTTTCAACTTTGTTTCACTTTTTGGCTTCGTATGCTGTAACAGAGATTTACTATCAGTATGCAACTGACAGAGGCTATCAGTATTGCTTTAATATGTCAACAAATCCAAAGTAATCCTGAATGACTAGCGATAGTCATTTGTTTAATGTAAAGATGTTATCAATATTTTACAAGCCGACAGTGTTGGCTAACTTCTCCCCTGTTCTTTAATCAGAGTAGGTCTTCCCCTTCAGTCCCAGCTCAGCAGAGGGTATTCCCTGGATGGCAGCTACTACCCATGACTCCTATTAGATTACAGAGGAGATTTATCGAAAGGGCTTCCGGTTCTCAGATAGGATAGTGAGAACACTTATCTCGAGATATTCTCTTATCAAAAAACAATTTAGTGGGAGAAACTGACATTAGCCCAGATTTTTTCTAATCCGAGTGCTCTAGTTTAGCTTCCTCGGTACAAGGGTCTGTTTGCACTGTGCACACACACCTCCATCTGCCCGCACAGAGAAGCATTAACATTGCCTTAGTGCTCTCTTGATGTCACTGTCATTACGTTCGCATCAAGCTCTTGGACTTTGAGACTTGATCATTTCTGCTCGGAAGTGGAATACAGAAAAGAGGTATCGCAAAGCAAACGTAAAACAAAGAGAGGAGATGTCGAAGCTTGAAGTATATGGAAGTAATGGTGTGAATGTACATTTATACACACGTGTTGGGTGTGAGTGGTTCACATGGCAGCGGGAAAGAGCCCAATAGGCCACACTCGGCAGCTATTGAGAGAGGTCACTATAGGAGATGGAGACGGTGGGTCACCATGAGGTTATCCTGACCTGTGTGTGTGTGTGTGTGTGTGTGTGTGTGTGTGTGTGTGTGTGTGTGTGTGTGTGTGTGTGTGTGTGTGTGTGTGTGTGTGTGTGTGTGTGTGTGTGTGTGTGTGTGTGTGTGTGTGTGTGTGTGTGTGTGTGTGTTGTGGTGTGTGTGTGTGTGTGTGTGTGTGTGTGTGTGTGTGTGTGTGTGTGTGTGTGTGTGTGTTGTGTGTGTGTGTGTGTGTAATGAACAAGGTGAGATATAGCACACTCCCCAGCTCCTGCAGCGCCCCAGTTGGTACACTTGATTTGTTTGTGTATTTGGGACACCAGGTTGAAAGATTAATCGATGCCCCACAGGGTTCTTCCTCTGTGTCTTCCTCAATCTTATGTCCACCGCTGGAACACCCAACAGCGCTCTTAAAACACTCACATAAGACACATCACACACACACCAGGGACTGTGACGCACTGTAACTTGTTCCCCCCCTGTTTTTTGTAATGGAATATTTGTGTGTGTGTGTGTGTGTGTGTGTGTGTGTGTGTGTGTGTGTGTGTGTGTGTGTGTGTGTGTGTGTGTGTGTGTGTGTGTGTGTGTGTGTGTGTGTGTACACACACAAATGTGTGCCTGCCGATGCCTGCTTCTGTGTAGAGAGAGCGAGAAACGATGGAAAGCCAGGGCTAATTTTGAAGCAACTCCTACTATTTTAACAAAGGTGTTTGTCAAATATTCATTTGTGTGTGTGAAGCCAGAAGGCCATGTGGAGGAGTCGACTCAAACAGATAACACTCACTCCTGCTACTATGACCCTGGAAGGATAGTGGTTGGGGAGAGAAGAAAAGAAAAACTGCAATAAAGCTGTACAGAGCCTGCTGATGCTTTATGGAGCTAATAACAAAGTTTGACCTCCAATAATTAACCCTGCATCTGCAAATCAAACCTTTTTCGGGAGTGTTTCAAACCAAACACCTGTTGGCATCTCAGAGGAGATTGTTCATGTAAAGCCCAACAAGCATTCAGACTATTTGTTCTTTCCATGGATGATGCCTGTAAAAAGGGGCTGCAGGTGCTTGGGCCAGGGGCACAGTCTGTAGGGGCCATGTTAACTATTAACACAGCCATATAACACTGTTACTGATTACCGCCTCCTGCTCTTGAGACTCCCACTGACCCAAGTCACAGGTAGGAATCCCTCTAGGTGTGTATTTGCGCACGCTCTTCCGGTGTGGCCCTTACACACCGGCCTTCACCATGCTTGGTGTTGGAAAGCGGCCTCCCTTAAGGTCATAATTCTTTCTTCCTCTCCCTCCCTCTGTTTCACCCCTCTTTGCTTCCTTCTCTCCCACGCAGACGTGTTCACGCAGTTCAGTCCTCTCCCTCGCTGGATCTTCTCAACTTCCTTAATGACGACCTTTATCCTCGCTGCCATAAAACGCGAGACGTAAAGATTTCTTGTACAAAGTTAAGATGTTTGACATGTATTGCCTCAGGTACTTTACTGTGGGGCAAAAGTCTAAGGTGTAGAGGACACGGATGAATGACGCACAGCACATGTACAGCAAGGCATGTTGCTGAGAGATGAGGAAATGACACTGTGATAAGAGCTAATGCTACAATGCTGAGTTATACTGTATTGCCAATATAATGCAGCAAGATAAAGACGCATTAGCAAGTTTTAAATGATTCTAAGTCACTTAGGACATCATAGGTCTGTTTTGAGATGTGGTTTGAAAAGTGATTGGTTTACTATATTGTTTTAGCAACTATCAGTAGCCATTAGCTTAGAGAGGATAAAGATAAAGAACATTTGTATCTTTAAAGAAATATAGAATAGAATATAGAATAACATTTTGAGTAAAACGCCAATTTACTTTCTTTTCTTGACTCTTAAGTTTAGAGCTAGACACGGGAAGCAACTAGCCTAGCTTAGCATACAAAATGGGAATCAATGGCAGCCAGCTAGCCTTACTTCAGCCTAACAAACACCTCGGCTCACCTACCTATTACCATGTGTTATCTTGTTTGTTTTAACAAGCTTCCTGCATTCAACTCCCCAAAGTGTTTTAATAACAAAAAATGTAAATGTGAGTTTTAAAAAAAAAGAAAAATCGTATTAAACTTGGCAGAAAGAGATGGTTCTGCACTGTTTTCCAGATCATGAATAATGTTTAAATAAATAGGTTTGGATAGTAGCTTGACTAACTTAGATCACTGGGGGCACTAATTCTGGAAAGAGATCTCGTTGTCCAACTTTTCTCTTTAAGATGTTAATACTGTGACAACTACAAAGGAAATCCCATTTACCGCCAATGTATTGGAGAGATGGTCTCAATCTAAGAAACGGGGGGTCAAAGCCTAGACGGCAGGTCTTTCATGTTGCTGCTCTCAAACCAAGCACTACAGTATAAACAAATCTGGATATCATGCTGTTGTCATATTTACTGTTGCACCACAGATGTCGTTTCTCCAATAAGCATTGTTTCATGAAGTCATACTAAAGATACCGGCTGTGACAACCTCTCCATCCTCGCCTTGATTCAGCAGCATTATCATGTTATGTTAATCGTTTCATGGATAATATCAGCTGGTCCAGACCTCAGCGACGTCTGTCTGGACGTAGCATAGAAGGCTGCGTTCTAGCAGAGCTGTAAACACTGGACTTAGTGAAGCCTAAGCACCTAAGCTGCTAAACGCAGTCTACTAAAACAAACTACACATACTGGGCAGGGTTTGTCTTTGGGTCAAAAAGGACTTCTCCTTTTGAAGTTCAAAATGGCATTTTTATTTATTTGTGTATGCTCATATATATCTACCAACAATTGTCCAGCTACATGTGTGCCATATAGTTATATTTACATGTTATGGTGAACAACTCAAGTCAGGATAACAGCATTCTTGTGAAATAACTAACTGGCAATGTGGACGTGACTTTGACAGTGAACAGTGCTTTCTTTGCCTCTTTTTTTTAGGCGTACAGTGCAAGTCACAATGAGGGATTTAACTGTACGTGCTGCAGGTCACCCTGATATGGCGTTTTTTGTTGTTGAACCCAGCAGTTGCGGTCGAAGCAGAAACTCTATGTTTGTTAGCTACAGGGAAATGTCCACACTGCTGCTGTTGAAAATTGCGGAAATATTCACACAAAGAAGTTCTGCATTCGAAACCAATCTGTTCCTGTGAAGTAGAGGGTTTGTGACACATTGTTTTTTGACTACGTGTTTTCCGCCAATGGGGACTCAAACCCGTCTGAGATATTATACTCCCACCATGGGCAAACACGCAAACACAGCGAGCCACTGCACCGCTTGGTACAGTACACACCGTAAGAGAGGGCACAATGAAGGCGCATGATTGGTCTGTTTGACAGCGATCTGATAAAACCATAATTGAAGCATGTAGAATGCATATGTTTTTTAGTCAAACAAAAGCCTCAGTCACGCCATAGAAACTGCCACTCAATGTTTTCATTGTCTGGCAACTGACTAAAGTGAAGGACAGGGCGACAGAAACCTCTATGTCAGTCTGAGTGTGTTTAATGTGTGCAGAAAGGGAGCTGTGTGTTTTAGTCTGCATTTGTGTTAAGTGTGGGAGGCGAGGTTGTACGGTCATAGAAGGACAACCGCAATGCAAAGTCGGCCAATGGTGGAGCTCCAGACCTCTTTGAGTGAAGCTCAAATCTTATCAGATCTCAGTGGGCCTATTTGTTCTTCTGACTGAAAAAGCTATAGACACATTTGAACACATTTTCACCTGGAAGAAAGTTTATTTACAGAAAGGTCAAGGCCGAACTGTAACACTTCCTGCTTCGAGAGTCATTTTCTTGGAAACATTGTTTCGAATCTTACTGCTGTTCCTGCATGCATTTAAAAGGTTGGTTAACCCAAATTACCCTCAATGTTTCGCTTTATACCTCTAGTGATATCTAGCA
This sequence comes from Gymnodraco acuticeps, assembly GCF_902827175.1. Taxonomy (NCBI): domain Eukaryota; kingdom Metazoa; phylum Chordata; class Actinopteri; order Perciformes; family Bathydraconidae; genus Gymnodraco; species Gymnodraco acuticeps. The sequence goes on from NW_022990941.1 coordinate 267,932, forward strand.
GTTGATACATATGCCTATAGTTGCTGTAATCGTGGAAGTAGGTGAAACAAATCCATATACCCTAATCGTGTTGAGGTTAATGCGGTTATCTTAGACTGTTATACCTCAACCTGATGAGACCAGACCGAAGGATAGTGAAAAATATGTCTTTGTCATTATGTTTTGTACTGACATTGTAAAATGACAGAAATGTTATCCTCTCAATAAGAACATGGTCAGGAAACTTAACTGCAAATTAGGTCTGGCTATGAACAAATGCAAAAACAAGGCATTTTTCACAGCAGAAAAGTTTAGTGTCTCAATTTGGATTATTTCCTTATATAAGTATACACTACCATGCATACACTGTGAACACTTGCACAGTGTGTAAATGTTGACTTGGTAGCGTTCAAACGGCACACGAATGTGGTCCCAATAAACAACAATAGTCTGACAGTGAGACAACATGTACAATACAAGGACCCTGTATTATGATAACATGCTCTAGGCTTGATGAACATCCAAAATGGGCACCTATATTACTGCATCAGTCCAGTGATTTAGATTCTGACAATTGGTGATTGTTTTAGTTGCACCCCCCACTCCTCTCATATCTTCCTAACAAGCAGCTGAGCCTCCTAAGACCTTGAAAACAGAAGTAAGGCTGCAAGGTCTGCCAGCTGCTCTGTACATATCCACTACAGTACCAAGCCCAAGTACCCAACCCTTTGTACCCCCATCCCCACCCCCACTGCCAACCCCTCGACTCCAAGTTGTCTGTGTTTTGCTATCAGTGACGTCACCTCTACTCAAGGCTGTTTTCTCTTGAGCTGAGGCTCCAAACAGCTGATTCAGGGAAAGTCACAAAGTGTACTGGAGAGTTGACCTTCTCTCATGAGACAAAACACATAGAGAGGGCCTGGCTCCACAGGATGGAGACGTTAGCGTGGAAACAATAACACGGCCTCTGAATCTACACATGACATGAGGCTCTGTTTTCCAGAGACAGAAAGACGGGCAGCCGGGCGTCTTTGAGGTGATTAAACTCTGCGTCAACACTCGACCCCTCTTTCATCTCAAATCATTTATTGTGAAGTTGTTTCAAAACTTTCCTTTTCTAATCAAAAACTACATTTTCCTTTTTTACAATGTTTTTCCAAATATTTCCTATCAGTCTGATATATGTCTGAAAATGCTATCAAGTTTATCCCAGCTGAAATTATTTGGTGTTTGAGATTCAGTGTATTTTATTCTGGTCCAAGTTGTCCCAAACCTTGATGAGAACTTTTAAAGAAATAGTTTGACATTTTGGAAAGCACAGTTATGCAACTGACAGTAAGATGATCAAATGTATACCAGTCCAATGTTACTGCATATTGAGCCATAGAAGATTATTCGTTTTTTAGGCACAACTAGTCTAATCTGCATATTTTTTGTCACAGTCTCTGTTTTAGTTTTTTTTCAGGTTCTCTGCAGCTGTGGCCCAGAAATGCTGCTCTTGAGGTATTTTCCCTGCCTTTAACACATAATATAGCTCCACTGTGGTGATCACATTGTAAATTCAATTAGTGGCTAAGCGTGTTGAATTGTACACCTCTACCCTTATCTTCTTTTAATGGCTTTTTAAACACTTACGTTTTATAGGTGATGGGCGGGGGGGGGGGGGGGGCTTATCTGACTACTGGCTCTTTCCAGGCAAGGATCCTTTTGACATGGAACTGAAAGTGGCAGAAATGATCCCAGCTCCCTGAAGTCCCAGAAACACTGAGATTACTGCTAGTTAACTAAATTATGAAAATAATTAAGATAAGAGTTAAGTGTGGAACTGTCTTCTCTTGAACCTCAAGAGACTTTCATTCAGAAATACAGCAAACTCTTTTTCCCATCAGAATGTACTTTTCTCTTGCCAAAAATAAAGCATTAGTGGAGCTCTCTGTTATCCATCCAGATTATAGAAAATCTAAAAATAGTATATGGACTCTGTCTTTTGCCAGAAACCTGCTCCTGATAGTAGAATCCACATTTAAAATATAGCACAGCTTTAAAAAGTGTTCACATTTATTTTATAATCCTTTGTGGCAGGAGCTCCATCCCTTTATCGGCTTAATCCCACATCCAATATGACTAAGCACAACCTGAAGAGTGTGCAAATTAATAGTATAATTACCAGCAGCAAGACTTTGCTCTACTAATCCACTTAATCCCTAGTATTACAGCAAAATGTGCTTAGCCTCTGTTTGTCCTATCAAAGCTTTGTTTGAATTTAACTCAAGGGAATAACAAAAAACAGTAAGTCCTATATTTTATATCAAATCTTTGACTGATTTAGTTGTGCTTACAACCACAGTTTTTTTTTAATCTGGAGTATTAGCACTGATATCCATGGTCCTTGAGGCAGGAGCAGAACAAATGATAGAAAAAGTTCATAAAACAATAACAAAATGTGCTATAGCTGACGCATGAATAGAGCCTTAAAGTTAAGAGAATAGGTCAGATGAACCCTGAAGTCTGATGTGACATCATGACACTGAAGTGATAAACTGGAGCTGCTGGAGACATGAATGATAACCCAGAACAACAGATAGACATGCCTCCATCTCTCTCAACACACAGACATGCGTGTTCCCCAGGAGTGTTTACCATCATATGGGTACGTCATGTTTTCATTTGTTACGCTTAAACCCCAAAGACAGAATCAGAATACCTTTATTAGTCTCACAGAGGGGACATTACATTGTTACAGCAGAAAAGAGCCAAAGACAGCGTAATGCTACCTAAGCATGCATAACAAAAAGTACTAAAGATAAGAAAATAAATTATGATAAAAAAAGTTACACATTTTACAAAAATACACACCCTGAAACAGTTCTGAGGATTTAGCAGCCGGGTATATATTGCACAGTTTATATATATATATTGCACATAGCTGGTATTTAACAACAAGAGGTGTTATAGTCTGTGTTGTTGTGTGTGTGGGGGCAGGGGCGCCGCCAGGGATTTTGGGCCCCATGAAAAGATATCACATTGGTTACTTAAAAATGTTTTTCTTAATGTTCTAAAATGGTTTGGGCCCCTGTCAGTCACGGGCCCTTAGAATCGTCCTAACTTTTCACCCCCTTACGGCGCCCCTGTGTGGGGGTCTACTAGGGCCGTGCTAAGCTTACACTAAAAATGATCAGCAATATATTTGTTATTCATTATATGACACTGCCTTGTACAGGATTGTTAGCAGCCCACCAGAAAACACAGATCCAACACTGACTTCCACACTCAAATTCATACACACAATCACACAATCACACATACACACATACACAGGCAGGTGAGCAGGGCGTTCCGTTGTGGGCGAGCCGAGGAAGCAAGGACGGTGGTACATGTCCGAAATGACAAAGGTTGCTTTTACACCTGTCATGGCCCGTTTAATCATCTACCTCTTCAAACAGGGGAGTCTGACGCTCGCGGCCTCCCAGCAGCCTTTGCTTCAGCAGATCTTGACAGGCTGCCATTCAGTAGAAGGCCGGAGAGAAACAGACCTGGGAAGGTATAAAACTTAACTGTGTCTTCAATAAAATAGGAGCAAATAGGTCAATGATTAAAGGCTTCAGCAGCTAGAAATGGGGGTCATAAATACAGGCAATTGCTTTCATATTCACTTTTGCTCATTTAAGAACTGAAGAAATTCAGAGATTTCCTTCATGAAGTGATTGAATTGGACTAAGGCATCCAGCATTAGACACAGAGTTCAGTGTTTGAAAAATAATAAGATTACCAATTTTACAACCCAATCTATTTGTAAATGTATTCTCCCCCAATACATTAGCTATTTATTTAATTGTCCTATGAATATTTAATTTTTTTGAATAAATATCTCCTTAAAACTCACTCAAATTGAATCAGCATGCATTAAGAATATGTCAAATCCAAAAGTTTAAATTATGTTTTAAATAATAAATACAAATATGTTGGTGTTATCAAACATCACCAGGACCCTCATAATAACAGCAACAAACACCTAATCAAAAAGAATACAAGCAGTGTGCGTTTTAAAGTACAACCTGTACAACCAAATATTTAAATAACATTTAAATAATTTTGTTTTAATTTACAGATTGTGTTTTATCAGCAGATAAATAAAACCAAACTATCATTTATAATCTGTAAATTATCTGGGAAAACAGAATCATTTTATTTTGATGGTAACAAAAACACAATTTTATTATAAACGTCTCTAATCTAAAATTAAAATGAACCTGGATTTTTAATTAAGAGCCTATTACACCGAGTATGATTCAACATGCTACCACTCATTGTCTAAAAGATCAAATAAATAAGCTGAGTGGTGATTCAAATGATGAAGTGAGTCTCTTTCCTGCATGTTTTACATGTGGCTATAGTCGCTTCTCATTAATCACAATCGAGACATCAGAGACCTCCGTGTGTTTAGGGCGTGTTAAATGTCCACAAAGCCTTATTACCCTACAATAGAAGGAAAATCAGAACTGTGTTTTTGCTGAGTCACAAATAAATTAGCAAGCAATCACACCAGATTTAAAATAAAAACGAGAAATCACTTCTTCACAATCGTTAATTATTCATACTGGGCGATAAACTGATATGTATCCTCGTTTTAGCGCGTGAAGCCTAATCTCAGCGTCCCCCCTGCTCCTTGTTATCTCCATAACATCATGCATAGCAGCAGAATTGGCTAATCAGGAGAAGGCTATTACAAGAGCTGGAGTGTTGGAGATAATCATTATCAAGTCGGTACATAAGGCACTGACACCTGAAGAGGGTCGGCCATCAGACTGCAACCCTCCTGAAAGAAACAAACATCATTCAGATAAAACTGTGGCCATGGTTTTCTGGGTAAAAAAAGTTAAATCAATAAAAAAAAAGTTAAATCATTATTGGAAACAAAGGTTTTAAATATACATTTCTTACAATTTAAAATATTATTATTATCATTATTATTATTGTTATTATTATGTTCGATTGTTGTTTCTTTATTTTGTTGTTCTAACGAAACTAATACTGTCCGGGTTGAATATTGTATATTCCTCGCAAGGGGACCAGCAGTATAATTATTATTAATCGAATTAAAATCCAATATGTAATTTCTAATTTAATCTAAAACTAGACTGCTTTATTATAATCAATATTTATATTTGTTGGGCAGCAGTAACGTGAGTTCTTTGAGCCTAGAATTACACACATAGCTACATTTGGGTTTCCTAGTTAATTTATGGTAAAAATAATTAGATTACAGGCCTGCGTCTCTTTACGGTGCATGCTGACAGTGGAGCAGGCCCGCAGTGTTTGACCGTCTGCGGATAAATGTGGAGACAGGGCGGCGTCCTGCCACTTCTCCCCACAGGCTCCGTGTGTCAGAGCAGCACACTTGACATCACTGCGAAAACACCTCATTTATCAACTCGAGGCTCCGCAGCCATGAGCAAGAACTGAGAGGAGTCTAGGGGGAGAGAAAAGAGAAGTAAAAACAACAGGATTTTGTATTCTCGCACCTCCCTGACAACTCACTGAGACGATGGGATGGGAGACAGTAGCGCATGGTTTGGTTACTCCCTCTGATAAAACCGCATCTCCAGAATCTCTCTGGCTGTCAGGAATTTGATCCTAAAACTAGGAGCAGGCCGAGGCCATTAGACCTGCAGAGTGTGGCTGCATGCGTAAATATCATATCTAGCCAAAAAGAGCATTATTAAAGTAATAAAGAAACTTGGAAATGCATCCCAAAATCAGATGCAGGGATTTCTACTTATTTACATACATAAACACACATCTCAGACCATTGTTGTATCTACATTTAGAAATCCAGAGCAGCAGACATATTGTAGTCCCAGTAGAGACAACAGATCCAGCCATGTCTCAGTGGACTTAACTGCAGCCCTGCATGTATCAGCAGCTGCCGTACACAATGTGCTTCCTCCACAAAGACCCCTCAGTCATTTATATGGACCACACAAATACAAGTAAGTGTAGTGCATGCATCAGCAGCCAGGACAACATATAATAGCAACAATATGACATGTAATGCAATTGTGGAAGTAGTTAATTGTATTTGTGGCAATAAAGGAAGACATTATAGTAATCAGTGGTATAGTATAACAATTTAAAAATCAAAAGGCTAATCACAATAACAGTATGACTCAAAGTAAAGTAGTAGCATTTCAAGCTGGTGGTAGATTAAGTAAGCCATAATAACAAAACATTTAATATAAGCAGTTGTAGTGGTAATACATAATAAAGTAAAATAATGTTAGTTTCGTCAAGAATATTTTTTTAATTTTGCAACATGATACAAATAAAAAGACAATAAGAAACACTGTAGCCTATACTCACAACATAATACATACTTATTGTTAAATGTTGATTGCAGTTCTTCAGCTTCCATTAGAGACTTAGAAAAAAAAAGAAGGCCTATTTCCCCATGTAGTGTGCATTGTAATCGTATAATGCAGGGGTGGCAACATAACTTCGAAATATTTTTCAATATAGGAGTGAAATAGCGATTAATCGATGTGTTCAGCATTCTCTGTTTCCAGGGTCAGACTCGGTTAAAGTGGCTATCATTCAATATTATTTACAGGAGCCATGAATCTCCCTTGCAGACTGCCCCCATTGGCTTAGTATGACAGATACATAGTAAATGGTGGAGTACTCAGTAGTTGTTGAAGTATTAGTAATATGAATTCAATGCTGTGTTCCTCAGATCTCTCTGCTGCTCAGCTATCTCCCATCCAGACAATATGTAAACACACACATACCTGCTGAATGGTCGTGAGTGTGATAAACTATTTGTTAACCTCTGTGAACACGCACGAGGTAGCCCTGTAAATGAGTGAATGATTCAATTGACACCTCGCGCTACTTTTGATCACTTCACTCAGCACTATGTATATTCTGGCTGAACGAATCACCGCGGTTCAAAGCGAGCTGGAGAGTTTGTGCTCCTACACAGCTCAAGCCATCTGAATGAAAGCGTCTGACTTAAATAAACTAATTAGCCAGGGGATTTATTGATCGGTGTGGTGAACATATGAGAATAAACATCGAGGGAGACATTCGCTGGAATCAAGACATTTACTTTAGGAAATTAGAAATAGGTTACGCATAAATGAGGCTTAATTTCACAAGACAATTTTCCTAAACAGCTCTACACAACAATTAATATCCATTTATAATTGTAAATTAAGCCAGCAGTTGTCAATTCAAGTCATCTAAAATGGCATTGTGTTAAAAGCCCAATATAGTTGTTATTGTCAGCTAGTGGTGGAAGAAGTAGCCTATACTCGAAGTGAAAGTAGGAAAAGAAGAGTGTAACAATACTCCATTAAAATCTTGCCAAAATCTGCTTTATGTAAAATTATAGAGGTATTGATAGAACAATGTTTTATGCAGACAAACCCCAATTGCTATATTTTCAATATATATATTTTCTGTTGTTGTTGAATCATATTTGTAGATTTATTGATGTAGTTGGTCCAGCTTGGGGAATTCTAACTGCATTTTACCGTTAGGTAATTAATAGTGTAATAATTTATTCTGTTGAAATAACTGGCCATATATAATTATAATTGGGAAAGTGAAACATAAATATGGTGTAGTAAATTGTACAAATTAGGCGAAGTAAAACTATTATAAAATAAAATTGAAATTGACCTAAGTTAAGTAACAGTACAATACAATTGTATTTTACTAAACGCGAGTAATTTAGTACATTAATTTGGTTAAATTTCACTATTTAAATCAGCAGAATGTTTTGGGGAAATGGCAGTAACTTATTCAACTAAAATTGTAGAGAAAAACGAAAGCCTACAATACAGAAAGATGAAATACAAATATAGCTTAAGACTGGCGACCGATAGCCCTTTAGTTATTTTGTATAAACACATTTGATGAAATAAAAGCAAGACAAAAAATGAGGGGGTGGAGCTTCATCTGTCCAAAACACAACTGTCGAGCACTCACTTAAACCTGATTACCTTTGCAAATTATTATAGCTTTCAGACATGATCAAGTCTCTTTTCTTTCCTCTGTGTTTCTCGGAGTGATTGATTGGAGGAGTTTTAGGCTGGCACCCCCATCGTGTTTTCAGCCTCTCTCTCCTCTTGATTGGTCCTCCTCGTGCAGCCGTAGCCACGGAAGCGCCTCCTCTCATAAACCTCGTCAGACCGCACTAACGTTTCCCATTACTTCCAGGAGAAGCAGCAGCTCACTATTAGGAACTTTGAGTGCGACCTATGGCACACAAATAACAGGTATGTGCTGGAAAGCGACTTATGTCTCTTCTTTTTTCTTCTGACTGTCTTTTCTCCGATATGCCACAGAGCTGCTTTACACTTTTTACGCACAGGACCTATCATCATTTCGGGGTATTGTTTTATCGCTCCAGCCTACCTCTCGGCCCTTATCTGTTTTGGGTCTTATCAAACAGTTATCTCTTTTGCTGTGAAGACATATTGCGTTTTCTTTCCTATCTGTTATGTGTGTGTGTAGTTGTGTGCGTGTGTGGGAGGACAGAGATTTGACGGATCCAGTGCCTCTTAAAGCGCTTGATGGGAGTATGGCAGTCACTGCGTGTTTTATTGTAGATGATACGGAGCTAGTGAATGTACGGTCAAGTCTGTAGTCAGATAGTATTTTTTATGTTTAACTGTGGAAATGTAAGCTAGATTTTAAAATATGAAAACAAGCTGTGCATCAGAGGTATAGAACTTGACGAGTTTATATCAGATGTTTATAACTTTAAATCCAGTTGTCAATAACTTTGCAACACAAGAGTTTACTTTCTTCTAATTTACTACAATCCTAACGGTTCCAACTTGTTTCTGTTACAGGGTAGACTACTCCCTTACGATTTTTATTAACCCTTACGGTGTATGGAAAGTGCTCCTGGATGGACCTGGGCGAACACAGCTGGTCCATGGTCAAGCGAGAAGTATCCAGCAGCCCAGGGTCGCCGGCTGAGCAGACCTACCTGCCCGGGGACAGCAGGAGGGACGAGCTGAGGACACCTCCGATCGACCTTGACGTACTGGGGCACCGCCGCCCCGACGGCAGATCACTACACTCCTACGTTCATTTCGGACACCATAACAACACCCTGACCACTGTCGAGGACATCCCGCTGTTTACGGATTTAGACCAGGGCAGCAAACTCGTCCTCTCCAGCGGAGCGCACAAGGCGAGCTTGCTGGTGGATCCGAGCGACATGTACCAAACACTGGCCATCGCCGCGGCGCAGAGCCAGACTGGATATGATTCCTCCTCTGGTTATATGCACTCCAACCCCAACTCCCCGGTGTATGTGCCCAGCTCCCGGGTGGGCTCCATGATACCCAGCCTCTCTTACCTGCAGGCCAGCGGCTCTGCGCAGCCCAGCCATGCCGTCTCCAGCCACTCGGTCTGGTCGCAGTCCGCTCCGGAGAGCCCTTCATACAGCACCGGGAGCCCGCACGCCTCCAGTCGGTTCCACTACCCTCCAAGCCCGCCCATGAATAACGGGAACCTCAGGGACACCGGCTACGGTAACACGCTGAATGTGAGCAGCAGGGATCAGTACGGCCTCTCTCGGCCCCTCAGTGGGACCTACGCGAGCCCATACTCTCCTTATGTTGCACCGCAGCTGACCCAGCTGCCCTCGCCCTGGACCGGGGGACCTTTTGATAACACCATGCTGCACACCCTGCAGAGCAGAGGCGCGCCCCTGATCCGAGGACCCAATGGAGGTAAGAATAGAGGAGGACATATTTGATGGAGTAATGCTGTCAGAGATAATGATTTCCTTTCAGACATGCTCATGTTTTTATGAAAATAACTGAAACTCCAGTGCACACACAACCAGATCTCATAGAGGCAAGAGGTCCAAAAGGGCATGTGCATGATAATACGCTAGTGAAAAACAGGCATGTTGTTGTGCGTATAGGCCCATAACTGACATTATGTGTAACCAAATAATTAAACTAAATTAAACTAAACATTTAAAAAATCTAAATTCCCAAAAACATAAATGTAAGCTGCCAGGAGAATGTATTTATAACATGACATCCATGGATCTGATTTAATTTGTTTAAATGTGCTCATGAATGTCAGTCACACAGTCCCTTGGGAAGACACTCAGTGGGCAATTTTCTTAAAACGTTTTTCTGATGTAAGCCTTCTTTTAAATTACAGATATTCTGGACGACATGGGGGAGAGCAGAGAATGCGTAAACTGCGGCTCCATTTCCACGCCGCTGTGGAGGCGCGACGGCACGGGCCACTTTCTCTGCAACGCCTGCGGCCTTTACAGCAAAATGAATGGGCTGAGCCGGCCATTAATTAAACCACAGAAACGGACGGTAAGCACTTAACCGCTCAATGTCCTGCCTAATCATTCAAACAATGGCTGGAGGTTATCGCCATTGTGTCTGATCCAGAGCAGACATGTATGTAATATAGCTTTAGATCAGATAGATTTTTCTTTTAAATGTGGTAATTATATTTGTGATAGGTAGAATCAGGCGAAATCTAAAAATAATTAAGGACTTCACACCACATACGTTTGAAATGTTAGTTTTTGCTTACACAATTGTACCCACAAATATACATTTTTCAGCCAACAGTCAAACATTAATTGATTAGAATATTTGCCAAGGAAAATGTCTACAAGTAAATTCTCCATAATTTATTTTACATCAATTGAAGGTGGTTTCAATACAAATTGAACCATCTGCATTGAGACATTTGTTAACATATTAATCAAACACTCAGTCTGTCACATTGCTTCTGCTCGGTAAATTAATGTGAATGGGTGTGAAAAGGGCTAATCGTTTCCTGGTGCCATTACGTGCATTACGCACAGTTTTACTAGGAAATCTGATGTCTCATAAAGACTCCTTGAAAATACACACCTTTAAAAAGCCGTGCGTCAATGGAATTTAAATGAAGGGCCTATATTATTTTTAGGAAATAGGGTGCACGTGTTCTAATTGTTGTTAAAATAGTGGAGTGTGGCTTTCATTTTAAAACATTTTAAACTTTTACTTCAGGTGACATATTCCCAGTCTTCACAGGTCTATTAATATCATGCTTATCTCTGAAATTGGTTATAATAATTAATTGAATGTTACGATGTTATCATCAGTCAACTTCCAGAAGAATCGGCCTGTCCTGCGCTAACTGTCAAACCAGCACGACCACTTTGTGGCGCAGGAACGCGGAGGGAGAGCCAGTGTGTAACGCGTGTGGGCTCTACACAAAATTACACGGGGTGAGTGCAGATTTACTTTCACATTTATTTAAAACGTATTCTAATGCACTTTCATCAATCAAAGCATCCAGAATCAAAATATTAATTTGTCTCCAAATATGATCAAATCTGCAGGTACCTCGGCCTCTCGCCATGAAGAAAGAGGGGATCCAAACGAGAAAAAGAAAACCGAAGACCTTGAATAAATCCAAGGGATCCTCTGGTAAGTCTAATATAATGATTGCTCATAAATTTCATGGATAATTATAATCAACATATTGCTTTTTAAAACAATTTGTTCTTAACAATATATTTTATATCTATTCTTTTAGGAAATAACAACTCTGTCTCTATGACTCCCACATCCACATCTTCATCTAATTCCGAAGATTGCTCGAAAACCAGCTCTCCCCCCGGACAGGTGTCAGGGGTAAGACTTGATTTTATTCTCTTTATTTTGATACAATTTAATAAAATATGTCCTGCTCCATTTCAATTTAAAGAATCACATATTTGTATTGTATATGTATGATGTGGAATCATATTTTATTTTTAAATAACTTAATTCAAATATACCACAATTATAATATGCTATACTATATTATATAACGCTATACTCTACTCAACTATTCTATACTACAATTCACTTAAAAAGTAATTGTTGTCCTTGATGCATCCTCTGGGTTACATATGTGGAAGTTAATCAAATCTAGAGCATCAGCCAAAGCAGGTGTTTTGTTAAAAAGATCACATGCATATAGACTGATGCGTTGTGAAGCTGACTACTGCTTCTTTATGTGTCACCATGATATTACAGTGGGATGAGCTTCACATTGCTCAGAATCTGGTGCTTTTTGGGGAATCTCAGTCCAAAATGTAAACATGAGTCATATACCAAATGATGCCTTTTTCTTTGTAACTGCTTTGAAAATACAATGAGGCTAACAATGCATATTTGCTTTGCTGCAGGTCAGTTCGTCTGTGCTGTCCAGCTCAGGGGAGGGACCCGGCTCCGGCTCAGCGGTGAAGTACCCGGGACAGGACAGCCTGTACACCAGCGTGGGGCTGTCCCAGTCCTCAGACGTAGCTTCAGTGAGGGGGGAACCCTGGTGCCCCATGGCCTTAGCTTGAACATTTAAATCTTTGGGAGGACAGCAATCCCCAGCCCCCTTTGTCTGGATGCTATGTAGTGTGGAAGTATTCGGGGGGCAATGTTTGTTTCCTGGCTGATGCAAGGAGTCCGGCAGAAGGGAAAATAATGGAGAAGCGACCTTCAGTCACACTGCAAGCTTGAACCGAGCGTGGAATAGCTGGGATTGTTTTCCAGGTTGGTGTGGGGGATCTTGTTGCCTTAAGAAAACAAAGGGAATCACCAGGCCAGATGATCAATCAGGTGGCCTGCTTCGGAGGGTCTCTGGACCTGCCATGCACTCGTATCTCTCCACCCACCATGGCACAGAACCAGCTCTCGTTTCTTAAAATAAAGCCATCATGTACATACTGGATTTCCTCTCTGAAGAAAAAAGCTGTTGATTGGATACCACTGCTTCGTAAAGCGCTATATTCTTTAAGGACTTTTAGATTTTTTGTTTTTGTTTTCTTTCCTAAACTGGAATCATGCCACAAGTGCCAAGACAACTTTTATGAATCAAAAGAAAAAAAATATTTATAAATCTTCCATTGTTGAAAACATGGCTATGATTGTTAATAAAGATATCAATATAGAGTAGAAGTTAAACCATTCTGATGTCTTTTTTCTAATTTTATTTTCTTCATAAGTGGTTGTTTGTAGTACAGTAGTGTTGCACATGTTTTCCACTGAAAGCTCTTACTGTATTTGACTGAAACTAGTTTGGTTTAAACAGGGTATAAATGACTATGTCGTCAAGTGGTTTTGTTTGATCATTTACTGAAAAAAATGCAAATAATCAACTCTTTCAGACTAATTTCTGATACTGAAATGTTGTCAGCTGTTGGGTAGCATTAAGGTACTATTCTGAAAGCAAAGCTACACAAATGATTTTACATGTAAAGCAGTCGGATGGCTTGTTTGAACAAAGCACACCCAGAATAGCTGTGGGGCCTACTGACCTTTATGTTACAAGACATAAACTGCAGATGAAGACTGTTGGCTGCACTACCTGACTCACTATAAACTGTGTACCTTTCACAATGCAAGCATGTACAATTGCATCATTTTATACCAAAATTAGAGCAAAGCGGAGCATGAGGTCACTTCTGAACAAATTCATGTTACTCTGAAGACTTTGAATAATGGAGTGCAATGACTCAGGAGGATATCATATTGAGGTGTTAAAGTGGACCGTGTAAAGTACGAGAAGCTAGTGAGTTATTACAATGCAATATTTTCATCAGAATACAAGCTCATGTTGGTATTGATTTTGACCACAGATGCATGGGTCACATGCTAAATGGAAATTCAAGAGGTTATTTTAAATTTTCCACACTGTTTTTCTCCAGCCGTGTTGTGTTGGTGGATTAAAAAAAGCCATTTTAGCCCATAACACAATCATGGGTCTTTCGAAAGGCAATCTGATGAGATACATGTGAAACTTGGCGTAAAGAGGTTGATTCCTTATCTTTTCTTTTTTTTCTAGCAAAACTTGCTTCATCCAAAAAGGGCATGTCATTCATTTAATTCTTCTGAATTTATTTTTTTGAAATATGTTTATTTTAGCATCATGTTTTGCTGTTTTTATTTTTTATAACAAATTATTCTATTTAAATTTCAGTCCAATAAATTGTTCTCGTGATGCAAATGATTTACGGTTACCCTGTGTTTTAAAGTAAATAATCGAAGCTGTGGAAGAAACCTTGTTCTTGCATAATATTAATATTACTCAGGCATACTTTTGTGAGGCAATCAGAGACATGCTTTAACTCCCTTTTTCTCCCTGGTGGAAAAAAAAACTGGCTTTATTTTCTCAGATGTTTTCGTGATTCGGAGTGAAGCACACAGAAAAAAAAACTGGCTAATGCAAGGTGAGGATTTCTTGGGGGGGGAAATAACGTTTTAAAAGCTTCATCTCAGACCTATAAAATGATTGTTGCAGATTTTGATGTCCAGGTTTTTCTGGGTTTGCTTCCACGTTCTGCTTATGTTTCATTAAAGCAAGCCTTTATTCTTCCGGACAGCTTTTTACTTACGATTTTTTTTTTCTCTACGGGCCCCAGAAGGCTCAAAGCACAATCCACTTTCCTGTGTCCTCTTGAACCAGCAGCTCAAAGTACCTGTCACAATGTTTACTGTACTTAAGCGAATATGGCTTGTGAGTAATACCACATGAAAAGATTTTAGAAATGGTTAAGATTTATGTCTAGGCTTAGACTGTCTGCTCTTGACAAATTGATTTAGCTGACTTTATTGAGTGTAGAGGAATGTGCTACACAACACAACAGCCACATCACAGGTTTGGGATGGACATTGTAGTTTGACTCCTTTTTTAGTTTTTGCAAGAGATTACACGTTTTGACATTTTATTAGAACAATACACCAAGGGCCATTTGTTTTAGCTAAAGATCATCCACCGTAACGTTTTATTTTTCAGTGTTATGTTGAATTTGGCTGCATGTGGCAAATGGAAATGTTTTGCATGTGTGTATTGGCTGCTGGGTGTTATATTAAACTCAATTCACGCACCGAGACCACCAAGCATTAAGACCTTAAGCTTCGTTGCAGATAAATTACCAAACCACCTTCAGATATGTAAATGCAAACTAGTGTTGAACTCAAAACATGGGCAAATATTTATAGGTTTCTGAATTTATGAGGTGGTCCTACCTTGGCACTGTCTGACTCGTATCCATGGTGCTGCGAGGGAGGAAATATAAACACAGCAGCGCAGAAATCCTCCCTGCGCTCTTATGTGGATGGATGTTCACAGAGCTGAGGGTCACATCAACCGCCACGTTCACACATGATGTAAAGGGTAAGCTCACAGTAATTATCTGTATAGTGATGGAAAGTAACTGTGAATGTTGTCACAGAGCTGGGACAATATCTATGGGAGTGGGAATAGTAAGCCATCAAAAACTGGAAAGAGGGGGAAAAGGCAGTTTGAGTTAGACAACAAGGGAAAGAGCAGAGATGTAGATAGCTGCACAGGGTTGAAAGTCCTCCCAAAGTAAACAACACAAGCTAACAGCAGCAGCGCACTACAGACCCCAGGGCTGTTGGCCATGGGGCAGCAGCACACTGAAGCCCAGTGGCTCCCTCAGGAGATGCCCGTTGATCTTTCCATGCTGCCTTTCAAAGGCTGGCCCTGCCTCCGGAAGAGATGCGATCTCTGACTCAGCCCTTTAGGGTTTCCTCGACAGACACGGGGGCACATTCTGAGAGAAACAACACTTAACAACATGATAGCTGTCCTGCTTGTGGAGTATTTTCAAGATTTGTAGTTCCATCAAAAGATCTCTAATGCGACGTGTTTATAAATCGTTTACTGGTCTTGGTTATTATTCTTTGATTAAACCGCCCTGTCAGATTCATAGAAAGCAAACATGTGCTCTCAATAGTATGTCCATACGGCCTTCTCAGTTAGCAAACACATCCATGACTATAGAGGAAAGAATAAAGGCACCTCCTCCACCCGGTCATAAATAATATCTTACAGTTGAATCACAGGAAGTTTGTGGCAAACACAAGCGTGAAATAATCCCCCGTCAGAGAGAAATAAAAACTAATCATGAGAAACTCACCCCTCATCCTCTCTGTAATAAAAATACAAAAGTTAAAAATGACACTGACATTTGGAGATTACATCACTATGTATAATCAGCATTACGAACAGAAACAGTGGGAGTGTGTTCAGGGAAGGTTGGGTGTTTGACCAAGTGACACTTCTGGATGAGTGAAGTGCTTTGTCAAGAATGCCAGGAAGTTGTAATAGGAATAGGGCCTAATAGAAGGAGAGGGCTGAAAGAACATCAACATACAAAACTTAAGAGCTTAATTATAATTTAAAAAAGGAAAAGTCAACAGATAACTGGGAACAAAAAGTAATGGGAACGTACATAACTGCAAAAAATGTATATATTATATTATATATTTTTTAAATGAGCAATAGTTTATTATTAAAAAGATTGGTCATTCGGAGTACTATGCTTTTCATACCTTTGTCCCAACTTTAAAAACTGTAAATCTCCCTTTCTAAAACTCACTGGACCTATTTGAATGTAAGTCAACATGAATGCAGGGATTGCTGTCGATGCTGAACAAATACTGACTTGTGAGCCACCATGATTTAATGTTGTACCTTATGTGTAAACTATGAAATGTAAACTGTATTTAATGTGGATGAGTCCCAACATGGTGCTGCATAGATCTAGATGCTGTAGAGAAGTAACACCCATGTATATTTCCCCCTTCAATATGTTAGTGTCTGGCGCTGCACGCACAGTAAATATAGCTCTATTCTGATGTGCAAATAAAGGGATTGAATGCCTGACCTGTCAGTGAAACTGGTCACATTTTGTGTTTGTTTAATCTGTTGTTCCTCCTAAAGGTGCAGACGGCTAGGGACTTTCTGCTATGAACAGTGTGCCAGATGGGCACTCACAAACACACAAACAGGAGGCCATTGTTATAGAGAGTTGTAGACATTTTGTTTTTGAATGACGGCAGTGTGGAACATTTCTGTTGGATCATAAATTCCTAACAAAATCCAATTTGAGTAGAGAGTAGAATACAAAGTTGTCTAACAGAAGACAAAAAAGTAATAACTTACATTTGTTGGATTTGACCCCAACACTTTGAGATTTTGCATAAAAGTATTATTCCAGAGTGATTTTAGGACTGTTTTTGGTTCAGTAATGATGAATTGACAGGAATTTAAACATCCACACAGGTGTTTTGAGTTAACCCGGCTGATTAAACCTCTTTTTAGGACTTTGTGGGCGTGTACAGACTAATTGATTGACATCTCCCTGAGCTTGTAGCACCTCTTTGGGGCAGGCCAACTCTGACCCTTATCATTCCTATTAGATGATTTGTGACCTAATAAATTACCATCAAAACACCTGTTTGGGTGTTTAGAGGCGTTTCACAAAACCATCGCCACAATGTCTTGGATAAAATACTCTAATGGATAAAAGGGCTGTATAATTTATGGGAGATGTTCCTGTCTGTGTAGTTGGGATTTCTGCTTGTTTTACTCTTTTCAGCTAAAGCTGCTAATGCTAACCATCCAGTTCTTATTTACAGCCATGCTAGCTGTACTCTGAAGAAGTTGTGCTTTGAGCTGGATGCACATTTTAGCTTGCTAACAGCATCACAATTACAATGCAGTAGTTTAGCAGCTAATCAGCTTTACCATGCTCTCCTCATTAGTTTAACTTTTTAGCATGCAAACATTTGTTAACTACTGGACACAAAGTATAACTATAAAGTAAAAAAGGTATAAACACTTTCATTGTGCCTGAGGAAAGAAGTCATAGGATTGCCAAAATGATTACAAATCATCATGAGGACATGACTGTGCACCATAATGTTTGGCAATTCCTGAAATGGTTATTAAAAAAATAAATAAAAGTCAGGGTATCACCAATGTAAAGTAAAAATGGACCATGAATGTCTGCTCAAAAATAAACTTTATGGCAATCCATCCATGCATTGCTGAGATACAGCTGTGTTGTTGCTGCATTTCTGAGCTGAGGACAGGTTGTTGAAGAAACTAATTTGAAAATAAATAATAATTTAATGTTATTAAATAATTAACCAACTGACTAGATGGCAGCGCCATGTGGACTGAAACAGGATTTGTTATGAAGTTTAAAATGGAAAATGATCCCTAAACACTCCTTAATATTTAACATTTCACCACAAAACTATCCATGTTTCTCTTCTCTCCTTTCTCTTCAGTGAAATCCTTTTCAACAAAACATTTATTTGAATGCTGTGTGTATTCGCATGAACAAAGTAAACTATGGAATGTGTGGGACAAGCTCTGCACAATTTTACTATCAAATCTATCTACATTTTTTGAAAATGCAATGCTATTTTTGTCATGTAAAGGCTATGCTCTCTATGGAAATGTTATTTAATTACCATGCCCTCTGCCTATAGGGGTCTGGGCCTTGAAACTCAGCCACTAAATCATGTAACTCCTGTAGGTTTCTTTGTCTGCTGCTGCTGTGATCCAAAGGGTATGCTGAGATTGTCGGGGTTCAATGCAAGGTTACAGCTATCTCTCCTCTCCTACTAGCAGTCAGCCTTGTGTCCAAGGCGTTTTGAATTAAGTTCAGCACTCTCGTGTATGGGAACCAGAGCTCGCCGCCAAATGCAATACTTCCCGGAGTATTTCTGTCAGAACCCCAGCCTTTGAAAACAAAACACAGTGAAATCACAGCAGGACTGTTTTAATCAATTAAACATATGTCAACAAACAATATGCTAATCATTATGGTGACAGGGAGAGCAAATTCTCTCCTGATGATGTATGATCAGAAGTCAATCCTGATTGTGAGAGAACTCGCAGACAAAAGTTCAGTTTTGATGGGAAATATACTGTGCTGATTAAATGTTGTGAAAACTGGTGGCATAAATCTTTTCTCTCAATATTTTATTGCCATTATCTCTTTTGTTCAGGTCTAGTGTGAAAAGGAAAAAACAATAGAAAGCATTGAGGACTGGTGATTTTTGCCTTGACTCCATGACGCTCTTGTATGTCTGTGTGTCTGTGTTTGACTTGGATAAAGAGGTAGGGGGGGACCTTCCTGGCTGATATCAGTTATTCAGCTCAAAGTCTCCAGACCTCTGGAGAATCTGCTTGTAGTCATTGTGTTAGTCATTAGGGTCAACTCAAAGTTTGGTGGGATTTTACCAGCCCCATCCTACCCAGAATGCATCTCAGACATTTGGACCTTAGAATGAGGCATGCTTGTGTAAACATCATTTGGCTCACTGAAGACTTGAATACATTTTCATCTAGAGCTCAAGATAGCAGCACAGCCGTGCAGTGAAGACGACCAGTGAGGCTCCTCTTCTCCTGCCTGCTGATTGGGCGACTGGTCACTGAGACTTCTTACGAACACTGATAACCAAATGAGCATCTAACATAAATAACAGTCTGACACATGGCAGGCTCCCAAACAGAAAATACAGCAGCTCATTAAAATCCAACCAGCCATTGAAGTGAAATTATTTTCAACCAACCAATTTTTTTTTTAGTTTAAAATAAAATAAAAGTACACGTTTTCTAAATAGCTTCAGCCAGCTCTGACAATAAACTTTACACACAGAAGTCATCTCACACAAGTTTCTAACATAAACGTCTACATAAAGTCTAGACTAGGCTTATAATTGTATTTGAGTCGTGTTACTTTAGTTCTGACTCTTGTCAAGGCACATTTTCTTTGTTTAATGATAACAACACAAAACCATCACAACTGAGTGAAGCGAATATCTTGAAAGATAACAATAGTGTTTTGAAATGTGTGAATTTAAGCTGTCTAAAATGGTTAGAAGACAAGTGAAGGAAACATGAATGCTGGCAGTTTGATTTTGTTTGTGTCCCTAAACTGATTATCTTTTACAATTAAACTACAATAGCTTTTAAGGTTACTGAAACGACATGTTTTCATGTGTCATGTTCAGACTTGTGCAAACTCCGGCAATTAGGAATGATTAGCAACACTAGACATGCATTTACCAGTTTATACGTTTTACTTGTGTTGCCTGTATGATTGCCTTTGTGACCTCTTTAGACTTACTTTAACAATGTTCATGCATTCCTAGTTGTCAGCAAATATTTTTAACTAATGGCCGGAATTACAAAAATACAACCAAGGTTAAAATAAACTGAAGTTTTCCATTTTAGAAACATCCCCAGGATCGTGGACTGCATGTATTAGGTTGAATGTGAACCCAGTGACTGAGCACAACAACAGAGCTGCTTCCTCACACTGCCCTGACCAGGCAGACCCTTTGGCTGAGGCGACCAATTAATTATAGACGTGACTTTAAAACTTCCTGTTTTTCCCTCTTTAATTAAGCCAATCTGCCCTGGCGCTCTGAAGAGAGGAAATACCTCGAAATAGTTTCAAATTTCACCACATTTAATTAGTTTATGCCTAGATTGCAGCAGTGTTAATGTACACCAACAATGTTTGATCACAGGGAAACGATGTCTGTCATTTCTTCCTGCTTCGCCCCCGTGGGAATTGTAAGTCGGGTTGGTGCCCAACGTGGGCACAGCCCGTGCACGGATTACTAACTACGTGCCCTGAGTCAGACCCATCCAACATCAATCTCTGCCTGAGATGTTTATTATTACATTCATGCGGTCACTTATTCTGAGGAGAGAGAAAAAAAATACCCTGATTTATGCCTCCGCTGTTACCCTTTCCTGTCCTCATTTATGAAAACAAAATTCCAGTGAATTCCTGCAGTATTAACACTAAGCAGTTATGAGGTCAAGCTTTCACTTACACTGCACAATTCAACTGTCCGGACACAGTCCACATGCAGACATTGTGTCGTTTGCAGCAGCTTCACTGTATGGCTTTGTTATCGCCACGTTAGCCGAGTAAAAGGAGTCAGAACACAAACTGACAAACTGACCTTGACACACTTCATATCTCTCTGCCTTTTTTTCTCTGTTACGCTAAATCTACAGCCAGTGTTCAAGAGCGCCAAGTAAACCTGAGTGTTATCATAAATGCACCACAGTTGTTGAACACCTGCCAGTGTTTCTCAGTGTTGCCCTTTTAAACTTTGAACGGCATCTCACTTCCAGGCCTCACCCACAGGAAAAAGGAGGAGAAAGTGAAGACGTACATGGACGCATAAACCAGGGCTGGTTCATTTTAAAAGGTGGAATTTATGTGGAATATTTCTTTAGAAAACCTGGAAGGGGGTGGTCTTATTTAAGAATGTAGTACAGTGGAAAGTGACAAATTATTTTATTGGCATGTCAGGTGAATACCATGTATTGTTCTCTGCTGTGGTATCTAATCTTATAGCTCGGTTGGATGCTACACAATCGGATGCTGTTGGTACCTGTTCATGTGGATAGTTATTGTAAATTGTAACCCCTGTAATGATGCTGTATGATGTCCTTTTGGTTGTTCTGTTGTTTTATGTTTTTATGTTTCATGTGGAACCTACTTGAGCAGGTCTCCCTTGAAAAAGAGATCAATGATCTCAAGGGATTCACCTGGATAAATAAAGGTTTGAAATGAAAAAAATGAAAATCTGTGTCAGATCAGTGAGGTTATAATTGAATCTACTGGGGGTGTGTCCCATCAAAAAATTACATGACAATTTTGTATCTATACTTATTATGGATAAAAGCTTCTCTGTAACACCTTTTGACTGATGAGTGATAAAGAGGCACTGAGTTATGTTGATAGTGGATAGCAGAGATAATTTAATTCTAGAGATGTTCTCTTATATTAGGGTGTACTGATACTACGGTGTACTACACGGCACTTTCAGTTGCTACGGCGAGAAAACCGTATCAACCCGCCAACACTCAATGGGTTTGTATCAGAAGTAGAACATTTACAAATAATTGTGTCAGTTGTATCTTACCATGTTTTGTTAAACGCGGCTTAAGATGGCAAACTTAAACTCACCAACCCTAAACTTTTTTGAGTCAGCCCCAATTGGTGTGGTTTATTAGATAATTTGTATTGCTGCTATTTCATTTCCTTGAGCTATGGGGTGGCATTTGCAATGTAACATTTACAAAAGATATCGCAGCTAAAACGTGTTGGTTAACATTGTTCCCTAAGTGGCTGAATTCCTGTCATTCTTCAGGGTCTGAAGAGAAAGAAAACATACTTGTAATTTGTTCATTTAAACAGAGAGGAAACAGGCCAACTGACTTGTGACTTATTTGGCAAGATTAAGAGGATCCTGGCCTTGGATTCAGAGCAAGTCAAGTGTTGAATTACAGTCATTCTCAAGCAATTGTCACAAAGTGTTTCTGCAAAACTGGACACTTCACAGGTCTTAATAGCTAACACTTACAGTGCAGCATATTTGCCTTTTTAACTTCTTGCATTACCATTGATGCAATGCCCTCTAAGGACCCTTAGAGTGTCTCTGCTGGGTGTTTTACGATTCTGTCAAACTCTGAAGCAATGTATGAGAACGGATCAAAAACAGTGAGAAACAAAGACGTGCCGGATCTGGTGGACTGGCGGTATGACATCATCAAAGAGGAAACCCAAGCGGGCCTACTAGCTGTCCTGCTAGAGGCCCCTCAATAAACAGCCTGGTTATCACATCACTAACATTTATTTAACCCTTCTGCAGAAGGTGTTCTGTAGAGGGTGTTCAGGGGGGGGAGCTGTTGCCCACTCTCTTTGGCTGACCTGTTACCAACCCTAGCCCATATCCTAAACACACACATAAAAACCCATGCAGATTCATATAGTATCATATAGAGACACACAGTTGCTGTCTTCTCTCTGCCATGAAGTGTTTCAGACTGTTCCCCCCCCACTCCCTTGAACTCCACTACTCTCCGTCTCCCACTTCATCCAGTCCTCCCAAGTTTTGGCTGTGAGACGGAGGACTGAAAACATGGCTTCAGCAGAGAGAAAGGTTGCAGGGTCGAGAAATGAAAGGATGAGAGGATGAAAGGATGATGGGAATGCTGCTTTCCCTGGATACCTCACGCCCAACTCCATTCCTTTCCCGTTTGCAGTGAGACAGTGCACACAACTCTCTCCCACACATCTCCAAATCGCAGCGCCAGGCTCTGTGTTTTCTTAATTCATTACTTAAAGGAAAGAAATGTAGCCCAAACGAAAATAAATACGGCTCTCTTGGATCAGACCATGTGTCATAGTGCGATAGCTCCTAGGGAAAGGCTGTTGTTTTAACCGGAGGAGGATGGAACTCTCTGGCTCTGCAGAGCGTCCGTCACTCTGCTCTCTGTCTCCGTCACACAGACCAGCAGCATGCAGCCTTATCACATGATTTAGACCTAAATACATTATTTTAAAGTGGGTAACACTCAGCGGTGAAACCAGATTCACACAGTGTCACTCTGAAGTTAATGTCCTGAGACTGAGCTTTAGGTTTGAGCAGTGATTTTTATATTATTTAACATAACTTAGCTTTATAGTTCTAGGGGAAAATCTGTAAGTCTACCACTTTGTTGCAGACTGATTTATCTGAACAATTTGTAGATGGGTTGCCATAACATTTTGCACAAACATTCATGGTACCCAGAGGTTGTGTCCAAATGGCTTTGGGGACTCTGTGACTTTTCCTCTATTGCCACCATGTGGGTGATACATGCTTTTAGTTATGGATTGCTGTGAAATCTGGTAGACTTTCTTGTTCCCCATTTGGAATAACTTTGGATATTCCTGAACGTTTCATCTATAGAGCCACAATCATGTCAAATCTTGTTTATGACCAATATTGCTGATGGTAAAAATGGTTAAAACTGTGATTTATTTTTGTTTGTTTGTGAGTTGTTGTGCTTGTCTGTTTGTCAACAACATTATATAAAGACACGCTGGTCAGATTTCATGAAACTGGGTGGCATGGGCCAAGGAACAACACATTACATTTGTCATTGTGTTAACATAATCAATGCGAACATGTTGCATAGCATTTAGCCTAACACTTCACTTCGCTGTAAACACTTACTGTAGGGTGTTTCTCAATGTCAAGGAAGGATCCTTCAGAGCCACTATTTCAAGATTGCTACGTCTTCGAATCCCGCCAAAGGACTGTTCCAATGTCCAGGATCCTTGGAATGGGACTGAGTCCTTCGTTGCGGGAAATTTCGAGGATGCACATGTGTATCCTCTGTGGTCTTAAAAGCCCCACAATCATAGGTGGAGTTTGACATGTGCTCTTGGGGGGGGGCAAACCTTTTTTACTGACGTCAGTACACAGTCCCAACTATTGCGTGGGGTGCTACGGATAAAGAAGCAATAAAACCAGCGTTCACCGCACTGAGTATGACTTTTCCACATACGAACACAACTCGTCTCGTCATGCACGCCTCATGCACACCTTATGCCCGCCGTACACACACAGTCATATGGAAGGGGCGGTCTCTCCCCCCAACAACAGTGCATTACATCTGTAAAACTTATCATAACTGTGCACATCTTATACTTATTTGATAACTACTATATCCCTTGGTTACTTGAACACGCTACAATATTATTAACCAGTGTCCTACTTAGTGCAGAAGTAGACGCCATAAACGTCCCAGAAATTGGACGTTTTAAAAATCGCCGCATATCTTATTGTAATACAATAGCTGAATCACTTGTATGTAAAAAAAAAAGCGAGGGAACTTGTGTCCTTAACCTCATACGTCACACACACACATCACACACGTCACAACATGCGACTGCTCAAAAATGAAATTATTTCAAACAAAACATGATATTATTCAGATTTGTATTGTAACAATCATTATATTACATCTATTAAAATATTGATATACGAAATATTTGTATTGGAACAGTTCTAGAAGTAGTAATGCTGTAACATATTTCAGCCACTAAGGGGGGCAATGCCCCCCCTGCCCCCCCCGCAAAATCCGCCTATACCCACAATGCTTTGCGCACGGACCAATTTCCCAAATCTTTGGCGGAAAATGGCTGAATCCAGATATTTAAATGTAAGTATGTTCAGTGGCGTAGTGTGCCTACCCTCTGAAGGACCTGACTCGGAAGTCATGTCCTACCAAGGAAGCGTCCTTGACATTGAGAAACACCCTTAGACTTGTTAGAAGACAAATATTTGTACGTTGCACCATTTTTCTTGACTAATTCTGATCATCTATAATTTCGAATTAATTTCCCGTATTAATGTTTTGAAATGTTTTTATATTTAGTGTTGCTGTCCCTTTTTTAAATTTGAAAAAGCTTATACAGACAACAACTTTTTTTCAATTACTTGGTAAATATGGCAGTACCTTACACTCAATACCCAATTTACTTATTTTCAAGTGCATTCAAATATTGGATTTGTTCACTGAACAAAGTATTTATCATTCTCAGGACATGTATCTTCTTTGACATTTACAGTTTCTTGCTATTTCTTTTTAGAGAAACCCATGCACTTGCCATCTTCACGGCACGTTCACTTCGGGTGAGGTCTGTTAAATGGCCAATTGAATGCTCTGTCAAGCAGAACCTTCCTTTGACCCTAACACACACACACACACACACACACACACACACACACACACACACACACACACACACACACACACACACACACGTACACACACACACACGTACACACATACACCACACACACCACACACAAACATTTACTGCACTGGCACAGTCTAGCACAATCCTTAGCTAGAACATCAATAGTTTGTTTATAATTAGCCCTGGCACCTCTTGACTACTTAGAGAGAGTGATTGTTTTTGAAAATGGCCCCTGGGGTCCTGTTGACTGATTGGCTTGAGGTGGTTTGGGGGAAGAAGGAGGGGGAGCATTGAGGCTCTGCAGTGTGCAGAGGGTCTGTTGCTGGCCCACAGTTGTAGGCTGCATTCCTCCCAAGCCGCTCTGGACCCTCGTCTGACAGCCACTCCGATAATATCCCAGTCAGATAGAGTCGCAGGGGCGGCGTGTCTGAGCCCTGTTCTGAATCACTCAATTAGTGCAGCAGGACGAGGAGGAGGGGGTGGGTGGGGTCTGAAATATCTTTGTTCTGCAAAACCCACACTGGCAACACAGAGTAGGCTAGTATACAAACAGTGTGAGCTCAATTAATAGCAGCGGTGTTTATGCAGAGAAATCCAAAGGTGTAAATACAGTTTGTGTGGTCTTGTGGTGAGTTCTCTGTTGGTGGGATAGGTGTGTGTGTGTGTGTGTGTGTGTGTGTGTGTGTGTGTGTGTGTGTGTGTGTGTGTGTGTGTGTGTGTGTGTGTGTGTGTGTGTGTGTGTGTGTGTGTGTGTGTGTGTGTGTGTGTGTGTGTGTGTGTGTGTGTGTGTGTGTGTGTGTGTGTGTGTGTGTGTGTGTGTGTGTGTGTGTGTGTGTGTGTGTGTGTGTGCGCTGACTGTTTACACAGAGTAACATCACTTCACAACCTGGCTCCACATTGTTGCTAACACCTGCTAAATACACCTATCACCCAACTATGAAGTCAAAGAGGCCTGCAGCTGAATCTGCTAATAAGGGATACATTTAGGAAAATATGCATTTAACTCTACCCTCAGTTTGATGTGTACATTTACTTACCATTGCATGTGATGTCAACTATGTCAGGACATTTTAATTTTTTTGAGTTATGAATCATAGTGCACAATTAGTATATACAAATTATTTAAGGTTTACAGAATGTTTGACAAAATAATCCTAACTCGTAGTTTATTATGGGGCTTTCTACCAGCTCTCACGGTCTTGTATAGTAAATGGGGTTAGCTCTGTTGTCATGCTGAACAGTTAGCCTATTAATAGGACCTAAAAAGCCAAATCAGCTGTTTTAGTAATATCAGAGTTTGAAGTATTTCACAATAATTCAGTTTATAGACAGCTGGGATTTTAATTCCACAGTATTAGGGATCATCAACATCAATTATCTTAAGGCTGCACTTACTAATGACTGCTCTTAACTTGACCTATCTTGATCTTAATGCTAAAATATAAGCATTAACAGTAGATAGATCAACAGAACTATGACACTACATTGAGCTCACTGTGTTGGTCATTTTTTAGTTTACCTTGGAAACGTTTTTTTTTGTTTTGTCACTTTTTTTCTTGTGTAAGATGTGCTGTTTTTCCCCTGCATTTTATGCATGATATTCCTGATGTGCTATGAAATAGGTGAGGATTTTAAGTCATTTTCTGAGGTTTTGTCTATCTGCCATGTTTTTTTAAGTTTCAGAGGATTGAACTCTTGTACACCGTAAAAAAAGCAAAACAAAGACTAAGAGGTTAAACCATTTCTGGAATTGTGTGAAACATGCGTTATGGGAACAACAGCACATGTTAAATATCATGTTGGTCTGTGCATTCTTATGTTTTCAACATCACAGGGAATTTATATTGATACTGGATATGGTTTACATTATAAGTATAACATGTTTATGTTAAGCATTTGTTCCTCAAAAAGTTAGAAAAACATGTTAAAAGAACAGCCTCAACAACGCTGCTTAGTTCAGACTCAGCTTTCTCAGCCAGTCCTTTGATGAATCTGTCCTGTCGACTTTATCCCATTATGGCAGTGTTTGTTGGCTCATTTTTCATCTGGCACATTGGGACTATTGGGTTTTTAAATGGCAACAGTTTAATTTCAGAGGAAGTGGTGGAGTAGGGGTTAATAGCAAAAACTCTCATCCTGGTCTGTGACTCAGCCAACCATGTTTCTGTGTTTCTGTAGGCCTGCTCAGACTGTTCCACCAGCCTGCGGCCAACCCCTCACCTCCCGCTGACCCGTCACCTGCAGACACCCTCTGAGCTGCCTTTGATCTGCTGTTTGCTCTTATGTACAGTAGGGGTTAATCACACACCTTGAGAGAGCGACGTTGAAATCCATACAATGGCTCCACTGGCCTGTGTTGTCTGAGGGCTAAGAGAGGGATTAGAGATTAAAGGGCAGCCAGTTTGTGAGGTAAACACCAGAGAACAATATTTTACCTACTCCAGGTTTAGTCAGCGGATGTTGATGTCAGTCAACTCTCTTTGACTGAAAGGCTGCTGGCCAGTGGCGAGCCGTCAGGGCCCTCTAGGCCCTCTGTGAAGGCCTAAGATATTCTAAAAAATAATATTTGAAAACATTAAAAAAAAAACATTTTTTTTTAAATATTTTTTTTAATATTTTTTTGTTGTTACATTTTTCATTAGTTTTACCAAAATAACTTGATTTAATTGTATTTAAAATAATATTTCCAAAGAAATAAATCCTTCGAATCTGCCTGTTCAGTTTCTGTTGGAATGTGAAGGGTTAAATGCCGTCTCTGCGAGTTATGTGAAGACGGGAGGGCTTGTTGGTCCCTCTCTACATTCACAGAGGGCCAGCTATAGTAACTCAACGAGAGAGTAATGTCAAATGACAGTACAATTGACCAATCATATCTTCCCTCTAAATGGGCGGGCTTTATTTTCGCGGACTTTATGACAGGTTCCGCCCGCTGTGAGGTCTATGCAAGTGCAGTGACGCGTCCTAAAACCCGGAAGTAAGCTTCGCTCGGATTCCCTCGACAGAAAGCAAACGGGATTTCTCCATAGGATTTTGGAAAATAGCTTGAAATAAGGTCTGTGGAAAACGAACCTGTTAGATAAATGCACGTTTTGTTCAGCCGGATAATATCCACATGTCTACCCTACTTTTATTATTTTCGAATCATAAATCTAATCGATAGATTTATGATGGATAGAGTCAGGGGGGGGGGGGGGGGGGGGGGTCAGAGGGCCTAGGTATAAAAGTCACGGCTCGCCACTGCTGCTGGCTGCCAGGACTGTGTTTTCTCCACATTCTCCTGGAATTTACCTTTGTTGGATTTAAAATTACTAGTATGACAAATTACATTAGGAATACGTATAGGAATGTAATCTTACATTAACTGTCTTGGGGTGATGAGGGTTAGCATCTGCAATAGTAACCTCATTACATATTTATGTTAGCTCAGCTTAAAATGGTATGGTTGTTAATGTGAGGTATCATTTCTTTAATATTGTTAATATGGTGCATTCCAGATAATTTTTGGGGTTTATTTGACATTGATAAATAACTAATTGTTTGCTGGCGATTTTCTGCATTCTTTAATATATTAGCTAATTCTTTCTTTCTTCCTTCTTGTCTTTTCATAGACCAGAGCCATGAACTCTAAAGCATACTCTCATTTATATCCCCAAGATATCTGTTTCATATGGCTGCAGATAAATACAGATTTTGCATTCATGATCTGTTATTATCCTATGTCAGAATAAGTATAAAGTATTACATAAATAAAACGAAAGAAGATATTTAAAATCACACACAAAAAAGAAAATACTTCCACCTCACCAAACTAACATGCTCTTAGTGATCACAAACTCCCAGGCTCAATGACGGTAATATTTTATAAAGCCGACAGTGTTAAAGCTGCAAAGTTTTGGGTCCTTACAGTTTCAACCATTTATGGTAACATTTTGTCCAAATCAAAATAAGATTTATTCTAATTAAACCTAGGATAGCTCCGCCATAGCCACCATAAATATGCCACATCTGTCACACTAATATTCCTTCCTGTCTCAGAAGAGTTTGGGGAAAAACATAATTGATCTTCTAATCTGGGAAGTAACCCAACATGTTTTTAAAATGCATTCAATCTTTTAGCTTTGTTGCTTGTGCTGAAAGACCCGCTCATAAGAACTGAAGACATATTCCCTGGATGGCTGAGCACCGTGCTCAGGAATGGGACTGTTCTAACGTTCATTGTAACAAGACCCTCCCTCATGAACATGGTCATCCACACGCTAATTGAAACTGAAGTACATGAGTTATGGTGTAACAATTTCTCCATTAATTTTTGTGGCAGCAGAAAGTGAAACAACCTAAAACAGTAGATATCACCTCATGGGAAGATATGCTACACATAATGAAGTGACAGTGAATGCATTTATCCACATGGTGCTGATAACAGGAGATTTACATCAGCGCTCTCTTTGATGCAGACCACCAGCAGGGGGGAAACAAGGACCGGTATCATTCAATTAATTAAATCAACACCATAAGATGCTTGGGATTTTATGCATAAAGAGCTCACTGATGTCATGAACAAACATGCACCTGTGAGAACGGTTAAGGTCAAAGGTCAACATCTCCCTTGGATCAATTCTGAACTCATCAGTCTCTTTAGGGAAAGGGATAAAGCATGGTCGATATATCGTCATTCAAGAACTATAGCCGATTGGGAAGTATACAGGCATCTTCGAAATCTGAGTAAAACTAAAACCCAAAATGCTAAATCCAACTACTATAAAGAATCTCTCACATCGGACTTTAAGAATCCCAAGCAATTTTGGACTAAAATTAAATCTATTTTAAATAAATCAGGTAAACATTCTATTAATAAAATAAGAACTGCTGATACAATAATTCATGACCCATTATCCATTGCCCAATTATTTAATCAGCATTTCGCTAATGTATGTTCCACACTACTATCTGACTCCTATTTGAGGACTGGTATTTCTAATAGTAACTCATACGGCAACTGTTCTTTTTCTTTTAAGAAGATTCTACCACACAAAGTTCATAATGCTATCACAGAATTAAAAGTGGATGGCAGTGCAGGACTCGATGGTATATAGAAAACAGATTCATAAAATTGGCGTCCCATATTCTCATGTACCCACTTGCTGATTTGTTCAACCTGTCTTTGTCCACCTGTGAGTTACCGACTATTTGGAAATGTGCACGCATCATTCCACTGCATAAAGGTGGTGATTTACTTGATACAAATAATTATAGACCAATCTCTATAATCTGTTCTATTTCCAAAGTTTTGGAGAAAATAATTTATAATCAACTGTCACATTATCTCAATACTTATAATATTTTATCTCCGGTTCAATCTGGTTTCAGGCCAAATCACTCCACAACAACTGCCCTACTTAAATGTACGAATGACTTGTACTCTGCTGCAGATCATGGTGAACTCACAGGTGCCATTTTTATTGACTTGACAAAAGCCTTTGATTTCGTTGATCGATATCTGCTCTTGGATAAACTTCACGGCATTGGCCTTTCTAATAATACAGTGTTATGCTTTAACTCGTACCTTCACAGTAGAAAGCAATGTGTGGTTGTTAATGGAAAACAGTCTGACCTGTTGATCCAACAAAAGGGTGTACCCCAAGGATCAACTCTGGGCCCACTTCTGTTCTCTATTTACATAAATGATTTATCTTCTTGTCTCATTAATTGTTGTACTCACCTTTATGCTGATGACACTGTCATATATACATCCAAATCAGATTTTTCACAAATTCAGATCTCTCTTCAATCGGATTTTAATATTTTACAGGACTGGCTATCACACAATAAACTATTGCTTAACAAAACAAAATCTTATACCATGGTCTTTGGTACCAGGCAGAAGCTTAAATCCAAACATAATGTAGTAATAACATGTAAGGATGGCCCTTCTCTGCATAAAGTTGATAGCTTTAAATATCTTGGTGTATGGCTAGACTCTGAACTTTCATTTAAACTACACATAAAGCATGTAATACAAAAAGTCAATTACGGAATTGATGTTTTACACCGCTCTCGCAATTGTTTTACGCTCAGTGTCCGAAAGAGAATTGCTTCTCAACTTATTCTTCCGATTATGGACTATTGTGATGTTGTCTACCAAAATGCACATAAATCAGATCTTGCTCCACTCAACATAGCCTACAACAGACTATGCAGATTTGTTCTTGGTTGTCCTTTTCGTACACATCACTGCACAATGTATAACCAACTTAAATGGCCTTCTTTAAATGTAAGAAGACACATGCATTGGCTTCAGCTGATATTTAAATGCATTTATCTTAACTATCCCCCTTATTTAAAGCAGTATTTTGTACCCTACTCACCAATTCATTAAGTTAGACATTCTGTTCAGATTTATTTCTCTGTCCCCTCTGCAAAAAAATTGATTGGCAGAAGAGCGTTCATGTTTAAAGCCCCAATTGACTGGAATACTTTACCTGCTGCTATTAGATCTCTTGCATCATTGGGTATATTTTTAAACATGCATTGTTATCTCACTTTCAACTGGTCTGTACTTGTTATTAACTAATATTGATGAAACTGATTTGCTCGACTGTCTCAAATGGTAATGATTGTGTGCATTGCTTGAATTTCACTTAACAGACTGTATGTGGTTTGTCTTGTGTGTCATGTTTTGCATTTTGTCTTTTTGTTTATGTATGTCTGTAAGTTGTTGCTATTGTCGGGACCCCCTTGAAAACGAGATGGTGCATCTCAAGGGGTTCATCCCAATGAATACAATTTCTATATTTCTATATATAATGTTGTTGCTGTTAGGGACACCTTTTCATTTCTGTGCAGAGGGAAAAACCTTAAGCAGACTTATAATGTACCAACTGTGTTATATAATCCATCACATTGAACATTCACTGCGCATACATTTTCCTTTGTCATATCATAAACACACAAATCAGTTTGGATTAAAACTCTACCACCATGCACAGTGATGGATTACAAAAGTTACGCAAGTTTAGAAAGTTTCTCAAGAATCAATATCTGCTTAGAAATGTTTTGAAAATGCTACAACAAAACAACAACATGGTTTACTTAGCTATGAAGTATGGGATAGCCTACATTTTACACCATAAACACACACACACACACACACACACACACACACACACACACACACACACACACACACACACACACACACATATATATATACACACACACACACACACACAAAAGTATGGTCATTTAAATATAAAAATATGCATCATATTTCATACAAGTATCATGTTATATAACATCTTCATTTGTAAAGCATCTAATGTCTATTTTCCTCATAGTGATGCAAATAAAATGGATATACTCAAGTAATTTACACAATTTTACTAACACGTCTTGACCCTGACATCAGACTCTAAAATGCATTCACTGCTTTACAATAATTAAGGGGATTTATTTTAGCCAAATGTTACTGTGACATCTGCACGTTGATGATGAAGCCATTTTGTAAAGTCACAAATGTGCAGTGCACTTCATTTGCAGATTAATCATGTTATTACAATGTTTACCTTGGACCACAGCCTCTAAAATGTTGTGCAATGCAACACATTCACAGTGGGACATCAGGGAGTGTGGCTGTACACAACAAAATGTCTGTCACTACATTATTCTTTTAGACCACAAGGAGCACCGTGATTGGCTGTCTCAGTCCCATGTGGTTCTCATGCCTCTACGACCTGCAATAACTTTTCCTCATTGACATGCAGTGGGTGTGAGGGGGATGTTTGCTAAAAAAATTACTCACCAAAAATGTAGCTTTGGACACTATTGAGTCACATGTCACTTTAAAAAAACAAAACAGTTGTTTTATGTATATGATTTTGTGTTTTTCTTCTGGTGATAAAACAACATTGTGACGTCCGACACCCTTTTTTGTCCCAAATGCTCCACAGCTCTGGGTTGGACTGATATCATGTCATCTGATCTTGGAATAATATGCAGCTCATTTTGACAAACTCTATGTTGTGCTCTGACTAAAGCTAGAGTCAATAGCTCAGCAGCATTTGTTTTATTTTTTTGGTAAACTTCTCCTGTAAACCCATTGCTTGTTGGATGTCATTTATCATGGAGGACAGGTGAATCTCTGAGTCACAAGGAAATACAACTAATAGCTTGCTAGGAGCCTTTCTTGATTTCAGTGTTGCACAGAAATGAAATCAATCACCACTGGCTTATGTAAACCATCTGTTTCATTTTGCCCTTTAACCTCTTTTTACGAGGATCAACTTTAAGTAAATCTGAGCTTTTGAGTGGAGACAAATTATGCTTGGGTTTGCCTCACAAAAAATATTTCTGGAAAACTATGCGAGAAGAGGAGTGAGAGTTTCGAAAGACATGAAGCTTCTTGTTTCAAAGGGAATTTCTGATGAGATTTCCTAGAAGAGGTGTCGGTGAGAGTCAGATCCTGCCTGTGAATGGGTCTGGTTGCTCTTTTCTCAACGTCTTCATCCCTCCCTCCCACTGAATCTGATGACAAACTAGGTTTAACCTCTCGGCTATGAGTAGCTGGGTTCATCTTATTATTGCTTGTGTGGAGGAGTCTCTTCTCTATTGAGAGATGAGTTCTAGTGACGGGTTATGATTCAGGACAGCAGGAGGTATGGAATCAGATTTCTTCCAGCAGTGTGTGATTTGAGTCACAAGCACCTTTTAATCACTTTAACAGATTGGAATATATCAATGGCTTTGCAAATTGATTGAAAAACAAAAACTGAGATTGTTTGGCTTTCTGCATTATTACTAGTTTAATTCAACATTTGCAAACCTTAGGCCTAAAGTCTCAGACTAAGATGCTTCACTGAGTTCAACAAAAGGCATTCAGATTCCCTTGTATTTTTTTTAGGTTAAACCTGCGTTAGTTGATTTTTTTGGCCACTTGGGGGCAGTGCATCATGCTTTTAACACAACTTTGACATATTATCATAGAAAGTAGACTTTCATCTTTGTTAAGAGACACGAGCAACATTGGTATTTATTTTGAGTTGAGTTTCTGTACAACTACATGTACATCCAATATTCACTCGACTTTTCTTAAAAGCACTGAGCCTGTTTTTCAGGTCTCAGGCTCGAAAATGACATTCCCAGAACAAATGACCATATCTTCCTTTCTAAAAGGAAAAATTAATAATCTTTTTTCTCAAAGTAATGATAAACCTGTGAGTTGGATGTAGAAAAGTCAGAATCAATATAGATGTTTTTTATTTTAAATACAATTCAGATTGAACATAACTGTAAATTATAGTGTCCGTCCAAAAATCATTTTTTACTTATAGTGAAAACTACCCTTGGATGATGGTAAGGTATACTAAAAGCTTTAGGAATCCAAAGTACAACATATAATAAGTACCCTGTATCAAGATTGATGCAAAACAAGTGACATTTTAACCTTTTTGGATTTTCCATATCTCTGGCCCCCCTTGGTCGATTTTGCTGATTGACATCTCTTTCTAACCGTCAGAGCCAATGGAATCGAGGCAAAGTTCCCCATACACACACAGCTTACCAAATAAGGAGTGAGAGGGACGCGTAGAAAAACCGGAAGCTGTGCTAACCTCTGGTGGCTACCATTAGCAGCTAATTTTTCTTCTCCGATTTATGCATAAAAATGGAATTATGGATTATCAATAATTTTTTCAAAGTGACATTGCTATAACCTATGGATTAAACTTCAGCTGCGTTTTTTCTCGTTTTAATGCCATTGAACACGACTTTTGATCAGAATAACAGCTAGGGTGAGTATATCTCTGTGTTTTGCTACCTAAAGCTACTCGTGTGTTGTCTGTATTTGCTTCCCCTGTCACGAGTTCTGATCGCTCAGTGATGATCCTTATATTTCTATAATCTGTGGACTCTCAGGATGTTATCTAAGATTGTTTGTGCAGATCCAATAAGTATATCGATCAGTGTAGCTAGAGTTATGTGCTAACGGCCTTAAGATTGTTTCGCTCGTAGCTAATTCAGAGGCTCGGCGCTAGCTTTGTGTTTTTTTTTGAAAAAAATAAATAAATTATCAGTTAGCTGAGTTTCTTCCCGTTACATGGATATAAAACATTCATAGTTTATTGAATATTAAGATGCCCTCAGACGCTGTTTCCTGCAGATCACGCGTTTTTCCCCCGGTATCGGGGTGCGGTGTAGAAGAGGTTAAACAGCTAATTAACTCTAAACACTTAGCTCCTACAAATTATGCATTATTTTCTATTTACTATTTTCCAATGAATGTTGTACAGTTTTTTTGGAGTATATTTTTCAGTTACAGGCAGCATATTTTCTTATCTAAATGCTGTATGATAAGAGACTCCATTAGCAGGTTATTGAAGCAAGGTCATGTTGTGTAATCCATCACAGAGCATGTTGTCCATTGTTTTTTGTAAGGTTATATTTTCATTGCATGTGCTGTGTCAGTGTGCATTGCTTTAGCAAATCTACATTGAATTGACCCTCTGAAAAACAAAAACATAAATAGAAACACCTTGTTATCTGTAATTGTAGAATATGTATGTACTTGTATCAAATGTATTAGTCTAAAACTCTACAATACATATAGTGTACTGTCTATGATCTGCGTCAACATACGTTTCCTGACATGATCTAGGCTTACATGAAACTGGCCAGTGCACATTGGTTTAAATATAGGTCTCGGGAGAAGATAAAAACTAGTGAAAGCTCAATTATCTCTACTTCAGAGCAATCAAATTGTTAATACTTCCCAATGACATTTCAAGTTGTGCCAGTTCTTTCATCTCTGCCCTTGGTCCTTTAGGGCCGGGCACTTAGGGGCCAGGAATTCGTTGCCACTGCTTGGCAGACATGTCAGAGCCAAGGCAATATATATATATATATAGAGAAAATTTTCCTACACCTTGTTTCTGTATTTTATGATATCATGGTGTCAGAGGTAACTTTCCTCTTAGCTTCACTGACTCTCTGAATTAATGACTCAAGACAAGAAGACTTCCTGTTGTATACTACCACTTCTGCGGAAAAACCCTGACTATACAAACACCTAAGCAACTTTCTCTTATAGTCCCCACTTGATGCCACCAGCTACACTTTCACATGACAAATCATTCACATTTCTAGCCTAGGTGTTTCCTCCAAAACCATTTCACGGACAAAACAAACCAAAAGTGCTGATGTAGCATGAAAGATGGTGTTTTCATAAGTGGTTTGGCGTCTCTGTCACAAAGCCTGCCACACACTACTATCCATTATCTTCCCGTGGGACAGGGGAAGTTATCTTGGGGACCCATTGTATGCTCGGTGGAGTTTTGACTGTGTTTGTGGCACCTCTACTGTGCACACAGGAGGTGTCGGGAGTCTCGGATCCCAGAGGAAAGTCTTGGCTCCAGGGGGCCTGTCCTCCCCTCTGGCTCTCACTGGGCTGCTGGGGAAGCCAGGCATGGAGACAGTAGGATAGGGGGGGGGGGCTGTAGAAGCAAATGAGCAGAAGAGGTGCTAGGCCGGCTCTTGCCCTCTCACTGACAGGATCTGGTCAATGTCCTGCCGCCAAGGGTCGCGGCCCAGCTTACGCACACAAACTTATCTCCAGTGCATCTGCCGGGCCGCCTGCGCAGTCAGGCTGTCTCCATTGCGGGCCACAAGCGTTATCCTGCTGGGGGTGAGAGGAGGATGGAGGGAGGGAGGAAGGGAGGAGGGTGGGGGTGATGCAGGGGGGGGAGAGAGAGAGAGTGGCTTGAGGCAGGGAGGGACAGGAGGGGGCTCAATGAGAAACTGGCCCTGTAGGCCTGCCAAGTCGCTGAGCTATATGGAAAACACGAGCTGCCTCCAGGGTAACAGGACCACTTCTGAATTTCTACAAACAAAAATAGCTCCAATGTCTGGCTACGACCTCTCTGTTCTCTGGGCCTCGTCGCTTTCCGCGTGTCTGTCACATTCAAATTCCCACACAAAGACAAGGATCATGTTCAAACCTAAAAAAGCTCTCAACAACAACTTCATTTACTGTTAAGAAGAGAAAACAAAGGACAGAAATATAATAATTGTGTGGAGCCGAGTGTATTTATCATTCCTTCTCTTCTCTCAGACGGAGATGACCTCTCGGTGACCAATTGTGTGGACCTCAATCGTGGTCCCTTTAGTGAACCATTTCATCATTTAAACAGCATGAGATCCAATTCTCATGACCTAATGCGTTGTAGAATGCCTGAAATCTGCTGCTTGTGTTTTCTCTTCTCTCCCTCAACCCTTTCTCATCAACAGTAACAGGGATCTAAAACAGGAAGCTGCTAGGACAAGGTGGTGAGCTTGCAGTCGAGACAGGACTGAAATCTGTGCACTTATAAACACTTTTATAATGTCAGTTAAACATAATTATTTTGGAATTTATTTGATAGAAGCCCGAGCCTGTTTTTCAGAACAAATGACCATATCTTCACTTCTAAAAGGGTTAAATTAATAATCTTTTTTCTCAAAGCAAGGTTACACCTGTGAGTTGGATGTAGAAGTGTCAGAATCAATATAGATGTTTTTATTTTAAAGTAAATTCAGATTGAACACAGTAAAAATATGTCAATTATTGTGTCCGTCCAAAAAAAAAAGATTACTTATAGTGAAAACCACCCTTGAATGACGGGATGCTAGACTAAAAGCTTTAGGAATCCAAACTACAACATATAATAAGTACCCTGTATCAAGAATGATGCAAAACAAGTGAAATTTGACCTTTTTAGAGAGATTTAGCAAAAAAAACCCACTTCTGGGGTAATTTGGGTGGATTTGACCTATCTCTGGCCCCCCTCGCTCGATTTTGCTGATTGACATCTCTTTCTAACCGTCAGAGCCAATGGAATTGAGGGGAACTCCCACATACTCCTTATTTGGTAATGTGTGTGTGTGAGACTGCCGCATAGCCAAAACCGGAAGCTGCGATAACTCTGGTGGCTACCATTAGCAGCTAACTTTTACTCTCCGATTTTCACACAAAAATGGAATTATGGATTATAAATTTTAAAAAATGATTACACAGAAACATTTTTCTTTTCATCCGATTGACAGCTACGGTGAGAGGATCTCCCGTAAAAGCTACATAAAGGTACGTGTTGTGATTTCTGTGTTTGCTTCCCCTGTCGCGAGTTCGGATCACTCAGTGATGATATACCTAAATAATCTGTGGAACCTCAGTTTTAATCGGATATATTGTATGTGCAGCTACGATAAGTAATAAGGGTATCTTTTATCGTTAGCATTTTTCGCTCAGGGGTCATTTTGAGACTTGTGTTTTGTTTTGGTAAAAATAGTTTGTATCGTCAGTTAGCAGAGATTCTTCCCGTTAATCTGGTATAACACATTAATAGGTTCTTAAATATTAAGATGCCCTGACACACAGTGTCGTAAAAAAAAAAAGCCCCCGTCGAGGGGGGCTTTGGGGCTTAACAGGTTAACAGTTTAGATGTAAAAATCAATGACAGGGAAAGAGGGGCATGTATCAAGCGCCCCTACGAATAACCAAACCAGGGATATGACAGTTTTGGTAAAAATCTGACATTTCTCATTGAATAGAAAAACTATGTGCTTGCAAAACTACAAGTATGGTAAGTCACAATGAATCTTGAATGTAAACTGATGAATGTTTACAATGAATAACTTAACACCAAACAACAATGTAGCTTTTGGACAATGCTGCCAAATAGAGCATTGTGTTCAATGACAACGTTAAAAAAAAGAGTTTCTTCTCCAATAACTGTAAATGGAAACTACTGTGATAGAGTTAGGGAATGATAGGGGCACTCTGGTCCCTCATTGCATATTAATCGTGATCTCAGACCAAAATGTAATTGTGGTACTCTTAACACCTGTATGATCAAGCTCTTTTACCCGTCTGGATAAAAGAGACAATTTCATTGTTTCCAGATCTCAGAACTTCCATTAAAGGTGGGGTAGGTAAGTTTGAGAAACCGGCTCGAGATACACTTTGTGTTATATTCCATGGAATGCTCTTAACATCCCGATAGCAATGAATATCTGAAGTGCTTTGACAAAAAATCCATAAAATAACGTCATCTGTGGAAGCCGTAGTACTGTAAAAAGCACGACCAATCATTTAAGCCGGCCCGGCTAAAATAACTGAATGGCCTACCTGCCTGTCAGCCTTCCATCTGTGCACAAACTTATCTCGTGCCCTCATTGGTCATGTGCGCGTTCGTGTGCGTTGGAGGAGGGGCTCAATAAGGAAGTGGCAGATTTTTCCCGGCTGTGTATTTTCAAATTCTAGCGCACTCGAGCTGGTTTCTCCAAAATTACCTACCCCACCTTTAATATTGTCATAATATTATGCTAATAGAAATAATGGCCAAAAGTAACGCTATAAGACCAAAGTGGTATTTAATCAAAATGAATCATTTAATGCAGCAACATTTTTGAATAAATCCCTTAAAAAATGTCTAAGAATTTGCATTTCTGTCTGTATTTTAAAGTTCAAGTTATAGTGCCTGATGGAAACATAAACCCTCAAAACTGACCTTTTTAAATCCTAGCTTTGAGCTAGCTTTGATTCTTCTGTGGGTCAGCTACCTTTAAGGGCACCATTTCAGATTTTTCCTGTAAAATAGAGCACTATTCCCCCCCGTACTAACTCTAAAGTCCCAGGAAC
The DNA here is from genome assembly GCF_902827175.1 of Gymnodraco acuticeps. Lineage (NCBI taxonomy): Eukaryota > Metazoa > Chordata > Actinopteri > Perciformes > Bathydraconidae > Gymnodraco > Gymnodraco acuticeps. Next base: position 307,990 of record NW_022990941.1, read on the forward strand.
TACAATAGATCCTCCAAGTCCTACTTGACAGCACACCCGACACTGACACATGCACACCTATAAACTTTACGCACACAACTCCCCTCATCTGCTACTCATTGGGTGCACTGTTAAAGCAGGACATTTAACACAAAGGTAAAACCGTGCAATGGGTGTTTACAAGGCAGAGTTTAGCCATGTGACCTCCAATGCTAAAACTGTCTGACAGTGACTGAAGGAGGAAGGGAGCAGCAGGGCGAGGGCCTGATTATGGCGTTCTACTCTTCAACCTTTAAACGTTCTTAATCTAAAGACATAAAAACGCAAAAATCACAGTAAAATGGACCAGGTACTATTTTAGCCATAGTTTTGGGTTGAAAATAGCCTTGATTTCACTGACACAATTGTGCAGTAAATGGGAAGTAGCACAAATAAGACAAAGATAAGTTTACCCAATCATTTTTAGCCTGTAGTAAGAATGGACGGTGTCGGGAAAACAAATATGGAGAAGAGCATAGGAGAGACGACCTCCTTAATGTACATTCTGTTCTGCTTTGGCTGTGTTTCCCAAGGTTGCCTGTCTCGTGTGTGTGTGTGTGTGTGTGTTTGTGTGTGTGTGTGTGAGTGTGTGGTGGTGCCAGGCACAGCATTTCTTCTGGCTCACACAGTGTTGACCCTGCCCTGTACTCTCCTCCTACTATGGGCGAGGCTTGGTGGTGAAGCACGTAGCAACACTGTGCTAATACTGATATGTGCATACACAGATAGGCCAACAGACAGACACACAGGCACACACCTACACACACTCAAAGAATAAAGACTGTGATATTGGTTTAATGCATTTAAATACTTTCAAAGTTCATAATCTGCAGGAGTAAAGCCTGCTTTAGAAAGTTTAATTGTCCAAAACCTTTTTATGTTTTTCTGCAAAAAGCTCAGCTGCATAGTTATTGTTATCCTTGAAATTAGACAATGGCTAGCAGGCTGCCAATCAAAACAGTGTTGTAGATTTATTAATGACGAGGTGTGAAAAAGTCCTCACGGGTCACATTTCTCTTCTTCTTTAAAGTTATTATGGATTGACAGCTTAAGAGGAACAGAAGAACTCAAATAAAAGTATTTTCTTCCCTTCATCTCACTCTTCCATTAGCATCACCTAACACTCTGAAGCTAGGATTTTATAAGTGAGACAAATATTCCCATGTGAATGCTATGTGAAGGTACATTCCTGCAAATGCTTTACCCTGATTTAAGGCTTTCTTGCCCAAGGTTGAGTGTTGTTTAAAACCCTGCGTGCTCATGTGTGCGAGCCCACGTCGTCCGATCATATCTTGCCACAAGTCCACTTTATGTCTCTCACCCACTCAATTCCAAATGAATATAAATGAGTGTTTTCATTGTGAGACAGAATGAAAACAGCAAAGTATGTTATCAAAAACACTGGCTAATACTCTTAAAAGGAGCAAAGTCGTCTAAAAGAAAAACACAAGTTGGAAATTCTTGCAAATTGTTTTTCATGTCTGCATTTGGTGTTTGAACAACAGAAAATGAGGAAGAACATTAGCAGTGGAATCATACACATGGTTAATAATTAATGTTCATTGTACTCCACAAAAAAATGATGCGGCATTACGTTGTTTTTGGCATTTAGCTGTTAGATTATCCAAAGCATCTAAGAATATGTGCAACACTGAAACAGCCCTGCATTCCTAGACTAAAAACATTACAAAGTGACTAATAGGAAGGGGTTCAAAGGTCAAAGCAACAGGAACAAGTCACTGGAAATGACAAGAAATGGTACAAAAGTAGTTCAGATTTTCACGTACAAGTTTAGCTATAGATCCCGTCTTACTATTTCAAAAGAGATGTGAACAAATAACTGACCTAATGTTCCCAAAAAGTGATTTCGTCATTACTGTGGAATCCCGAAGGATGCCAGGAACATGTCAGAAATATAAAGGAGGTTTTGAATAACTCTAACTCTGCCTGCCTCACGGTCAGACAGAAAGTGTGTGCTAATGTGTTTTTAGCATCAGATGGTACTGCTTAACATTCAAACATACAAAGACATCCACGTCAAAATTATATTCATGGATCATTTATCATTCATGGTGGACAATCATGATGTAGTATCCGCTAGCTAACTGCTAACTGAATTTACAGGCTGTCAGATTTAAGGCAGACGTCATAGAGCCTGAAATGTCTTCTTCTGGGTCTTACTACGACCTGAAGGTTGTGTAAATCTTTCAGTTCAGGACCTGGGCTGACCCTCAGAGTTAGCCTTTGTTTGGCAGACGCCTTGGCCCCCTTTAATCTTGTGAAGAGATAAATCCTTTGATGGACCTGGCCTGACTCAGTTGAAAGTGCTGCCCAGCCATCTCCATAGATCAACACAATACGGCATGTTTGATGTTGTGGGGGGCTGTGGCACGCGGGTGGGCTCTTTCCCCACGACCTATAACAGAGTCATCAATCCCAGGCCACAACTGCAGACCTCTCCGTGCCTCCCCCCTCCTCCTCCTCTAACTGTGGACTCGACCACAACCAGCCCTGCCCTCTTGACCACAGAGCACTCACACACAACCAGGATAAGCATATCTGTGTGTGTCAGGCACAAACAGGCACACTCTGAGATGGCAAGAATTAGAAACACAGACACATTACTTCTTCAGTGTAACTGCCACTTTTCAATGAATACTCCATACTCACATACAAGTGACTGCTCCAGCACATAAGCCTATGTAAAACATGTATAGTGAGCTTAAGAGGTACTAATATCTAATATTAGACAGAGCCAGTCTAGCTGTCGCCCCTTGTTTTCAGTCTTTGTGCTAACTAAACATATTCACTCTCATACATAAAACTGGTATTGATTTTCTACTCTAACTCTTGGGAAGATATAAATAAGTGTATTTCCGAAAGCTTTAGTAGATTATTTTCACATAATTTTCCCCAGCAACTCGATAAACTATTGAGTTTGCAACACTCCCTGAACAGAATAAAAACAAGATTTTCTTCACTGAACCTATTACCCATATTATTCACTTCATCCTTCTGCTCAGTACATCACTGGGCTATATAAGTGTCGTCCAAACGCCTGCGAGGTGAACTTCAGGGAGCTCTCCTGATTCCTCTGATAAGACTCCGGTCCCATTAGACGGAGCTGTCCCTGTGTGAGAGCTCAGCGCTGGACTCACACACTCGCTCTTATCTAAATCCTTCATCAACGCACACCTTATCTGACCACTGCTGCTAATGTTGATATATTTGATTCTCCACTGGGGAATATGAGAAAACTCAGGGTCAAAAATCATACAATAACAAACTATTTGTATTATCGTATTGTAGATAGGGATTTGTTAGGATTTTTTTATTAGGGATTTCTGGAATTAGAAGAATTCTCTTCTCTACAGTATATTTGTATATGATTTTGGTACAGTTTCCTCACATAGGTGAGGTTTTCGTGCTTTCATGGCCCTGAAAGTGCATGTATCTGTGTGTATGCAGAGATGGTAAAAGTATACACATCCTTTACTCAAGTAGAAGTACAGATACTCATGTTTAAAAATACTCTGGTAAAATTAGAAGTACTGACTAAACTTCTTTACTCAAGTAAAAGTAAAGAAATATGGGCTTCGAAATGTACTTAAGTAATTCCCATAACTACCAACTGTTTTAAAGAGTAACTGACTTTTGACATTTATATTAATAAAACAATAATGTCATTGTTAGCTAATGAATGTTTCGATGCTGAACAACGGCAACATGACAACGCTTTCATTGGTCCCTCTTCTTTAGAGAAGACCAGGAAATGATGGATACACGGATCGTGTTAAAATCAATAGGCACGCAATTACTCTAAATAATAATGATCACGCCACCAAACACAGATTAAAACTAAAGTAACTAACCTGTTTGGAAAATGTAAGGAATAAGAGTAAAAAGTCGTCATAAAAATAAGTAGTGGAGTAATGATACCAAAAAAATGTAAGTACTTAAGTACAGTAACGAAGTATTTGTACTCCACTACTTCCCGTGTGTGTGTGTGTGTGTGTGTGTGTGTGTGTGTGTGTGTGTGTGTGTGTGTGTGTGTGTGTGTGTGTGTGTGTGTGTGTGACATGTAAAGTGTGTGTCCCAGCAAGACCAACTAAGGTAAGCAGTGACATTAGCACCCCTGAAATAGATGGTGAGGCATTTTAATTGCTTTACCCTGCAATGGCTCAAAATGTTATTGGTGCAAAAAAACAAAAGGGCGAAACCTTTCCCAGGCGTAGGATTACCAGAAACACTAATCGTACGTCACTGACAGGGATTTTCTCCCAGTGAGAGCTTTGTTCCATGTTTTTATAAGAACAATAAATACCTGGACAACTCAGTTTTATTTCCCTATTGTTGTCTCTTTGCCTTCTTCCTTCCAGAATCTGTCCACTCACCTTAATCTTAGTCTTTCAATTTAAAAATAAATGTTTAATCAAGAAATTACAGTATTGTGTTTCTACCTCTTATGGTAGTGAGGGAAATGTATGATGAACGTTGGCATGTTTGTCTTTAATCATTGTGAAAGTAATAGTAGAGTCATGTGTGCGGAGCCTCACAATGAGGTGCTGAAGTACTTCATGAGTAGGAAACTTCACACAAACACAGGAAGCTCAGAGTTTCTCATCGAGGGCAGGAGTCTCTGCTGCGGCGCTGCAGGGACTGATGGGCCGCTCAGATTAACTGCGACTAAAGAACCTGCAGTTCATACACTTTATTGTTGCCCAGGCTGCCTACAGATTGGCATCAGAACACAGATCTGCAGGGTATGGGTAAATGTTAAATGTGTATTGTGTGTAGCATTCTGGTTATGAATGTTGGGGAATCTATCCCTGTAAAACCATTGTCAAGACTTACAACTTCTTTAAGTATTTAGAGAAAACAAAAAGTTAACTAAACATTAATCATCAGTGGTGCTGTATATATCCTACCCATAATTGTAAAGGATGAGTGAATACAATCAATAAAGAGTGTATATCAACAGTGCCTCTAACCTGTGTCAGTCACAGCAGTTCAGCAATCAATAAAACACAGGGGTTTGAAGTACACACACTGATATTATGATGTACATTCACCCAGGGGCTTTATAAACATCAGTTATACGTGCTCCTTTCTCTAATGCAGAATGTAAGAGGCATGCAGCATTGTGCAGATTTAAGGTACAACAGGGACCTCTTCTGGTGAAGAAAATGCTATGTTCTTGGCAGTGTCCAAAACAAGTTCAAACTTTTGACTTATTTAACATGTTTTCTCTATTTTTGTAAGACCTAATCTGCAGATGAGGAAAAGGTAGATAGATCTCTATTACAAGTTTTAACTTTATGACATCTGCAACATTTAGGAGTGGCTGCAAGTGTCCAACTATATAGGAACATTTGCATACACATTTTCAGTTAAACATGGCTCAAAGGTGGGGTAGGTAAGTTTGAGAAACCGGCTCGAGATACACTTTTTGTTATATTCCATGGAATGCTCTTAACATCCCGATAGCAATGAATATCTTAAGTGCTTTGACAAAAAATCCATAAAAAAATTCTGTGCACAAACTTATCTCGTGCCCTCATTGGTCATGTGCGCGTTCGTGTGTGTTGGAGGAGGGGCTCTGTAAGGAAGTGGCAGATTTTTTCCGGCTGTGTATTTTCAAATTCTAGCGCACTCGAGCTGGTTTCTCCAAAATTGCCTACCCCACCTTTAAGTGAACATTTCCAAAATTAGATTTTGAGTTATTAACTTTATTTGTTACAACTATAGGTATTGATAAATGCTAATCAAACTACTAATTGATAGTATTCTCAGATACTCAGAGTTTGCCTTAGAGAAATAAAGAGTTTTCCTTTTATAAGATCCTCTGCTGATGTCACTGACTCACATGTAGAGCATGGCTTTGAAAGACACTGAGTTAAATGACTTTCTGCAAATATTATTTCCCTTTGTCAAGGCCAGGAGTGTGATTGTGATTATAACCATGTTAGTTTATCACAGTGCAATTGGTTTGAGGCAGGGAAAATAACGTTTTGTCATAGGACTTTTATACATTTAGTTAATATTTAGCTCACATGGTCTGTTATTCTAGAACAAAAGTTCAGAATAACAAAACTGACACACTGGGAGCACTGGTTGTTTTCTAGGCTTAACTAAGAAGCTGATGTGTGTTCTGCTGCTACATGTACTGCCAGGAACAGGGCAACAGGGCATACAACCAGGTTCAAAGGTCAGTGGGGCCCAGGAGTATTTGTTGTCGCCCCAGGACTCCGTTCAAGTCATGGAGTATTTCACTTTTCTTTTTAAATCTGAAATGGTATAACCTGCTAGAAACATTCCCTAAGGTTATCTGTTGTTTTTTGTAAAGGTTTGTACGGTGGCCCTGAAGTGCAAAACACTACAGCATTTCACAAAACACTACAGCATTTCACAAAACACTACAGCATTTCACAAAACACCGCAGCGTTTCACAAAATGCCACAGCGTTTCACATTGGACGGAAAGGGTATTTCTTTAGGGCAGTGGTTCTCAAACTTTTTCTGTCAGGCCCCCCCTTTGGAGAAAAAAAAAAGTCGGGCCCCGTCAGGCTCAGTGGCGGCGCCAGAGATTTATTTTGGGGGTGCTGTGGGGTAGCTTGACGTTTCATAGAGGGTGCTCAAACATTTAGGGTTTGCCATTAATGTACTGGTCGCTACAGTTGCATTTTCTACTGCAACAATCCCCACGCATATACACAATGTACCCGCAACTGTTACAATGAAGGCTCAATAATCAGCTCACGGCATATAGGTGTAAGCAGGGGTCAAGTGCTATTTTTATAGGTGGTGTGTGGACCTCACATAGGGGGGTCCGGGGGCAAGCTCCCCCGGGAAGATTTATTTTTAAATATTGAAGTTAAATGCATCAATCTGGTGCACTTTGAGAGCAAAATGAAGAGATCTATGGATACATCTCTCAACACCCATTTGAAACAGAACTGTAAACAGATTTACTTTTTCTTTATGGATATTTTACAAATCACCCTTTTAAACTTTATTTTTGTTTTACTGTCATATAGTATTTCATAGCTGTTTTTCATTTATTCTCTTATTTTTTTATAACTATAATGATCATATAAATGTGTGCCTCGGAAATAATTGTTTACATTAATGGTGACCAAAACGTTTGAGACCCACTGAGATAACACTGAGAGAGTCCTTTAGTTCACTGAGTCTCTCAGTCTGACAGGAGAGGACTCTCCTCCACTTTGTTGTTGAAAAAACTCCTTATATCCGTTAGCGTAGCTCGCTAGCACCAGAAGCTAACAACAACAATCTCCGGTACCGGTGCGCTCTCTCTTTCTCTCTCTCTCTCGCGCACACAAAATGGCTCGTTCCACACACACACACAGCCGAGCTTTAATGAAACACAGAGACCCAGACGTAATAGTACTGCATCATATTATTTTCGAATCAATAATTTTTCAAATTATGATTTATTTATTTTTTTGATATATCCATTTTTCCTCCTGGTCTCTCGCGCCCCCCCTGGCATGCCTCTGCGCCCCCCAGGGCCCACTCTGCTTTAGGGAGAACACTTCTTGTTTGTGATTGGACAGAGCCAGCCAGAGAAGCACTGCTGTGATTGGTTGTTTTTGCTGCCAGTCAAGAAATTACGCTTTGTGATTGGTCAGCACCCGACAGCACAACATGTCCCAATACATCAGCCGTTAGCACACACTCAGAACTCACAGCTCCTCATATCTGTTCAGAAACTTGACAAAAGTTAAAGATGTACAAACCACAGACTGTCTATGTCATGGCGAATACAGTCACTGCTTTATTTATGTCTGTATGACGTTGTTGTGAGTGTGGACGGGGCAGCTACAGGTTAGTTTAGCCTGATCGATCCGATCTCCATTCAGAAAACACGCATTTTAAAAGGTTTTTCGCCTGCTTTCTTGTCTGCACACTTGTCAATTAATTAATTCATGGTTTTTAAGAGGCTTATCTCCATGTAAATACTATGGTAGACTATCCAATATTCGCATCGCTCTAATCGCTGGAGTTTCACCGCGGCTGTCAGCCAGTGGCGGTTCTACGGGGTGCCACCCCAGTTGGCAAAGCTGCCACCCCAGTTGGCAGCTTTGTTTTGAAAGAAAAGTTGTGGCTCATCGGACATTTATGAGAGAAAATCTCTAATGTCCGAGTGCAATTGAATGCAGCACAAGACGCGCCTTGTAACCATAGCTTGTAACCTGCTTGTAACCCCTCCCCCGGCCCTGGCGCGAGCCTGGAAATATGATTGGCGGCGATCTCATTTGAACAGGGGGACAGCGCAAAACGAGAAGCATTTCGGATCCAAGTAGACGGAAGGAATGAGGTATTTGCAGTCTACAATGACAGAGAAGAGCCTGTCAAGTTTGGCTGCAAGGCAAGGCAAAGCAAGGCAAGTTAATTTATATAGCACTTTTTTTGTCAGCCCTGTGAATACACTATTGCAGTAGTTGAGTGAGTCTACTAAAGATAAAAGCATGGACAAGCTTTTCTAAGTCCTGTTGTCACATTAGTTTTTTAATCCTCGATATGTTCTTCAGGCTGTACTCAGCATTGAATCAAAATGCACCATAGCTTTAAATCTTAGTAAGTTTGTGAGGCGTTTTGCTGATCAAGATGGTAATCGCTGTCCAGTTTCTGAACAGATATGAGGAGCTGTGAGCTCTGAGTGTGTGCTAACAGCTAACGGCTGATGTGTTGGGACCATATACAGTCTATGGTTGGGACCATAGGTTGGGACATGTTGCGCTGTCGAGTGCTGACTAATCACGCAGCGTCATTTCTTGACTGGCAGCAAAAACAACCAATCACAGCAGTGCTTCTCTGGCTGGCTCTGTCCAATCACAAACAACACATGTTCTCCCTAAAGCAGTGGTTCCAGGGTCGGCTCTAGAACAAATCGAATGGGGGGGGGCAATCATTTACAAAGGGGGGGCACACACTGCCGTCAACAACCAACACTGCCGTCAACAACCAACACACAAACACCAACGCAACTTCAAAAAACATGCTGTAAAGTATATTGTTTTTCACACACATTGCAGGGGTGTAGTGCTATTGTATAGCGCACCTATGACTTGTGCATACATGCACGGTTGTGGCACGACCACCAAAACAGAAACATATGGACATAGGCCACCATACAAAAAGTGTGTAAATGTATTTAGTATCCTATCCATGTGAACATGTTTTAGGTGGGGGTGGACCTAACGTCCTCTAGGATGGTCTGGGGGCATGCTCCCCCGGGAAGATTATTTTAAAAATATTGAAGTTAAAAGCATCAATCTGGTGCACTTTGAGAGCAAAATGAAGAGATCTATGGATAGTCTACATCTCTCAGCATCCATATGAAACAGAACTGTACACAGATTTACTTTTTCTTTATGGATATTTTACTAATCACTCCCCTTTTAAACTGTATTCTTGTGTTACTGTCCTATAGTATTTCATACCTGTTTTTTATTTATTCTCTTATTCTTTAATAACTATAATGATATGTAAATACTTGTTTACATAAATGGTGACCAAACCGTTTGAGACCCACTGAGATAACCTACACTAAAGTTAACTATCTAAACACTGAGAGAGTCCTTACCTCACTGAGCTGAGGTTATACGATCCTCTCAGTCTGACAGGAGAGGACTCTCCTCCACCTTGGTGTAGAAACAGCTCTTTATAACCGTTAGCATAGCTAGCTAACCAGATCATGCTAACATCAACATTCCACGTTACCCCTTGCGCACTCACAAAATGCGCTCGTGCCACACACACACACACACACACACACACACACAGAGCCGAGCTTGAATGAAACACAGAGACCCAGAAGTATACTGTATATCGTATTATTTTCGATGGCTTTACTGTATAATCAGTGTAACAGATGAACAGATCGCCACCGGGCTTTCATCTAAACACACAGCCACGTAATGATAACAAAACAAAGGTCGGGGGTCATTGGTCAAGCAACACACCAATCAGAGAGCAGCAGTGAGCACAGCTCAGGCTGTGTTTTAAATGTTGTATTCTTTATTTCTGACGTATTTCACACAAAAAACCTTTAGTGGAAACGCTTTCACTTATATGTTTTTTTTTTTTAAACGGCAAAGTGGCAAGGCTTGGCCCGCAAATGACCCCCCATGACGCCGACCCTGAGTGGTTCCCAAACTTTTTCAGTCGGGACCCCCTTGGGTATTGGAAATATTTTCGGGACCCCCCAACCCGGTTCCCATCTATATTGGTAGGATTAATTGTATATTGTTGTCAAAACATTACATTTTCTCTGCTAATAATAAGAAGATACAAAGATCCAACTATCATTTTTATATTTTATTATGGATTACACATGCACAAAAGTGCTTGTAATAGATACTGTGAATTAATTTGGCCTAATTAAAACTGGTTGGCCTTCTTCCCTGAGTAGTAAATTTTTTAATTCAAATTTATTTAAGGAAAATATATTAATTAACTACTATTTCTACTGCAGGTTGCAAACGATCACATCACTTTACCATTCCTATTCCACACTAGCTTATCAATTACTTGTGTGTGCTTGCTTTCCCTTGAAGATCTTCTCAAACCAGGGCTGTTGTTTTGAGACTGCCACTCAGTTCATTCTCAATGTTCAGCTTTGATCTGTATTTCGTTTTGATGGGTAGGCAGCAACAGCAGAAAAAGCCTCACACAAGTAGGATGTTGCAAAAGGCAGCATTAGCCCACAGCTCTCTGACCAATGAGATATTTTCGAGCAGTGTTTGTTTACAATTGAATAATAATAATAATAACAATACATTTGATGTATATAGGTGCACTTTAAAAACAACGTCATCTCAAGGTGCTTCACAAAGCTAAAAGGAGAAAATAAACAAATAAACAAATCTTCCCGCGACCCCCTGCAGTACCTCCGCGACCCACCAGGGGTCGCGCCCCACAGTTTGAAAACCACTGCGGGCCTAAAGCAATACCCTTTCCGTCCAATGTGAAATGCTGTGGTGTTTTCTGAAATGCTGTAGCGTTTTCTGAAACGCTGTAGCGTTTTCTGAAACGCTGTGGCGTTTCTGAAATGCCATGACGTTTTGTGAAATGCTGCGGCATTTTTGTGAAATGCTGTTGTGTTTTGTGAAATGTTGTAGTGTTTTCTGAAATGCTGTAGTGTTTTGTGAAATGCTGTAGTGTTTTCTGAAATGCTGTAGTGTTTTGTGAAATGCTGTAGTGTTTTGTGAAATGCTGTAGTGTTTTGTGAAATGCTGTAGCGTTTTCTGAAATGCTGTAGCATTTTGTGAAATGCTGTGGCGTTTTCTGAAATGCTGCGGCATTTTTGTGAAATGCTGTTGTGTTTTGTGAAATGTTGTAGTGAAATGCTGTGGTGTCTTGCACTTCAGGTTTGGCTGAGGGGTCTCAACGTTCACAGGACGTTGTACGAACCAGTTAAATGCGCCCTTGCATAAGTTATTGTGGTTGTGTCAACCAAAAACCTCTAGATGGCATATTTAATGGGGTTATTGGGGGAAAACAGCACACGCATTGCATGTCAAGCAGAAAGATGGCGCAATTGCTGCAGAGATGCTGACTTGTACGGTTCAGAAAATGATCTATTTTCCCAAAACAAACTGAGCCAGCCAGGCCCTGTTCTGTCAGCACCCAGTGATCAATGTGCAAACCACTGCTCCTTGTTCTGCGGACTGACAAACCAACAAGCAAGTTATTCACCATGCAGCATGCTGTCAAATTTGAAATGAGAAAAGCTTGAAAGTTTATTTTGTACAGTAGGAGGTTTTCCAAATTGATCAAAAACGCGAAAAGTAAGCATGAATATAATGCAGGTCAGACGCCGGTCTTACATACACCGTACTTATGTTTGCGTAATGTTGGCATACCCTGTCAGACGAGCCAGTGGAGCTTTCAGCAGTCAGGAAAAGGTAGAGAAAAAAAACACATGTATTCCTGATCGCCCATTGGTCCAAATCTTTCCTGTGCTGCCACAATACTGCACACACGTGACCTCCCTGTTTTCACCCAGTTAAGCGCATGTACTTAAAAGACAGGCCACTACCATTCACCAACACAAGCACGATTAACACTTTATTAATGTCGGCCTGGTAAAATCGCTCGCTGCGGGGACTCGGACCACAGGGAGCGGACCATGGCGGCTGCCACGAGCAGCAACACATCCACAGCCACGCTGCAGATCAAGCACTCCAGTATCGAGCATACGCGGAAACGCATAGACCCGAGGAGGAGGCAAGCGGCGTTGTCCTTTCTCAGCAACATTTCCCTGGATGGACGACCCGTGCAAGACGATGCAGACAATCAGAACGAGGAGGAGGACTATCTTGACGCTAGGACTAGTCAGAGCCTGGTTTCTCCGGAGCGCACGGCGTACGGGGCTGCGGCTGCTGCGGCGGCTGCCTCCACGGCCGCCGAGGCGCTCGCTTTTGCAAACCAGGCTCTGTTAGCTAACAGCCGGGGTAGTTTCGGGACGGGTCCCGCAGCTGACCCGGTGGGTGCAGACTCGGAGGGTGACGCTTTCCTGCCCTCCACTTTCAGCTCGCCGTTCTCCGCGGTGCCAGTGTCGACTAGAGGGAGGCTGCAGACGTACACTCAGGGAATCCTACCTGCCCCATACTCCAGGCAAAACCCCCAGAACTACAACCTGGAGGGCGGACAGATAGCCAACTCTGCGATAGAGCTGCAGAGATCAAGGTAACCATGTCTGGTGTTTGAGAACATTTAGTACAGGGATGTCAAAGGTGGGAGCTTGTCTGCAGGATCTGCACAGTCAGGCTGTGCATTGATGTCATCATAGCAAGCAAACACAAACCTAACCATGTCACTAAAGGAATCATGATAAATGAATAGGAGCAATCAGTCCCACTCCCCATGCACGATTGTTGAACTCACTTAGTCCTGCAGTGCAGACACATTTCATTTGTTTTCACAATCATGTTGCATAGGTCGATTATTAGCTCCAACAAGATACCACTGATAAACCCAATGGAGTTTTGTGTTTACATCTACAGACTATTCTTGTTTCATATATGTTACATTTTAGTAGATCTTCAGATTAAACACATAATGCACAACTTATTTTGAACTTCCAGTGTAAGTGTTTGTGTTTTGTTTCCACACAACCACATTACTAGGGCCCTGAATCAATGAACTGGGGCAATTGTTTTTCTTTTAGGTTTTGGAAAGATAGTGTTGGTTCTCAGCAACGCAGTCTGCCTGGATACAGTAATACAACGACCAGCTCTTTGTTTATTTACTGCATGCAGGTGTGGATAAAGACAGATATGTGCAGTGTGATCAAAGGTCCAACAGCTGTGGAGCAGTAACCTGGTTTCCCAAGAGAGGGAACTCAGCAGTTTCTTTTTTTCCTATTGCAAACCTGCTCTAAAAGTCCTTAAATTATTATAAGTGAATGTAATTTCAAAAACATATAAAACACCTGCTACCTTCATCTCCTCAGTGTGATGTTGACATCCTGTAATTCTACACCCCTTCATCTCCATAAACAACAAGGGCTTGCTGCTCCATGTGGATTTCTTTTATTTGCCCTGTCCATCTAATTTGTTGTAACACTGTAGGCACATGGAGAGTTTTTGAGGGTCTCACCTCACAGCAGGACAGCTGTCAGTAACTCACTGGTCTCATGGTTCTCTCGCTGTCAGAATATTCAGAGCACCTCTCTTACCCAAATCCTCTCCTTCCTCTGGTGTCGCTGGCAGACTTTCTCAGGAAGATCTTTTTCGTGGTGAAACACTCAACAAGCATTTAGTTCTCCTTCCTGACCTCATGGAAATTGCTCTGCCAAACTAACAGCTTCCGAATGTATTAATTTGTACTTTTTCATACTGAAAGAAGTGCACTAATTAGGTTATATTACACTAACGACACCATTAATCATTTGCAGTTTTTTTCTGAGACCGCAAAAATACCTCCCAATGCACAATCCGTTATATCCATATATCCATTATGTAGCTTCACCACAATTTAGTTGCTGTTTTTGTTTTGTTTTGGATCATCTTCCTCAGCAGATGGTGTTTGCCCAGTTGTCATGGAAATAAATATGTTTGAATTTCCATTTTCCAGAGCTCTTAAAGGACCTCCTGTTAACGTTGGCGTAAAAGTAAAGATCCTCAAGTGCTCAGAACAATAGAAATGTGAAGATCTACAATTCTATGACAGCTGTGCACACTTTATCTGCTGAGAAAGATCATGTGATAAGATAAAATGCTCCAGAACAAATGCTAAATTGACCTTTTTGTGAGATTGCTCTGTCAAGTTCTGTTTTCTAAGGTAAAGAATTAACTTTTGGTTCAAATAGGTATGAATGGTTTCAAATAGCATTATAAATATATTCTAAGCAGAATCACATAAGAACTATCATCCTGTTTTTAATGAAACGTGGTGGACATTGAAGTGCCTTTTCAATTTTGGAGAGGCTCCACATTACAGGACAGACACACAGAATAATATTTATTTACCTTCCTTTTAAGGCTTCTTGGCCTCAGCAGACGTCTGCATTGTCCGAGTGCCTTTAAAGTTTTTAGTTATGTTTTATGTTAAATTGAAAAAGTGTTTTGTGCAACAAAAGAAGCCAAACTTAAAAATGTTAAACGCAAGCAGCTGTGCCTCAATTATGGATTTACTCATAAACCTTTTACATTCTATGCCTATAAAGTTTCAGTACTACAATACTGCATCATTTTCAATATTTTCTGCTACTGACACATTTCAGTTGGTACCAAACTGAGCATTTAGGTTTAACACCTAGCCCTAAGCAAAGTGTTGCATATTGTCTCTACACAGCCATTGTATTGCTCAGTCCGTTAATACATGAATTGGAGGATATACAAACAATGTATTCTAATGTTGCAATGTAAGCAACCTGTTGATGGAACGTGGCCATATTCCACCAGACGAGCGCTCTGCACAGTGCCTGTTTTTTTGTTTTGAGGGCAGCTGGTGGAAATGTGTCCAGAGGTCCCTGGCTGGGAGAGGCAGGATGCCCAGGCTTTCTGAGAAGCAGCCTGGCTCTCCGCTCTGTATTTTCTGTCCTCTACTTCCTCTCCCAGGGGCTTCAGAAACACACTCTCCCCTCAGACGTTTAGCCCTCAGTCCTGCTCCCATTCAGGACGTCGAAGAGCCTTTGATGTGCTGCCAAAATAGACTTTCTGAGGCCAAAAGTGCTTTTGCCCATATCCTCATCAAAATCTAACGCATGCAAATGATGGATGATTTCATATTCAGCTTTCCTTCCACTCCTCAGCCTTCATCCATCATGAATTAACACGCTTAGAGCTGCAGATTTTAAATATAGCATTCTATTACCATCTGGTCTTGTCTGCCTTAGGTGTTAAGCAATTCTCATTTCATTCTTTCCCCCTTAAGACACATCCAGGTCTTCTCATGCCTCTTTTAGTTAACCGTTAGGTAGTGCCGAGATTATTTTTTCATGAGACTCCAGAGACTGTGGCTGGAAAACAAGCAGTGTAACCCATTATAATGGTCCTGTGGAGTTTTGTGCCACTGGGTCACATACTTTTGGTTAGGAGGTTGATTGTTGTTCGCTGAGGTCATGGTTGGCAGGATTATAAAAGAATGCTTAATTTTCTGGTGTGTGCTGTCAACAAATACTCAGACAACCCCTTATGTCTTGACTGAAAAACCCACTTGAAGTGTAACACATGCTTGAGTAACAAGCATATGTTTTCGTCTTGCAGTTTAAAGTAAAACCCCTGAGGAAAGATGTCCATAATATTGCTTGTTTCTCACCCTGTGTTCCCATTTCTTTAACTTCCTTTTAGCCCATGCATTTTTTTCTACTCCTGGTGTGTTTGCAGGTCAGACAGGCTGAACGGCTGTGCTTTTCTTTATCAGAATAATCACATTTCCGTTTGCCCGCCCGGGCAGTATTTGTGTGAAGAAGGCCAGAACATTACATTTAATTCCACTCAGCGACTCTCCGGCAAATGGAAGACTATATCCTGTGGCACGCTGCCAACAGGGCGTACGTGTAAAACTGTTTAATCTCCACATCTAAATAGTCCACTTGAGTTGTATAGCTCATTGCATGGCACTGCTGGGTAGGATTATCAATGGCTTTTTGAAGCACTCTCATTGCAGGAGGATTTCATTGTGTTGGAGTGCATTGATTGCATTTATGAAACATGCTTAAGTTTAATCGCTTGAGGCTTCAATAGCAGGGATTGTTTGAGATGCTATGGTGTGCTTGCTGCTCCTTTGCTACTGATTTATACTGAGGTTTCTTTGAAGCTTCTGACCAGGCCTCGTTAATGTCAAACTGGGTAGAAACAGGCTGTTCTAACCATAGTTTGTAGGAGTTGGATCTGAGGTGAATGAGTGGCCTGGCCAGTGTTATTGTTTCTAGGATTTGTAGAGGCCTGGAAAACATATTTAGCATGAAAAACACATCCCAATGCTGCTGTTGAGCCACAGTGGATGCCTGGATCAAACTCCTCATGGTTCAGCTGTGTCCTCCTGAACTGGAAACATGCCCCTTGGCTAACTGATGAATGATTTTTTTGAAGATCAGTAACAATTCACAAAAAATTGGCTTGGAAAGAAATTACAAAACGTCACACAGAATGGAAACAGATGGCTTCAATAAGAGGTCATTTATTCTTGGGCACACAGTGTAACACTCTTTGCCGAGTTAAATGACAGGTTTGGATTTTTCTGTTTCTGTCAATCTTAATGCAATACTCATGCCTGTATGAAGGTTCAGAGATATTAGCCGCTTTAGTAATTTCTTTAGGATTGACAAGCTGTTAAGTTATCACCGTAAGAGATGGGAGAAATCCAGTGTACATTCCTTCTTTGCTAAGTTGTGTGTGGCTTCAGCAGTCAAAGTTAGAGACATTGAGCACTTTTTCAAAGCACTATGAAAGGCCATAACTAACTTAATTTGTCTAAATCAGACCTCTAATGTCTTATACTGCCAACAGCGTTATTTAAGATGCAGAACAAGAGCTGTAGTTTATGTCCTATTCTCTATTCACACTTAGGAGTGATCGCTTTAAGGCTTGTATGGAAGGTATGAACAAAAGGAATGATTACAGGTTACAAAACTATTTTTTGAGTAAGTGTATGAGTAAGATATTAAAAGTATCATGTTTCACCCCAAGGTTTTGGTTTTAAACATATCAATATACAGAAACATGACATAACTATTTTCCTATGACTTGAATTATTCCAGAAGTTTCAGGGTTGAAGTGTCACGCCGTCACGAGGAACCTAGAAGTCAAGTCCTCTTATGGCGCATTTCCACTACAGCGCGGCGCCCGGCCCGTTTTTGGTTGCGTTTCCACTTGGCGTAGTTCCGGCTAGCGGGTACTATTTCACAGTTTTTCTGACCCCATTAAATTGAGGTTCTTTCCGGGCCAACAACCAGGCTGAGTCGGGCTGAGTATGCTAAACTAGAGAGAGAATTGCTGGCAAGGGGGCTACAACTACAACAAGATGAACATATTTGACCGTGATTTAATTGTAATACACGTTTCAAAATGATGCAGAAGTAACAACATACTGATACCGGTTAGTAAAAACCATGAATTAATGCTTTGACAAGTCTGCAGACAGACGGCGGGCGAAAAACCCTTTTAAAATGCGTGTTTTCTAAATGGAGATCTGCTAAGCTAACGTTGTATATGCTCCGACCGTCCACACTCACAACAACGGCCTATACAGACATAAATAAACCAGCGACTGTATTCACCATGACACAGACAGTCTGTGGTTTGTACTTGTTTAACTTTTGTCTAGTTTCTGAACAGATATGAGGAGCTGTGAGCTTGAGTGCTAACAGCTAACAGCTGATGTTGTTTTTCTGTGGTTCTCATTGAAGATGACGTCACGGCTCCGCCTACACTGTGTTACTATAGTTACTGCCCCAGCTACTAAACTGTAATGGAAACGCAGCATAAAGTGAGCCAGTCCTAACGAGGCCTAGCCATGCCGAGCGAGGCCGAGCGAGGCCCTGTAGTGGAAATGCGCCATTAGACTATCTGTGTCGTCAGATCTTTATCCAGCCAAGCTATCTGCTCCATCAGAAGGGAGATCTAAGACCATAAATCACATGAAAGCACTTATCTGACTTTTAAGCAAAGGTCACAACCCCTTCATTATATTCAAGTGGACTGTCCATGCCTTTTATCAGAGCTTAATGTTCCCCCTTCCAGTTTATGATTATAGGGGTCATAATATACAGTGCAGAAGGTTAGCCAGTATAATGGCTCCCGGCTACTCGTCTGCTCGGTGTGTTTCGTCATGTAAACACTTATCTCAGCCCCTCTCCTCCAGCATACACTGTTCACTTAGCTTGTGTTGGTTTAAACCCTGGGAGATCCTCAAGGCTGGAGTCATCTTTTGTTAATCTGTCCTCATGATCTGTTGTTTATTAACCAGCCACTCTGCTTAACACTCCGCTGTCTTTCTCCTCCTTTGGCTGAGATGCTGTTTAAAGAGGAAGGGAAGGGTCATCAGCTTCTGTTATCGTTCATGGCCATAGCATTACACCACTTGTAAATTATGAAAAGGATTGCACACACCAAGATGATCTCCAGTATGCAATGCATGTTGTGAACAGACATATGTTTAGACTCTTACTTGGCTTTTCCAACCCTGCTGCAAATGTATTTATTATTGACAGATCTCCCGTTGGGAAGATGTCACGATTTAGTTATTTGACCACTAATTTGTTAATTTCTATTGCCTTTAAATGTGGCCACTTTGTAAGCTGATTAATGGGTTGGATTATGTTGTTATTCTGGGGCTGAATATAGAATTACAACCTAATTTTGGGACAGCTCAGGCATACTTAGCTGTCACATGTGGGTTTGTTTTTGGCAGCAGATCATATAAAAGTGTTTCTGCAAAATAAGCCTGTTGAGTCATGAAACTAGTGTGAAATAAAGGCCATGTGTGACAACATGTGTTACACAAAGTGCTGGCCGAGCCTTATCCTCTTAGCAGCTCTGACACTGGAAAAACCTCTGTGATGAACGTAAGATTGAGGAGTGATGATTGACCACACAGGCACACAGTGCTGTCGATGGATGGTCCCAACTAAACCGTCCAAGACTGGCTTTTGTAAAATAATAACAGAACAGACGGAGGCATATCATAATTGAACTACTTTGTTTGACCTTTTGCTCAAAGGCCCTCAGTGACCACACATATTTAGTTTTCCATGTCCTTGTGAAGAACCTCAACAATGATTGAATGCTAACCGAAATGTGGCTGTAACCTTTTAACTCACAAAGTGCATCATATCACATTTTCACTAGTTGTGTAATGTGCTGGACGATGGCTTTTTTCACTTTCCATTGCTTTACACAAAAAGGTAAAAAGGAGATTTGGGTTTAAGCTCCCTAGAGTGTTTGTGTCTGCTAATACCCTGTTTTATTCTAAAAGCTAGGCTGAATTTATTGTGTAAGAAAAATTGAATTGATTTTCGAGATCTATTCTTGCATTTTTTGTTATTGCTTTGCTGTGGAAAATAATTTGATTAAGTGTTGTGCCTTCTAATGCAATTGCTTTCCAATGGGCCAAGTGTCCATTTGCCTGTCAAAAAAGATCACAATAAGGTTTTATCAACATTATCTTTGCCAAATGTATTTTTTTCTAAAAGCTGTTTTTTTGCATTAGAACAATTGGTCCAGTGTTTGGTGTGATGATGTTTCTTCATATCCCCCTGACTTTAAACCTTCCCTTTGTCTGTCTGTTTCCAGACGAAGACTCATCTCTCAACGCTCTTCGCTTGAAACGCTAGAGGACATTGAGGAGAACGCTCCTCTTCGCAGGTAATACACTGCACAGAAATACCATTACCTTGTCCACTGCTGCTCACTGTAATATATCCCAGTCACTGGCACAGTGTCTCTGTGTTTTGAGGTCCTGATGTTTTGTGTTTGTTTAACATTTTAGATGCCGGACCCTATCGGGTTCACCCCGACCAAAGAGCTTTAAGAAGATCCACTTCATAAAGAACATGAGGCAACATGATATGCGCAATGGAAGGTATGAAGGCAAACAACGCTATCCGTTTAGTCAATACAAGTCCTCAGTGGATAATGGCAGGCTGCCCCAGTCAATGAACTGCAGTTTGGATGTTTCTCACATTACAGCCACATCGTAGGCAAGCAGGCCATCTCCATTCACTTCATGTCATTCTGACTCATAAATAAAAGGCAGTCGATTGAGGAACCTGTCCATTCACACAGTATATTCAGATTTTAAACTTCATTTATTCACTGTTAAGATTGTGAAATCACAAGATAAATCACATATCATTGTGTCACAGCAGGTTACATTAGCTTGCAGCACATCTCTGAATCTAAATTAAATGGCATAGGTGTGTTACTGGGTTTGCTTATAGTAACCCAAGGACAAATTGTTGTTTAATCAAGGTCAGGAGACACGGAAAGTGTTTACAGCTGTGGTCAATGTCATCATTGTCACATTCTTTGGATTTTAAATCTAATTCGGTTAGCTTTTTTTCCAGGGTGTTTTGTGAGTGTAGTTCTAGCGCGTTGTTGTTTTTTTGTAGTGTAGATAGTTTTAACAACAGTATCTCTTGTTTAGAAAACAGTGTATATTTCTAAGTTCCTCCCGTTTCAATGATCGGATGTAGAGTAATTTTGTGCAGTATTTTCCAAACTTTTAAGAAGAACTTATTCGTTTATTAACTGAGATATAGAACACGCATGTTATTTATATCCAGTTGTAAGATTCATATAGTGTCTGTGAGTTGCAGATATTAAAACAAATAATTTACATTATCTTACTTGAAATTATCTGTCTCGACTTTATAAATGTTTCCACTAGTAGAACACAGTTTAATATAAAGATAGCATATGCTAACTAAAGGTATCTTACACAAAAATGCATCATGATTGCCTCAACCACTGACTACATGCTACATGTCCCACATTTCTACAAACCAACACACACTCACTCTGAAGTTTGCAGCTCTTTCTCTTCATTCTAATTTTTACTGCACACTCGCTCCAACTTTAATCTGTGGATCTTGTCAGATAGATATTGATCAGCTTTTTTTTAACATTTTTGTTTTTATAGGATAGTCCTAATCAGTGGCAGAAGATCCTTCTATAGTGTTTTTTCTGTCCTGCCATATCGAGATTGTAGCCAAGCAGGGTATGTATCCTACAGCATGCCGAACTTTGTAACCTCCTCCGGCCTGTGCCGCCTCTTTCCCTTTTTTTTTTCTCCCATCGCTTTTTCTGTGGATGTACTCTCCTCTGAATGGTGCATACATGGCTAAGGGTTGGTTTTGGTGGATGCATTTTGCCATTAATGTCTGATAAATAAATAAACAGTGGGCTGAAATGGGCTTCAAAGGCGTAATTTCCTTTATATCTAGACTATGTTGTTGCCCTGTGCTTAATGCTTGTATTGCTTTTTCCCATAATGGCTCTGGTGGCGTTAAGCCATTCTTCCCTTTTTGTTCAATCAACCCATTTTTGTCTGTTAAAACAGCTGCTGGCTTTGCTCTTTAGACTCACCTTTTGCAGGTTACTGTTCTTCTTATATTTAGAAACTATAGCTCTTAAACGTTTTTCATGTGTTCGTTGGTCTTATTACCGTTTGGCTGGCAGATGCAGTTGCTGCTGCCAGCGCTGCTTGATTTTTAATTAACACATTTTGCCTTGTTTAAGAGTTTACATTTATTAGTGCTGACCCAGAAAACGTATACGCTTAACTGTAGGTGTTTTATGGCTGGCTTGCATGGGGATAGCTCTGGTATGACCTTGGCTCCTAGACCTCCAGTTCACATGAAACGGTGTGTTTGGGAGGAAGTGAAAGTGACATCGGAGATATAAACACCAGTGAAAACAATGCACAGAAAGGAAAGCTCCACACCGGTGCTAAGTGAAGAGCACAGAAAGCTCTATCTACCTAAAGCCAGCCAATCAGTGCCAGGTCGGGGGTTAATTAACCTCCAGGGCTATCAAATATACACATCTGGCTGCTCATTGCTGTTAATCGACAGTTAACAGTTAGGCTTTTGCTGCCTCAGTTAAAGTGTTGTAACTGCAAAACAACATTTTATGAGACGACTGGGCCCAAAATTGCTGATCGCATGTAGTTGTTTCCTTCTGTCTCTCTGTCTTTAACTTCTGCCTCATGTACAACATTGCCAATTTTGCAGTTCAGCCCTACTTTTGGGGATGTAACATGGAGACAATTATCCTACAGTTCCAACATTAAATAATTGAATACAGAGGAATGACATTTCGGGAAACCCTCATTTGCTTTCTTGCCAAAGGTTAGATGAAAAGATTAACATTCCTGTATCTGTCTGTTAAATATGAGACTACTGCCAGGATATGGCTTGCTGAGTTTAACATGCATACTGGAAGCAGGGGGCAATAACTAGCTTAGCTTTGGTTTTGTTTGAGGAAGTAAATGGGGGATTATTATGGACGGTCGAAGTGACTTCTTTCACAATGATTAAGTTAAGTTACTGCTCTTAACAAAAAAAGCCAGGCTAGCTGTTTTCCCCCTGTTTTAAGTCTTAATGCTGAAATATGCTAACAGATATTAGCATCTAACATGCTATGGCTATGAGATTTGTGAGTATTCATCTTTTAATCCAATTGTCAGTAAGAAAGCAAATAGGTATGCTTTTCCAAGATCTCAAACTATTCCATTAAAGAAATAAAAACATGAAATGTAGCAGACTAAGACTGGTTGATTGGTCGTCTGTTTATGGGGCGTTACTGTCTCCTGACACCCATAAGGTTCTGGATTCAAACCCCACTAGAGTCCAAAGTGGCTTTTCTGACTCTGCATGTTCCCCCAGTGCTGGCATGGGCTTCCTCATATCAGTTTCTGACCCTAAAATACATGCATGTTAGGTAATGCTCCTGGCATTGAATTGTAGAAAAGTTGGCTTACTGGGTAAAAAGTTAGATGGGTCAAAGGCAGAGGACTAAATTCCTCACAGGGATTAATAAAATATAACCTACTGATGCTCATTTAAAGTAGTGTTATGTGTGAAACTTGGACTGCCGTGGAATATTATTACAAGCCAATTTTAAACTGTTTATTTGAGTTGTAAAGCATTCAGTAGTAAAGTGGCCAGCAAGGGTCAAGATACTTTCAGTATTGTTAATATTAATGCTTAATTAGCTTTATCCTAGATTTAGAATAATTTTGTAGGGCATTATGAACAATTTGCATATATTATAACACTACTAACATTCAGGTATTTGCCAGTGATTCCTATCCATGAATGTCGGCTTTTCTTGTAATTTCCTTTTAATTTCTTCTTACTTTCAGCAGACTAAAGCACAAACAAATTATTTTCTGGATCGCCTCTTAGAAAAGCTCTTCTCCTAGAAAGCTTTCTGTCTCGTATGTTTCCCCCTTTTTATTTAATCTCCACTCTTCTGTCGGACGTCTGCTGCCTGGGGATCTTTGTGTCTATGATGCATCTGTCAACATTGTGTCCTGACGTGCATGTCTGCCAAATAACACTGTTTTCATTTATAACAGATTTGCTCCGCATGTCATCAAAACACTGGGGGAGTCATGTGAAGTCCCTCTCTGTCATTTCTTCTATTTATCTGGGCACACAATTTTAACCGACAGCATGACTGAGCTAGGGAAGATAAGGGAGGAGTAGAAAAACAAGACTGTTACGATTTAATATCTGCTGTCTGCTCACATTTTGAAATGTCATGTAAGAATATTAGGTTATAAAAAGGCTTAAGTTAATATTACAGAAATGCAAGGTAATATTTGTCCGCACTTGTCTTTTCGCTTTGACGTGAAAGCAAGTCCAAGAGACTTTTTTGGCCCATATAGTTTGAAAACAATTTAAGTGATCATCAAGTGAAGTTATAACATAGCATGTTAAATCATGTCGATAACCAATGTCTACTTTAATTAGTATATTTTACTATTATTTCCCCATGGTTTTAATTTTGCAAGTTCACCCCAGTCTCAGCAGCAGACATTAAATGCAAATAAATATTCAGCTCATATAAAATGTGTGCAGTTGTGGGCTCTCCACTGTTTGCTCCACTGACACACTTTATTCTCCAGCAGCTTTCTACTCCAGCAGAGCCTTTGACCTCCTGCAGAGTTCTTACAGCAGTACTGCATATTAAGCATTAATGAGGCAGCAGCTGACTCTGAAGACATTGGCCTGCTAGAAACAGGTACAGATGTGGAGGTAGGCTAGAACAGGCATCAGTAAGAAGGTTAAGGAAAGTGGAGAAAGAGAGTTAAACGAAGCTGTGAGGTTTATTTGTTCAGTGAAAGATCTAAAGGTCTTGTGCTCATTAGGGATGTGAAGCTGGAAGGAGGAGGGCGTCAGCGGCACCCATCAGGAGGCACCAAGGAGATGCTGATCGGACTGGAGGGAGTGGAGCTAGGAGCCGATGGAAAGGTGAGCTGAAATATGCTAAACTTACTGTAACCATTTAGGAAAATCTGATTCACACCGTAAAAAAACATATTTTTAAGGTGTTTAATGTTCTACTGCAAGTACAATTGCATTTAATTCAGAGTATAATTAGTAGCATCAGTTTTGATGTACTCACATTCAGTTTTTTAGATAAAAACAAAGTTAAACTGAGCCAGCACTGAGAGGTGATGGAAAAGCTAAATAGCTTTTTAGCTCCTTTATGGAAAACACATGATCATTAATCACTACATGTTATTAAAAGGAGAATATTGTGCACATCCACATAAGGAATACAAACATCAAAAAGGGCCAATTATAAATATAGCCTAGAATGATACTAGGCAATGTATTCAGCTACATTATTTGCATTTTTAATACACAGCTGTTTGTTTCAAGTATTGCCTTTCAAACCAAGAATATTTATTTGTGATTCATATTAAAAGGACCTCAACACAGTTCTTAGCATTCTTGAACTAGGCTTTTTTTCAAGCAGCATTTGGACATTTCTTAGCCTGAATCCCCTAGTGCACATGTGTCAAACTCAAGGCCCGGGGGCCAAATCAGGCCCTTGGTAGATTTAATTTCGGCCCGTAGGATAATTTCTAATGACTGTTAGATCTGGCCCGCCGGTATATTGCACGCACACCTTCACTCAATGCTGAGGATTTCCTCCGCTCAGAGCCTGACCCCGAACATTGATGAACTTGCACTCAAGATGAGAGTAAACTAGCATCACAGAGCAGCAAACTGAGTTTCAATGGATGTTTCCTTCTGCACTTTGTTTCTTGCGACAACAGGACATGTTTGGTTTTTTCTTTGAGGGAAATATTTTTTTTGAAGCTGTTGGAAAAATGCAATCATAAGAAATGACTCCGGAAAAGCTGCAGATAGAGCCATAAGAAATGAATGCAACTGATTATTTAATGTTTAATGTTGTTTTTATAGGCAATAATTTAAGCTTAGTTAGTTCCAGGTTTAATATGTGCAATAAGTTCATTCAATAAACATTGAACCCTCGACTAGTACCGATTTTTTAAATTTTGGCCCACTGTGTATTTGAGTTTGACACCCCTGCCCTAGTGTGTTCCAGTCCAGCCAACCTTTAATATTATTTTTACAACCTGTGCTTCTCCTGCTTTGACAAAATGCTGCTGTGAAAAACACCTCAGATTAAAAGAGGACAATAAGGGCATATAATGTTTAGGCCTTTGGAAATAATAACTTCCCCTGTGTCTGCAGACTGTGTCCTACACCCAGTTCCTGTATCCCACTAATGCGCTGGGTGGTCGTAGAAACACCATCGACTCCACCTCGTCCTTCTCTGCGTCTCGTAACGCCAGCCATAGAAGCCTCAGTTTGGGCCGAGCCAACAGCAACCAGAGCAGCGTAGACACAGGTCAGTCCATCAAGTACTCGACTCATCCATTATGAATGTGGCGTATGACTCACACTCTATTGTTTTTTTCTCCATTATCCAGTGTTTATTTGACTGACATCTGCCTCTACCTTTGTTGTTGTGTTTGTGCCTGTATCAGGGAATGATTTGGGGGAATTTCGTGAGTACGATCCCAACCTGCTAGATGACCCGCAGTGGCCTTGTGGAAAACATAAGAGGGTCCTCATCTTCCCCTCATACATGGTGAGAAAACACTCTTCACTGTGTCTAAGAACACATTACCACCACCAGGAACAACAAATACTACAGCAAAGTTTCCTCTTGAGACCAGAATGGAAAGGTTATTTTTGTTCAGGACATAATTCCCTGTAATAGACCCACCTCTGTTTTTGGTGAAATGTCCCGGGACACCCCAAAGTTAATGTTTTTTTTCAATGGTTATTTGTGTCCTTAAGGACAGTTTGTGCTCAGTTTTCCCACCACTAACAGGAAAGATAACACACCGGAAATATGTGTCTGCCTCAACAGTTTCTCAAAAAAACTCAATTATATCAGCTGTTTTTGAGAAGAAGCCAGGAGAACGTTTCAGTTTTAATCAGCAAGGTCACTGGGCCAAACTCTCTCCCACCTCCAGGGTCCTGAATGAATGGAAATGCTTTATCCTCTACTATAGTGAGCAGCAGATATTAAGTAGCCACCGGAGCAACAGTGAGTGTAGCGATTGTATCTGAGCCCTAATCACTCTCGCTCTTTTCCGGAAAAGAACGGATGTTTTATTGTGGATGGGAAACAGGGAAAAAAACCTGACTAGACTCCCACCTCATTCTTTCCTCGGCTCTGTTTTTGTTACGCAGACTGGCAGAGTACACAACAGGGACTGACACAGTTGAAATGTTAAGTCAAGGCCAGGCTATGTGTTTTTTTCTTCTCCTTTTCCTCCAACTACAAAACCAAGCGTCTCAAACAATGGCTTTTGTGTTTACTAAAGGAACCGAACCATTACATCAGTATTCTGCTGGTTGAGCACAGGCTACTTAAAGAGCACGACTCTCTAACTGCACTTTCAAACTATGCATAACAATAGTTTTTAGGCTCTGTGTTCAATTCAGGAAATGTGTATCACCTGGAATATTATTAGAAAGCAAGGAAAGCCTCACTTAAGTCATTTGAAATGTGTTTAAAACATTGTTGTCGCTTTGTAATATGTGTAGTGTAAAAGTATCCTCAGGGTAAAAACATGGAATAATTATATGTGTTGACATAAGTGTAAAACATGGTCATAGTGGACTATTTCTGTCACGCAAAGTCAGTGTTTAGCTTTGCTTCATTTCTCGCGGCTTCAAACATCGATCGGCATTTGTTCTCCATCACGGTTCATGATCAGTAGCGTGGTGTTCAGGGTGGATTCTTCACACTTCATATGGTGCCTACAGTGTCATCGTTATGTTATTAGCACCTTTGTATATGTGACAAGGAAAGCAAGCAATGTCTTACATTTTTTTAAGCTGGTACCAAAACAGTTTACTTCTAGTCATTTTAGCTTTACAACAAGATAATGTATTCAGTCTGGAAACTCAGTGACATTGCTACAGCAAAGTTTGGCTATTAAAGAAACACTTACCGAACAATCCAATATTTAGTTTTTAAACTTGAGTTTTAAAGATGATATAAATCTACAAAACATAAGTGCAATACAGTTAAATGTTATTGCAGTAATACTTGTGATGGCATGTGAAAAAATGGCTTTCAGTATGCATGTATGTGTGAGGGTAAGTAAATAAATAAATAAATAAAACAAGCCAAATGAAGTGGTTTAGATAATGTTCCTAGATCTTAGGAATGAAATTGGTGATTGTTGTTATTACCAAGAGGATTGATGGCCTAGTTGACAGAAATAAGACCCATGTCATAATCAATCAGCATTATCCTGCACATCTAGCAGTTAGGCTTCTTGCTTTTTTCCCCCTCTAGAACATCTTTAATTTAAGTTGCAGATAAACTCTCAGCCCCTCATTTTACTGTCTTAAGGGGATCATTTGGATGTTACAAACTATCTCTACCAGCGAATCCAGTGTTCTTTCGATGTAAAATTACCATTTCAATGTAGTCTGGTGGCTATGAAAAGAGTGCATATATAATTCAGTGTCTAAAAGAGTTGTCTCAAAGGTAAAGTGGTGAAACAATTCTAAATAAAGCGTACACTTCAAGTGATTGATTTGTTTAGGTTGTCTTTTTTAGCCAAAATAAGTTTTCTGATACGCTCACTGTGGCCCTACCACCCGCTATCTACTGTAGGGAATATACTGTAGTACTGTACCACTTAAGATCCACTTAAAATATCCAAACTACTCCTTTAAATGTGACTCACCCTCCTTCTACTCATGTTATAACATGCACCAAAGCTTGTTTATTGGAAATCTGATGAAGGCATGGAAAGCTTTGGTCAGCAATCAAGCATGTCTTGTGCCCACAGGAAGAGGCAGGCGATAATCTGTGTTATTCTTATCCTCTGCAAATCCTTTGAAAAGATCCAAACCAACAATATATTTCAGCCAATCTCAATATTCTTCAACGCTTCACTGTGTGCGTCATTCAGTTTGACGCACATAAAGCTCTGTTATTTGCTTAAACACCGAGACACTGAAGTAAATTATTATTTAGCTGAGGACTGTTTTCAACGGCGGATTGATACATATTTGGTGTGCTAATGAGTGTTTACAGCAGCATGATACCGCATGTAGTATTTACGGTAAATCCACCACAGTGCCCATGTTCATTGTAGTGAAGGATTATGTCACCCACGGCAACAGTGTGGTTTATTGGTGTGTTTGGACAACAATGGCGCTCTATGTCACAGAAGAAGACGTGATACATCAGGCTTTGGATTCACACAGTGGGATGTGTGTTAGTGGGATCGGTTCGTTGTTGGCTCTGGTCTTTTCACTGGATTTGTGAAGAAAGATATAGAGTATCAGCAGACGTATCTTTAAAGTGACACGGGTAACACCAGCTCTTATTGTGGAATCCAACACTAGTGTGTGAGGATCCAGTCACTCAGTGCTGAACGCGTGGTCATCGTGACACCACCTCTGGTTTTTCTTTTCAGACTACGGTCATTGAATACGTCAAACCCTCTGACCTCAAGAAGGACATGAACGAAACCTTCAAGGAGAAGTTCCCCCACATAAGGCTTACCCTCAGCAAGATTAGGAGGTAAAAACCTACAGAAATGCATAACATGTGTCATATTAAGTGTTTAACTCTACAATGCCCTGTTATTTTTCCTTTCCTTTTATATTTATTTTTTATTTATTTGTTTATTCCACACATGGCAGTTGTGGCGGCTCAATTTCCAGTTCAGTTTGAGTCGCCGAGAGGCTAAGCTTGGCTATAAACTGTGACGCGTTTTCGAAGAGAAAGTCCTTACTGAAGCAAGTTAGTTTTAGGATATTTAATAAACAAAATCAAAACACAGTAACTATGGACAAAACGGTCAACAGTAAAAAGGACAGCACAAGCTCACCCTCTGTCATCCGCACTCGACATGAAACAGGTGACTTATATAGACAAACCACAGCCATGTGACAATTACTGGAAGTGCTCAACAAACAAATAAAAGTGACGTAAACAAATAATAATAATACAAATAATGAATTTGGGCTAAGTAGCATTATGGCACCTACAGCAAAAACATGTACACTTATACTGTTTTTTAAACATTATTTATAGTGCATGGTGGAAAGGAGCAGGGAGAAAAACATCTTATTTTACCTGCCCCTTCTTTAAAAAAAAAAGAAAGAAATAACCATAAAAAAGTTAAATAAAAGCAATATTCTTTCAGTCACAGTTGCTTACAAATACTGAAACATAAAACCAGAACACAATCAAAAGTCAACTTCACACTGTCTAATTACGCTTTCTGTATCAACTTATTGATTGGCTTCTCTTTTTTTCTCCATCTCCACCTTTTATCTCCTCCCTGCAGCTTGAAAAGGGAGATAAAAAAGTTGGCCCAGGATGAATGTGGTTATGAGGAACCAACGGTGGCCATGGCTTTTGTCTACTTTGAGAAACTGGTGCTTCACGGCAAACTGAACAAGCAGAATCGTAAACTGTGTGCTGGAGCTTGTGTCCTACTGGCGGCCAAGATTGGCGGCGATCTCAAGAAACACGAGGTCAAGCACCTGATAGACGTAAGTTCCTTTGCTAACTCATCATTTTTTTAATTTTCAATTTTTCCTTATGTTGCACCAGGTTTAATATTCACATCACTCAAATTCTCATTTTCAAAATCACAGGTCAAAAAGGGTGAAAATTGTCTGCAGTGGAAATTGATTTTTCCACTGGTGGCAGACGTTTCAACAGCTGATTAATCAAAAACATGGACTAGATACCACAAGGGATATGTGAAGGTTACCGGAGACTGACTTTTTAATTGTCAGGTTTCAACACTCAAATATAAGACTGAAGAAATTGCTTCCAGATCACAAAAAACTGTTATAGAGGTCACATGGTTTTTTATTTGTTGATAGGACAAGTAGATGGGACAAAGTTAAGCCATAATGCATTAAAATGATGAGAACAAATTGACAGTCAGGCGAAAATAAGTATTGCAGTCTCAGTCAGAAATAAGAGGATTAAGTGTTGACATAACCTTTTAATACCATCAAAGCTGACCTTCAGAGTTTGGTCATGTTTTTACGTAAACGCTTGTTCTGATGTTGCTAATAGGGTGTCTTTCAAATCCCATAATTGGAGGGCTGCCTTTTTTGTCTCGAGACTCGCTGGATCTGAAACCTTTGTTCTGTTATTGCTCTACCGTCATCCTCTCTAAAAAGATCCCTATCCCTATCTTTAACGGAGAATCTACTCAGAAATGTAGCTGAACCAATCAGTGAACCAGAATCCACAGCAGGCCTGCATCTAAGAAAAAACAGAAGTGTCTCTAATCTTAAAAAAGTTAAAACTGAAATTCCCTTTAGGCTACCTCTAGTTTAAATCACAGTTTTTCTCAAGTCTCAGGGAGCACCTGAGCTAACCTTGAAACACGGAGTTATTTTGAATCTAGAAAGCTCCTTTCATAACATCAAAAGACATGAAAAATAGTGTTTTCCCCACAGGCTGAGTAGTACTTCTTATGAATTGTAAACAGTGTTTCATCTGTAAAATCCCTTATTTGGAAGAAAGCTTTTATAGTGGCAGATGTGTTCCCCTTTAAGTCAGTGCTTTACAATGGCCAACACAACCAGCTTATATTGTCTATTTATTTAAACTGTAGTCTGAAACTGTAGTCAACTGTAGTCATGGAATGCTGTGGGTGTAGTATATAGACGCTATTAGAAATGCAGCATTGTATATCTATTATTTAACTCTCTTTTTCTCTGGCAGAAACTGGAAGAGAGGTTCAGAGTGAACCGCAGAGAGCTGATAGCCTTCGAGTTCCCGGTGCTGGTGGCGTTGGAGTTCAACCTGCAGCTGCCAGAAAACGAGATCATGCCTCACTACAGACGCCTGCTGCAGACCTCCTAGCATTAGTGAACCATCAGGAGGACGCCCAGCTCCTTCTGATCCTCTGCTTCCCACGGTATCCATCCCCCATCCTCCATCCTCTCTCTTTGCCACGTCTAACGGCTCCGAGGTTCAGCCGGCTGTCACTCACCTGCAGCCGACAACTCTCCTCCCTCTCAGGAGATCTGAAATCAGCCAAAGGGACACATTTTCTAAAACGTTCCTCCCTTGTTTGACTTTATTCATCTTCACCACACAGACTTCTGACAGAAATGGTTCAACCGTCTGCAAACAGGTTGTTTGCATGTTTTAACGTCTTCATATTCACTTAGTATATTTCAAAGCTCTCTTGTTGATTAAGAGAGCCTTTTTTGTTTGAATCTGATGGGGACATTTTTGACAGTTAAAGCAACCAATGATTGTAACATTTGATCATCTCTTTTCATTAATCTTCTCCATGTAAACTCCGGTATGATTGGTTGCCTCTTGACTTGCATAAAATCTAAACAAAAGCCTTTTTAAGCGGCTGGTTTTGGCTGGACTTCCTCCGAGTGACTCGTGTTTTTCGCAAGTAATCATCATCATCAAGTGCACTTTTTTAATATTGCGAGACATAGAGGGAAGAGAGACAGTTTTAATGAGCTTGAACTAACCCTGGAAAATAAGCTGTGTTCATAAACACCACTCACAAGTCATTTGAAATAATGTTTTGGATTATTTATCTCTTATGGATTGTTCACCATTTTCTATCTGCACGAAAAGTATTGATTGTTTGCATACAGGTCCTTGCAGACAAGATGGGACTTCCTATTTTCACTGAAGTATTCCATTGATTTTCTACCATTCCTTTCATTTTCTACCATTCCTTTCATTTTCTACCATTCCATTCATTTTATATCAAATTGGACTTAATGAGACAAGACCCACTTTTATCAGTGTTGAGTTTCCTGTGCTCTATGTTAGAGTATATTGCTAGCACATTTACAGTGCTATAACGGGGTCAGGAAGGCAGGTTTGAAGAGGTGTTCATGAGTGCAAAAATGCCATTAAACAGTGATCAGGATTAGCAGCAGATTGGCCACATGGTGCTCTGGTATTGAGAGTAAATTACTTTACCTGGACTGAAACCCTGTGCAAGTAATCCTCCGTCCTGCTGAAGTGTACTTCAGGCTTCAAGGACACTTTATTTGTCCTGATTCCTGATCTCTGAGGCGGAGGGAAATCTTAATAAGATCCTGACTGGAATCAATGAGGGATCCAACATTTTCATATCACTCGAATCAGAGTTTGTTGATTTGGAAATAACGTTTTAGAAACAACAAATAATCTAACTAATTATAGTATAGTTACATTCATTCGGCATGTATCTCAAGTTGATTTCAGCTTCTTTATATTACCTTAAAATTGTTTAACAAAATACCACAGAGTATTGAGGAAAAAGGTATTTCATGCTGCGCCAAGTATTGACGATATGAGTTAAAATGATCACAATATCAAAACAAATTGTAATGAGAAAAGCATGGTGATTAAAGGTAAACAAATGCTGAGCTTATTTCTGTTTGCAAGCCCAAAGAGTTCGCTATGAGATGCACACTGAAGACTCTGTGAGGAAAGACTGGTGGGCAACTCTTATTTCCTGTGTATGTTTGTAAATAAATTGCTTTGCTTGTTCAATCAAAAAAAGACTCTGGCATGTTTTTACTTGAACAGAAATTGCACTTTTTGCGTCATTGCCCCCTCCCCAGGTCTAGTTCCTTTAACTCTTTATACAGCCCCTTAAATTCACCGTTAAAGCCTGTGGAAACCCTACTTTGAATCTTGTTTCTCTTTAATGGTAAAAAGCATGTTTTGCTGCATTATTAAAAATGTGGTTTGTTGTACCTGTGACCACCCCCAACATGTCAGAGGTCCTGGAGTTCACCTGTGGGTGTGGTTTTGTTTCTTCGAGGTCGTTGTGACATAAGTCTTGCAATTGTCATCCGATTTTGAATATAATGTTTCTAAACTCTGATTGGTGCAACCAATATGTGATGTAATACTTTACAGTCAAGGCCCGCCCACTTCACTTCTTTGAAAAGATCCTCAGCCAAAATCCTAGATATAGAAAATTCTCGTGAAGTAACACTTTTTTGGCAGAGAAGTTATTGTTGTGAAACCAACACCCATAGAAAGGGCCTGATTGAGAAAGAAATGTTGGAGGACCTTCTAATATATTTCCAAAATCCATTGTGCAATGAACGTGTGGGCTGATAAGATTTACAGTGAAGACAGACTTACCTAAGATAATTGGGCTTATTTTCACAAAGGTTGGTTACATAATTATATCCTTGGTTACTGTGGGAACATTTCCTCCCAGACTCGCCTGTTCAGGCTAGTTTTTAAGCGTTTTGCAGCTTCCCTTGCGGCTGAACCATCGTTACAATAAATCTGCCAGACTGAGACTCTCGAGTGCCTCCCTGAAGTTTTCTCTGTGAACTTGAGCCCATTTTACAGAGCATGTCGAAGTCAAATTGCATACATGTTACATTTATCACATTTTGACATGGGCTGCACTGATGGCATTCTTTAAATATGAGCTCATGCCTTCTTTTTTTTTTACGTCTAAAGTGTGCGTGCACATTTTCAAAACACCTTTTGGATGCCCTGCAATTATAACAAAGCTAATAATTAACGTTTACTCATTGCTGTAGGCATGTAATTAGCATTTATCATTTGTTTAATGTCACTATTAAAAAAAAACATACATCAAGAAATATATATGAAGAAGCAGTTCTTAAAGTGACTTTTTGAGACAGGCTTTGCACAATAAGCCCTGTTTCTTTTAGCCATGCTAAGACAAACATGTGTCATATGCATAACTCCGATTTTCAAACTGTCATGACTCTTTATTTGAAAACAGTGAATGAGGTGTGACTCAGGAGGTTTTGACTGGATGCACCTCTGGCTCTGATGCAATCCGAGAGGTCAGTTTCTCATCCAGTGGGAACTCTCCTGCTTCACTCTCATCCAACGTACACAAGGCCGCAGTCACGCCAGTCTCTCGCTGCCATCAAAACAAACAGGCCAGAGCTGAGTTTGGATACACGGCATATGTGGCTTAATCCTCACCATTGATGACCTAAGTCCCCCCCCGCACTGCCTCATAAAGGGGTCTATTGACAGCCCTTCCTGAGCCCTGTTCACACACAAGTGACCCTCATTGTGAAAATATATGTACCATCGTTTGGGGCAAGCTGCCGTCTATTGCTCTTCCCTTTAAAATAACAACATTTGGCTGAAACTGCATTTTGCCCCCTTCCTGTCATAACACTGTGACTCAGGGCTTTTCCAGCATGTACAGTAGTTTGCAAACAAGAAAGTAGTGAACACAGAGGAATAGTGAATACTCAAATGGTGGGATGACACTGTGTTTGATATCATTCATGTTCAGTCCGGTTGTACATATCTTCATTTTCTTGACATAAAGTACAGGCTTAA
This sequence comes from Gymnodraco acuticeps, assembly GCF_902827175.1. NCBI lineage: Eukaryota > Metazoa > Chordata > Actinopteri > Perciformes > Bathydraconidae > Gymnodraco > Gymnodraco acuticeps. Next base: position 342,863 of record NW_022990941.1, read on the forward strand.
AACAGGCCAGTCTTTATGGGGTCATCCACAATCTTTTTTTCGTTTGCTTCCTACTGTTATCTTTCCACTGGTTCATGGTCAGGAGGGGAAAGCACTGCAGGTGGACCTGAAAATCTGATCCTCTGTCCGTGTTTAACAAGGCTACCTAATCTCTTTTGTTCCACCCCAAGAGTCTATTTCAGAGACAGCTGAACCCACTGTAACAGAAAACCAGTGACGCAGAGCAGGACCTGAAACGCTTCATACACTAACTTATTGATGGATCTTCAAAAAACATACAGATCAACTTTATAGGTTTAGGTACATGTGAAGAGGCCTCAATGTGAGTTCAAGGACAACTTTAGGAGAGCACAGGGAAGGGCTGTTGCACATTGATAGCAGTAGATTTGGACACTGCCGTTTGCGTGCGAGCGAGCGAACGAGCGAACGAGCATGAGTGTATGATTGTATGTATGTGAATGGGAGACCTGCCTAGAAAAGGGCAATGAGTATGCTGCTGAATTTTACTTTAAAATGACCTTCTCTTTTCCAAAAGAAGAGTGAAAAACTGTCAATAATTTAAGAAGTTCATTCTAAAAATGGGACTAAATAATGTGTCACTTTGTGATTCCTCCTGCACCTTTATATAACAGTTAACAGTATAGTCAGTTGGGGAGGGATTACACTTGAATAACTACTTTTATGAATAGATCTAAAAAACTAATTTTTCTCACAAATAACTTTAAATTGAAGAAACGTATTGCTGTAATTAGAACTCCTGAGCTTTAACAGTTATCAGATTATTTTCTATTAATCCTTTTATCTAAGAAAAAATTGTCTATTCGAGGGATTTAAAGTCCAAGTTCTCTTTCATTCAGTGGGAGTTATTCCATAATAAATCAACCAGTGTTTTTATGCTGGAGATTACTTCATACATAGTGTAGATATGTGGTGATGCAAAAGCTGGATGCCACAGTAAACTGAGCAACATCAAGGTATCAAAATCTTAGCTAAATATTCCTATCACATATTTGGAAATCTTGCACTATACTCAAATAAGCAGGGCTATGCGAGCTTAATTGAATCAATTTCATTTGTCAGCAAAAACTGCAATTTCGATGTAGGTTTATTTTGTGCTCTTTGTTCCTGTGTGAAAGAGGGGGACGGGTCAGATTCTGGTGAGAGACGAGCCTTGCATATATTACATAATAGTGCCCCCCCCCCCTGCAGACAGCACAGCAGACCTGCAGAGGAAATTAATATTTTAATCTCTCAGCCAGATTCAAAGAACAGTCCCCGCTCTTAGAGGGCAGAGGATAAATAAGTCATGAGCTGCAGGTTTGTGTGACACCAGGGCGGACAGACAGACACAAAAACACATGCTGGGAGGAAGTACAGCTCGGGGGATTGGGAGCCACTTAAAAATGGCTGTAAAGTTCTGTGTTAATATCCAAAAGCTGTGGATGCTCAATAAGCAGCTCCATTCAGATGCATTAGCTGAATGGCTCTGCAGACTAGGCTTTTGTTTTCTTGCACCCTGCAGAAATGTAATTCACTGAGGATGTAAAAACATGGCAGACTGCTGACATAAAAATTGGGTCACTCCCACTACATAGCTGAGAGCATGATGCAGTCCCAGCTCATGGACTGATTTAGGCGCCGCACAGTGGTCAGTGTGGGCAACTACCACTGTTTGTGCTTTATTTATACAGAAGCATCTGCAGTCAACCCTAAAATGATCGTCGTTTTTCAAAAAAGCCTGTTTTTCAGGTTTCAGGCTCGAAAATGACATTCCCAGAACAAATGACCATATCTTCCCTTCTAAAAGGGTTAAATTAATAATATTTTTTCTCAAAGTAATGATAAACCTGTGAGTTGGATGTAGAAAAGTCAGAATCAATATAGATGTTTTTTATTTTAAAGAAAATTCAGATTGAACATGGTAAAAAATTGTAAATTATAGTGTCCGTCCAAAAAATATGTTGTACTAACCTTGGATGATGGGTTAGTAGACGAAAAGCTTTAGGAATCCAAAGTACAACATATAATAAGTACCGTGTATCAAGATTTATGCAAAACAAGTTATATTTGACCTTTTTAGACAGATTTAGCAAAAAAAACCTCTTCTGGGGCCATTTGGGTGGATTTTCCTTATCTCTGGCCCCCCTTCTTCGATTTTGACATGTGACATCTCTTTCTCAGCACCTCCAAATCTGAGGCCATGGTTCTCAGCAGGAAACCGATGGACTGTCCACTCCAAGTAGGGAATGAGTCCTTACCCCAAGTGAACAGTGGCGGCGCCAGAGATTTTCTCTAGGGGGTGCTGTGGGGTAGCTTGACGTTTCATAGAGGGTGCTTAAACATTTAGGGTTTCCCATTAATGCACCAGCGCTACAGTTGAATTTTCTACTGCAACACTCCCCACGCACACACACACACAGTGCACCTGCGACTGTTACAATGAAGGCTCGATAATCAGCTCACGGCATATATGCAGGGGTAAAGTGCTATTTTTACAAGTGGGGAGCGGACCTCACCTCCTCTAGGAGGGTCCTCACCTCCTCTAGGGGGGTCCGGGGGCTAGCTCCCCCGGGAAGATTTTTTGTTAAATATTGAAGTTAAAAGCATCAATCTGGTGCACTTTGAGAGCAACATTAAGAGATCTATGGATACATCTCCCATCACCCATATGAAACAGAACTGTAAACAGATTTTCTATTTCTTTATAGACATTTTACAAATCACTCTCCTTTTAAAACAAACCGTTTGAGACCCACTGAGATAACTAGACTAAAGTTAACTATCTAAACACTGAGAGAGTCCTTTACTTCACCTGAGTTGAGGTTACCTGAGACTCTCCGTCTGACAGGAGAGAGTTCTCTCTCCACCTTGTTGTTGAAAAAGCTCCTTATATCCATTAGCTTGGCTAGCTAGCACCAGATGCTAACCACAACGATCTCCGGTAGATACCCACTGGTGCGCGAGGCGAGCTCTCTCGCTCGCTCCCGCACGCACGCACACAAAATGGCTCGTGCCACACACACACACACACACACACACACACACACACACACACAGAGCAGGGCTTGAATGAAACACAGAGACCCAGAAGTAAGCTACTTGTACTCACGAGGCCTATTATGTGCAGAATCCCTCTCGCTTTCAGTTGGTTTTGATTGAGTGTCCACACGTGGACGTTTAAGGACTAACAAACGATCAATCAATTTTTCACTTTGCTGTTAGCAAATCATTTGGCGCTCTAGCTAACTCAAGTGTCACAAAGTAATTTAGCCTATGGGTAGGTCAAAAATCGAATGGGTGCTGGCCATTGGCCTAATCATATCACCTGTGTTGGCTTTATGTTTTTGGTCAAAAATGTGTTTGTTTCACATATGCATTGATGTAATCAATAATATTTCTAATTTAATTTAATAAAAATAATAATAAAAAAATAAATAAAAAAACACATATTTCTTGGGGGTGCTTAGGGGGTGCTTTGGCAATCCTGGGGGGTGCTTCAGCACCCCCTAGCTCCCCCCTGGCGCCGCCCCTGCAAGTGAAGGAGTTCAAGTATCTCGGGGTCTTGTTCTCGAGTGAGGGAACAATGGAGCGTGAGATGGGCCGGAGAATCGGAGCAGCGGGAGCGGTACTGCAGTCGCTTTACCGCACCGTTGTGACGAAAAGGGAGCTGAGCCAGAAGGCAAAGCTCTCTGTCTACCGGGCCATTTTCGTTCATACCCTCACCTATGGTCATGAAGGATGGGTCATGACCGGAAGAACGAGATCGCGGATACAAGCGGCCGAGATGGGTTTTCTCCACAGGGTGGCTGGTGTCTCCCTTAGGGATAAGGTGAGAAGTTCGGTCATCAGGGAGGGACTCGGAGTTGAGCCGCTCCTCCTTCGCGTCGAAAGGAGCCAGTTGAGGTGGTTCGGGCACCTAGTTAGGATGCCACCTGGGCGCCTCCCTAGGGAGGTGTTCCAGGTACGTCCAGCTGGGAAGAGACCAAGGGGTATACCTAGGACCAGGTGGAGGGATTATATCTCTTCGCTGGCCTAGGAGCGCCTTGGAATCCCCCAGTCAGAGCTGGTTGATGTCGCCAGGGAAAATACAGTTTGGGGCTCTCTGCTGGAACTGCTACCCCCGCGACCCGACCACGGATAAGCGGGAGAAGATGGATGGATGGATGGACATCTCTTTCTGACCGTTAGAGCCAATAGAATCGAAGGGCAATCGTCCCGCACACACTCATGTTAAAAAAAGGTAGCGTCTTTGTACATTCAATCTTGCTACAGAGCGTAGGAATGGCCTGCTCTGATATTTTAAAACGGAATTGCAGTTTTATTGCTTATAGATTATCAGAACATTTCAAAGGGGACACAGACACATTGGATATTAATCTATGGATTAACTACAGCAGGGGTGGCCAACCCGCGGCTCTCGAGCCGCATGCGGCTCTTTGCCTAGTTTCATGCGGCTCTTCAGTTCATATCGAATTGTATATGTGTGAGTTTAGAGGAGAGACACTGACTCCTGACTAGTGTTGCACGGTGTAACGATACTTGAAAGGTACCGCGATACCCTGCCGTTAAAAACGTTACGATTCCTCCGTTTCATTAGTATCGGTACTTTAAGAATGACGGGGAAAAGTACTCCGGTGAGAAAGCGCCGTTTTAATAAGAGCCGTGTGTGTTCAGCGCTCTGCTTCCACTCCCTGCACTGCAGCCGTGCCTGCAGTCCCTCCCCTCTCAAGCACGCTCTAAGTCCCTCCCCTCTCAAGCACGCTCTAAGTGCCTCCCCTCTCTCGTGCACGCGCTAGCTGCCAGAGCATGTGAGAAAACGAGAAGCATGGCTGCAAGTGGGAGTGCAGCTGCCGCTGCGCCTCGGCTTGTTGACAAAAAAGACGCCAGAAGCGAAATTTGGAAGTATTTTAGCTATATCTCTGACAGTGAGGGCAAACCTACGGACACCACGAGGCCCGTCTGTAAGACATTTATTAATTTTATTTAATACGAATTCTTGTCATTTATTGTATTTATTGTTCTCATTGTTTAAAAGTGTGTGTTATGGTTATGGTTCTGGTGTGAAATAAAGCACAATAATTACATTTAAGACCGTTTCCCTTTTTTAAAGAAAATATCGAAAAAGAATCGGAATCGCAATTCTTGACTTGGTATCGAAACCAAAATGTTGGTATCGTGACAACACTAGCTAGCTACTCCTGACAGTTAAACCTGATATTTAGTAGGTCTGCTAAGTATTGAATGCTGATAATTCTGACGTAATTTGGCCGGTCAAAGTTGTTTGGGCTCGGATAAAATCGCTCCGTTACTTTTGTCCCGTGTTATGTATGTGGTGTATGTGTGGTGTCAGTATGAGAGGATGACAGCGCGTATAATTTTTATGTGGCCCAAGAGCCAATCACAATAATACCTGCGATGCAGTGAAACAATCACCTTTTGAGGGGGGGAAAACCTATCGTTGATTAAACATTATCCAGTGTTTCCCCTACCATTGTCTTGGAGGGGCGCTGCGCCCCGCCAACGGAGCCCCGCGCCCCCCTGAAATTCAAGGTGTTTAAAAAATATATATATATAATTTAAAAAATATATATATATAATTTAAAAAAAATATATATATATAGCACCAAATTGCAAATAATCTATAACTACTGTCACTTTTCACATTGAACATGTGCTCTTTTATTAAATAAACTAAACGCTTTCATTTTAAGTTGTGAGTTTAGTGTTTTTGACCCTAAGAAACTCTGATGCATTAATCAATAATCCACAGCTCCTCTCTCTGCTCCAGAGGATTTAAAAAATATATATCCCAATGCCACAAAAATGCATCAGTGACGTGGTTGAAATCTTGTCTCCAGTAAACAAAAAACTGAAACAAGCGGTATCAGTGACTGTGTGTTTGATGTGGCTCTTTGCAGTAACATAGAAAAAATGTGGCTCTTAACCTCTGACTGGTTGGCCACCCCTGAACTACAGCATCGTTGTTATCGTTTTAATGCCATTGAAGACCAGTTTTGACCAGACAAAACCAAGGTAAGCCATGTTAGCGTTGTAGGCTACCTAGCGCCACATGTTTTGATGTACGTTTTTGTTGATAACGTCGCGAGTTTGTATCTTTCAGTGTTGAGGTGGGCACCATTATATTCTGTGTCTTTACGATCATAAACGATGTGTTCAGGGCCGCCCCTGGCCAACTTGGGGCCCCAAGCGACATTGTGAGATGAGGCCCCCCCCCCCCCCCAATCGACAGGAGTGAAACTATTGTTTTGGAAACAAAGTAGGCTACTTTGCAAATATAATTCCTGTTTATTATTATTATCAACACAGTTCAATTAAATTCAATAATATAAATAGTATATTATTTTATTATAATATAGTTGTAATAGTCAAGACAAAACATGCTTATGACATGCTCAAAAACTGATATTTCTTAAATCTGTATTCAAATGTAGTTCCCTCTGTCAGCAATGTATCAACAACTACACACACATTTCTATCAGTATTTCTCTGTGTTGTGGTTGACATGATGATGACGACTGTTAGGAGTTAAGGGGAGAGGCTGAGCATCACCATGAAATGTGCAAATTGACATAAAAATGAATAAAAGGGGAAACAATGCTCCATGTTTTTTAGGCTGTAAACTTTAACTGTTATGTAAGCCAACTAGACAGACAGTGTATCACTCTTCCTCCTGTACATTAGCAGATAAAAGGCATCACATACTTGAATGAACGGTATATAAAGAATGCTGGAAATAACTGCATCTCCATTAGCCTATATGCTATGCAGAGACTGCCTTCTTCATGTCGTGAATTGCAGCTGATGTTTGAATATGGCAATTGGCAATTTGATTTATACAACATTCGCAAGTTGTACATTTGACTCATACAATAATCCACCTTCGAGTGATGCTCTAGTTTCTTCATGTTTTTTTTTTTTTCCCTCTTGCTTGCACCAGACTGAAACTGTCTTTTCACCGACAGGTCTTCACCTGCACTAGTGGCCGTATCAAAGCCGTGATTGGTCAGATGTCGATTCATTGCAATGGTGTCGGGTTACAGACGTGCTCCCTTTGTCACCTCTCACTCTCGTGTGTCAGCGGGGGGTGCGCGGAGAACTGTGCACAGCAGCTGAGGCCCTCTGGGCGGGGCCCCCTGCGCAAGGCGGGGCCCCATGCAGCCTGCGTGATTGGTCTGTAGGGAGGGGCGGCCCTGGATGTGTTGGATGTGCAGCTAGGATAAGTAATAAGGGAGCTAGGAGTGATTTTCGGTGCAGTAATTGGTTAGCATTTTTCGCTCGGAGGCTCACTGTTAGCATTGTGTGTTTCTTTTGGGAAAAAAATGAAAAAGATCAGTTAAATGAGTTTTTTCCCGTTATATGGATATCAAATATTCATAGTTTATTAAATATTAAGGTTCCTTAGACGTTGTTTCCTGCAAATGACGCGATTTCGGCCCCAGAACCGGGTCCGTGGGGCTTAAGAGGTTGTTAAGCAGAAGCTGAACAAATAACAACCGACTAAGGAGGACCACTTTAAGTGGCTTTTAAAGATGAACTAGTACTTAACTCTAATTTGGGTATTACATATATTGTTTAAGAGTATTTATTTTCCGAATACTTTTCATGATGTAGGTAGGCCTACTATGATTCTTTTTCTTAAAGAATGACGCTTTAATGGCAATATACAGATTGCTTTCAAAAATATACTATTGCATTACTTTATCAAATTTGTGTGACCTGCTATACAACTTTATTTACTACTACATTACTTGTTACTTTTTATGACATGGTATTTTACAGACTTTCTTTCTACATCATACTATGACTTTTTATGGCATAGTAGGCCTATACACTTTATTTGTCTGATGTTGTGCGGTGCCCAACCTTTTTTGAACCGAGAGCTACTTTTAAAGTTGCTAGTCTGTCGAGATCTACCAGTCCAAATAGAGAGGCGTTGCCATTACTGCCAGCCTACTACCAGGTAAATACACACTTCTACTTGTATACAACTGACCTTTGTACGATTAATACTTCATAAAATACTGCAGATCCTTTATCTTACCTCTTTCTAATCTACACACATACAAGTATTTAGCTGAAGTTACACAACAGTGTTGTTGATACAGAGTTGGGGTGTATTCTTCAAACGTCACAGTGGTCAATGTTTTCAAGAAACATTGAACAGTGCTGCCACATATGACACAGGAAAAAAAGAAAAGACTCGGACCCCTTTTTTTGCCATTATATAAAAATAGTGTTGCTACAAAAGTATACATTAGGCTTACTAATAAGACAACTCAGATCTGAATCTACACAGGAATCTGCTGTAAAATAAAAAAAATGCACTTTAGGGCATTAGATAAAAAAACAAAATTAATAAAATCAAACCCTTGTTTTTGTTGCATTTTAGTAGAGTATAAAAAGAAATGCCTTTAGAATAGGATGCAAGAAACACTAGTTTCTTAACCTGAATTGATAATAGACTATAATCAATTTAAACAGACATTTTGTTTGCATTCTTATACCATTTTGTACAATAATTATAATGAATAAGTTCAAACAAACTAAAACTTACAGCTGATTAATAACGGTATCTAACTTGAGTTGTTATTATATCAAAAACCTGTTGAAATGCTACTGTTATTTTTACTGTCCCCAAAAAGCGCGGCGGAAGCCTCCAGGAATGCTTCTTTCACAACTTCGCCGTCTTTGAAAGATTTCATGTGTTTCGCAAGAACGTGACTGACACAATAATAATATAATAGATGCTATGGTAGCAGCCTTGCTCTTGTTGTTGGGCTTGGTGAAAATGGACTGCTGTGCATTTAGCTGTCCTTTCAGGTCCCTCCCCATTTGGGAGCGCAGAATTAGGAGGGAACGTAACGTCTCGTAATGTTTGTGCACTGTTTTGAAATGCCGCTCCTAAATTACCCTTCTTCGATAAAGCCACGCTCGCATTGCGACAGATGGACTTTGAATTGGAATAGATGAACAAATAATCATCCTCCCACTCAGAGTGAAAATTATATATTTTGGGCTTTTTTGCTTCTGCCATAATTTTGGTCTTGTGTGTGTGCAGACTGTCACAATTTGCCACGGACAATGTCAGCTAACTAGTGTGCAGTGCCCACCAGCCACGCCCCGAAACATGGGATCACGCCAATCACAACGCTTTGATGCGTTCAAGTGCATTATTCTGGCACAGGAAGATTATTTTATAAGACATTAACGATAAAACAGAATATTGTTGTTCTATTTTTAGACACATCTCGCGATCGACTGGGAATCTCCCCGCGATTTACCCAAGATATACACTATGAACTAAACTATACACCAACTCTTTTCATGCAAACTATAGCTTTGGTTTGTTTCTGACATACTGAACTGTCACTTTCTTGAATTACATTTTACTCTAGTGTTATTTTTGAAATTGTTCTGGCATATGATTTAAATGGCTTAATGTACTACAACTTTAAAATATGACATACTATGATTAGAATTTATTTTCTGATAATGTTGTCATAATATACTAAATTAATTAAATAGTTAAACAGACGTACTATACCAGGGGTGGCCAACCTGCGGCTCTCGAGCCGCATGCGGCTCTTTCCCTAGTTTCATGCGGCTCTTCAGTTCATATTGAATTTTATATGTGTGAGTTCGGGGGAGAGACACTGACTCCTGACTAGTGGTGCACGGTGTACCGATACTTGAAAGGTATACCGCGATACCCTGCCGTTAAAAACATTACGATTCCTCCGTTTAAGAATGACGGCGGAAAGTACTCCGGTGAGAAAGCGCCGTTTTAATAAGAGCCGTGTGTGTTCAGCGCTCTGCTTCCACTCCCTGCTCTGCAGCCGTGCCTGCAGTCCCGCCCCTCTAAAGCACGCTCAAGTGCCTCCCCGCACTCGTGCACGCGCTATCTGCCAGAGCATGTGAGAAAACGAGAAGCATGGCTGCAAGTGGGAGTGCAACTGCCGCTGCCCCTCGGCTTGTTGACAAAAAAGACGCCAGAAGCGAAATGTGGAAGTATTTTAGCGATATCTCTGACAGTGAGGGCAAGCCTACGGACACCACGAGGCCTGTCTGTAAGAAATGTATTAATTTTATTTAATACGAATTCTTGTCATTTATTGTATTTATTGTTCTCATTGTTTAAAGGTTGTGTTATGGTTCTGGTTCTGGTCTGAAATAAAGCACAATAATTACATTTAAGACTGTTTCCCTTTTTTTAAGAAAAGTATCGAAAAATAATCGGAATCACAATTCTTGACTTGGTATCGAAACCAAAATGTTGGTATCGTGACAACACGACAGTTAAACCTGATATTTAGTAGGTCTGTTAAGTATTGAATGCTGATAATTCTGACGTAATTTGGCCGGTCAAAGTTGTTTGGGCTCGGATAAAATTGCTCCGTTACTTTCGTTCCGTGTTACTTTCGTCCCGTGTTACTTTCGTCCCGGCTCTCCCTACGTGTGTATGTGTGGTGTCAGGTGTCAGTATGAGAGGATGACAGCGCGTCTAATTTTGATGTGGCCCAAGAGCCAATCACAATAATACCTGCGATGCAGTGAACCAATCACTTTTTGAGGGGGGGAAAACCTATCGTTGATTAAACACTACTATCCAGTGTTTCCCCTACCATTGTCTTGGAAGGGCGCTGCACCCCGCCAACGGAGCCCCGCGCCCCCCCCCCTGAAATTCAAGATGTTTAAAAAAAATATATAATTTAAAAAAATATATATATATCGCACTAAATTGCAAATAATCTATAACTACTGTCACTTTTCACATTGAACATGTGCTCTTTTATTAAATAAACTAAACGCTTTCATTTGAAGTTGTGAGTTTAGTGTTTTTGACCCTAAGAAACACTGATGCATTAATCAATAACAATAATCCACAGCTCCTCTCTGCTCCAGAGGATTTTTAAAAAAAATATCCCAATGCCACAAAAATGCATCAGTGACGTGGTTGAAATCTTGTCTCCAGAAAACAAAAAACTGAAACAAGCGGTATCAGTGACTGTGTGTTTGATGTGGCTCTTTGCAGTAACATAGAAAAAATGTGGCTCTTAACCTCTGACTGGTTGGCCACCCCTGTACTATACAATAGTTTTTCCATCAAATTATTTAACCGAACAGCTTTTTTAAAAACGTTTTTCCTAACATACTACACCATGATTTTTTCCATGACATGTTTCATAACATATATCATTAAACGTACAATAGTTTTAAAGACTCCACCACACGCTTTTCTGAGAACTATTTATTATGTGTTAAAACTGTTAAAAACTAAAGTATTCCAAAAAATGATTTTTCAATGCACAGCACTGTTAACAAGCATAATTATTCGTTATTCATGTTAAAACGTTCTCAGTCGGTTGCTCACAAATTGAATCCATTTGCTTACATTCCAAAAAACACTGCATCATATAAAACAAACGGCGGAAAAAAAATTAAAACAAGGAATGATGCTGTTCCTTTAAAATCCCCGCACATCTTTTACACCTTCTATATAAAATTCTATAATCCTCTTCCAAATGTTTACAACCCTATTCTCCATGAAGAGGGTTAATCTCGACGAGCTAAATCTCAGATTCTGGTTCTGGGATGTTATAGTTTTCTTTTCCTTAAAAACAAAGAGGTCAAAGGTCCGTGGAAGGGGTACAAGACAACTTTGCATGGTAACAACAAATTAAAAGTTAACAAAATAAAATAATAACTTATATGTTGGAATGAAAAAGTCAGGACTGTACCATTATCCAGTTGTTCTACTTCATTCTGTATTAACGAGATGACAATGAATGCCTTTGAATTAGTCCTGTGTAAGATATTTACAGTTTAACTTTTAATGAAACACATGTTTGTTCAGTAACTTCAAAATGAGTATTTTAAATGTAAATGTAAAACCATGAATTGCCCTTGTTAGCTAGCATCAACATGAATTATGACTGATGTCACACAGGGGTTTCTGTAAAAGCACCTAAAAAGGGTCTTCTAGTCATGCAAACACTTTTAAAATGAAATGTTGCATGTAAATACCTTCTAATGTGGAATTAAAAGTACAGGCAGGATGCAGTTTGGAGAGCAACACATACTTGGACTGATTCGTGTTGGCTCTGCATACCAGGATCTTGACACTGACTTAAAATGAAACAACTACTTTGAGGTTTTAATTTTGAAGGTGTTAGCGTCCACATCCATGTTGAGCTTTAGCCTTTTTATATGTTTTATATCCTCCCAAAGGTAAGAGGGGGCTACAATTCCTTCACTGCCCTCCCAACAGGGATGTAAACACCCCCAAAAGTCCTTTCAGCTAAAAGTCAGCTCTTTAACTTCAGATTTCCTTTTAAACCCAGTGTTTTGGTATAAATGAACCGGATTATTGCTAGATGAAATGTTAAAACAAGCTGGCCTACTTTATAATACAGTATGTAGACACAGTATATGATGTAAATGCAGGTATTATAAGGGCCTGTGATATAACTATTCTTATTTGTTGGCTCCACTGTGTGCATGGATCGATTCAGTGTATGGTTCCTAGCATTAAATAGTTCCCCATAAGTAAAGTTTTAAAAATGATATCCTAAAAACACAAATTTCTGGTTAAAAACATTTTTAAAAACTGTCCAGTTTCACCCTTTAGAGCTTATTTCCAAATGAAGCTCATAGCATATGGGGGTGAATGAGGGTTGGTCTATAACTGATGTTGGGGGGGGGGGGGGTCTCCTACGTCCACGTTGTCAAAGTGAGGTTTTCTTCGCTCAGTGGTATGTCGCTCGTGCTTCAAATGCTGAAGCCGGGCTTGTCCTGTAGTGTGAGGAGAGGGAATGGGGGGGGGGTCCAAAGTCTTCTGAGGAAAATCAATACATTTGGACGAGGCCTCTGGCATTCCTATCCCCAAGAATATTCCTGAGTTCAGTCCGTGCATAGTAGTGGCAACGATGATGAGTGTGTCAGTTATCTCAGAAACGCCTCGCGCTCACACCCACACAGTCAAACAGTTCATTGTTCATTGTCCCAAACGGCCTGTTAGTAGTTGAGGAGGCGCTCCCTTTCTGTTCCAGCGTAGCGGCTGTTAGCAGCTAACACCTTGGCTTTGTTCACTGAAGGACCTGTGGAAACAAATCACAACATTTAATTCAAAATTAAGTCTTATTTTTATACCCTTTTTTTAAATTTCAATGTGTGGATTACTGACCGATATAACTGAGCAGTACAGGGAGGAAGATTAGGCCGTGCGTCGCCCCTAGCAACACGATGGCCAAGTACATTCTGAAGTAGAAGACCTGGAAGATCTGCGACTTTGAAAGAGCCAGGATTAGGATTCCTCCAAACTTTGTTAATGTGATCCCACTGAAGACCTGCAAAAAGGAAACATATCATTTAATGTCACACCATTTGATGATGACCGAAATCAGTAATAATACAGAGATCCAACATTATTTTCAGCTGAACTTATGTAAAAAAAATTGACGAAAATTAAATTTGCTGTCTATAAATAAGGTTTTCCTCAGAACACATGGAGGATATCCGCTCTACTAGCGAGCAGAAATCCTTTTACATCCACATTCACTCTTATTAAATGTTGAAAAAGTTTCGTCTCATGGGTTTTAAGAGTCAAAGTGAGACTTACCGAGCTGCCCATGTGAGCCAGCGCCTCCTCGGCCCGCTCCACTCTGTTCTTCTTCACACTGATGGAGAACGCTCGCACGATATGACTGCAGAACTCCACCGAGATCCCACAGCACTGCAACAGAGAACAGGAAACAACTCAGCAATGAAAAACAGCAAGAAATGAATATTCTTAAGTGTATGAATGGGTTAACAGTAAGAGAGAAAAAAGCCTTCTGATGTTATGATGACAGCATTTCATTTGCCAACATAAGTGGTGATATCTAGGGACGCAGGGACATTACTAGAACAAGTTCCCTCAGGGTGAACCGAGGGGTCAGAGGAGCAGACAGATCGTCAGCAGTTTAAAGGAGCAGTCTGTGATGACCACCATTCAAAACACAGCCATGCACCAGCTGTCACTCTTACACTGATCAGCTAGTCTTCTAATACACAGATATAACAATATGCCAAGCGTGGTGATTGGTGGTTTATATATCAGTCATGATTGTGAAAAAGCAGTTACCTTTTAATTATGGGGAGTTAAGAAAGCTACAATCTTTAAATATCTATTGCTTAATAAACTTTGTAGTTATTCAAACAGATTCATTTTGCCTTTACAGATTTCATAATTAACTTATTTTAATGAAATATGTTTTAATAAAACAGAAATTGTCTAATAAAGTGCATACAAGACTATAATAATACAGCTAATTTAAGTTTATTAGCCAAATATAATGAACATAACGGTAACATTAACCTTTTTTTTCACATTTCAATAATTGGTTTTGGTAGCATGCTAAAATATGTTAGTGATGCTGCCATGTACCAGAACAAACACGTACATTGACAAGTAAAATGGTGTTATACCTGACAGAAATAATGGATAAAACTACAAAAAGTAATTCTGTTTCAATGTATAAGTTGTAGTAGTTCTTGCTTCATTCAAAACAAATGTTGTATTGTGTTGTTATTGATATTATTCAGGTGTTGTATAAGTGTAAATGTGAAGAGTTTCCTGTTGCTTCTCACCATGACCAGGTTCACCAGGGATATTGCGTTGAGGCTGATGCCCCACAGCCACATGACCCCGAACATGTTGACCAGGATCATGGCGATAGTGATGCAGACGATCACCGCCGACCACAGCTCAAAGCCCAGCAACACCGTGCTCACCACAAAGATGGACGCCAGCGACGCGCTCAGGTTCAGAGCGGTGTCATACGCAATGGTGAGGTACTGCTCGTAAAACACGTAGAAGACGCTGCAAAAGAAGAAAATATTATCTTAGTGTTCAGACCCTTAAAGAACACTGACAACTGTTGCCTTTTGAAAAAACAGCATGTGGCAAGTCTGTAATAGCTATTGGAATCTATTTCTATTCTTATTGTTATGTTCATTGAATCAATTTTCCTGGCATTCATTGCAAAAGAGACTTTAAAGCCAACTAATTTTAACAATTTGATAGACAACAAAACAATAAACTAGTTTCTTGGAATATCGGTTCAAACTCCATATCCGAAGTTCAGAAGGAAGATAAATTCAAGGTAAACATTGAGCTATATGGCCATTTATTATGTTTTCTTGCTGTTTGCTTATCTATGACCTACCTAACAACTGCCCCCCACCCCACTCAATTACCCTTGAACATTGACTTCAAAACAAGCAAACGTGCAGCTACAAGTATTTCATCATAGAAAACTTAAACATAAAACCATAGAACAGTGGCTCAAACTGAAAAAAAACTATATTGGTCAGAAAAAAAAAAAGTATTATTATATAATTAATGCTATTATTTAACAGTAAAGGTGAGAGCACTACATCTAGTACAACACGATTTACCTGTAGGCAAACACTTTGTGGTCCATGGCTTGACTGATGTTAGCAGCCAGTATTCGGGCCATTTTTAAAGCTTCTATGTAGTCTGGGGATTCCTTCAGGATGGTGTGGTACGTCATGAAGTAATTGGCCCCCACCCCGGTGTGGTCGGGGTACAGGTCCACTGCTGAGGCGTAGGCTGCATGGCCTCTGGACGAGCATTGACACATTGTGAGAGATAGAAGAGGGGAACATTAGCAACCACACTGAAACTGTTATACTGTGTGGAAACCAAAGTTCATTTGAAAGTATCCAATGACATGTGTTTTCAATAAAACAATTCCAAGAAATGAATCCAGCTGAGCTATGAAATTACCCTTTTCCACACTTGATGTTTGGATTGTCTGACAGAAACATGGGTAGAAACTGCATGAAGTCCTGTCCTTCTGGCCTCTGCTTTCCGTCGGGAGTCATGGGCCGGCAGTGAACACACGAGGGGTTAACCACTGGAACACAACAAGCAGGAATATATTTATACATCTAACCAACAAGAATGGAGAATGTATAAATGTGTGTTGAGACAAAGGCATGAACTGAAAACAAAGTAGTAAACTACAGTTGCATGTTAAGGTTTGACAAAAAATAAACAAAAACCACTTTGAATACTGAGTCTAAGAATCAGCAGTAAATGGGAATTATAGGTTATAGATGTCAGGTTGAATGCTGAAAAACTATAGCTGTTGTTACTTACGAGTATTTACTGCATTTTAATCTATATCCATATTTTACTTTGAATTACATGTAAAGTTACACGTAGAGTTTTAACAATACAGCATGTGTTTCTGCTTAATGCATTATCCTAAAAAATATTAATTTTGCTGCATGTTATGGATAAAAAACGTTTAACTTGTATCAAAACGACACATCACGAGAGAGTTGTTAGGCATGATGGCATTGAATACAAATGTACCAGAGGCATTGCAAAAATCCCCGCTGGAGTTGTAGAATCGACAGCAGGTGGACTGCGGCTTCACCCAGTCGAAGTAATCATCGAGCCAAGAGGACGGAGTGAAGGCAATGGTTGTGCTGGAAGCAAAAGGAAAATTGAAACTGAATAGAGCTTATAATCACAGACTGACTGTAGTCCTTTCATGACCTTCACCTCATCTGAACTCACAGGTGTTTAGGTTCTGGTGCCTTGAAGACATTTAATGTGATTAAATCTTGTGAAACAGGTTCTCCAACATTTCCTCATGTTATCTTAAATATCCTTTGCGTCTCGTGTCTTTGATGTAATAGCTCGGACTTACTAGTTGCTGATGAGCGAGGCGGAGTAGACCTGCTGGACGAGAGAGTCGTTTCTGCAGCCGACCCCCCCACACACGGCGTTCTGCCCCTCTCGACTGCTGTAGTTGAGACCGTCCTCTACCACGAAGTAAACCGGAGCTCCCGTGTGCAGATACATGCTGAGGTTCTTGAAGTAGTCCATCACATAAGAGTCCTATATGGAGAGATAGATAATGAGAATAAACCTCCACAAGTACAGGACTGCAAACCAAGACTTGTATTCATGTTGTATGGGGAAGACTGTGGTAACAATGTGTTGCTACTCTAGCTTTGTGGATGACTGACAGGACAGGAAACAGTTTATACACTTCAAAGTAAAACCATTCTACTTTATCCACGACATCTATAAAGAAAAAATAATTCAAGTAATGTGCCCGAGCAATCACTGAACATATTTCTGTCACACTTACGTCAGGCATGGAGAGCTTCTGGTCCAGTCCGAGCTCTACTTTATTCACCACAGCAATACTGAAGGAGAGCATTCCCACAAACACTGCCACCTAAAACAAAGAAACACATGTTATTAGCAACATAAAATCAACAAATAGATAATGACTCAAACTAAACAACAGTTACATGTTAGAATATTACAAAGTGTCACTTACTATGATCGGGCGCACCCACTCTTTGAGGATGAATGGGGCAAAGATTTTCTTGAAGAATCTGAAGAGGTAGCTGTCCGTCTTTGCTTGCTGTCCCTCCGGCAGCTTCACGCAGCAAAAGATGTCGAGTCGATTCGCCTTTAAAAAAAAGACAGCACAGCGTTTAATAAGTGCCACTAACTCTAACTAATTTAAAGGTTCAATAGTGTGTTGAATCAGTTTGGATGTTTCACTGATTAATGACAATGCTACAGATAAGAAGAGTCATCAGATAAGTTAGCTACTGCGGAGAGAGGTATGAAGGAAGAAATACATACATCTTTTAGTTAAGTAAAAGTAGCAATACTTAAATTGTAAAATAACTGCATTTTAATCATTATAAAAACCTGACTTAAAGGTGGGCTAGTATGGAGCTATTTCAGGGTCATAAGTTTTGATCATTCAAAAAAATACAATTTATTTGAAAGTTCAAGTTTTTATCCTGAACTTTGAAAAATACAATGATGTATTCAAAATAAAAATAAGTATTTCAAATCAAATCAAATCAAGTTTTATTTATATAGCACATTTATAAACGATTTTTGGTCGAGCCAAAGTGCTGTACATAAAATAAAATTAGCCTACAGTAGAGACACTTTACAGCAAATACAACAACACAGATTTGAAATCATTTTTCAGGTTGAATATTATTTTTTGTGGCATTTAGGTCAGTTGCAATGGTTGGGTTCACGTTGAATTTTTCCTACTTCACCTCTGGATCATCAGGATAGCTGTCATTGACCATTTTAAGTGCGTCCGGAAACTCAGGCCATTTGTCCTCAGGTTTTTTCAGAAACAATGGACCATTTATCCAAGTCTCACATTTCAAGAACGATTCTGCTGCCAATCCCCGAGATGCATTATCTGCTGGATTCAGTTTAGTGTTGATGTATTTCCACTGTGATGTTGCTTCTCTGATCAGACTTATTCTGTTGGCTACAAATGTCTGAAACCTTAGCGTTTCATTCATGATGTATCTCAAAACAGATGTACTGTCAGTCCAGAAGACAGATTTGCATAATGGGATTTGCAGCTCGGTTCTGATCATCTTGTCCATGCGTACTGCCAGTACTGCTGCTGTGAGCTCCATTCTTGGGACAGTGACTTTCCTGACATGAAGGATATGTGAACGTCGTCATCTTCATTTGTCATCTTAAGGTAGGTGACAACACCGTATCCAATCTCGCTTGCATCACTGAAATGGTGCAGATTTAATTTCTCCATAATTCTTTGGTTTGATACATCGATCAATCTTGAAGCTTTCTATCTGCTTTAAATCCCATGAGCCATCTTTGCCACTGTTTCTTGAGAGCCTCCGGGATTTATTCGTCCCACCCACAATTGAGTTTACACAACTCTTGTAGGACATGCTTTGCAGTGAAGATAAATGGTGAAAGAAATCCAAGTGGGTCATACACAGAGCAGACTGTTGAAAGGATGCCTCTCCTTGCGGCTGGTTGAGATTTTAAGCAGACTTGACATTTGAAAACATCTTCCTCCACATGCCACTGTATCCCTAGGACTCTTTCGATTGGAAGACTGCCTTGGGTCTCTAAGTCCAGGTTTTTTACCTCTTTGGGTTTTTCACTCTTTAGGATGGAGGCCAGCACAGGTTCACTGTTGCTTGTCAGATTAAAACCTCCCTTTGCACAAAGATCCTTGAGTTCTTCACATAACTTCACAGCTTGATCAGCAGAAGCGACAGATTTTAAGCAGTCATCAACATAGAAATGTCTTCCGACAGTGTCAACAGCTTCTGCAGAGAAATCATCTTTGTTGTCTTCAGCGGTTTTAGTGAGAGCATAGGTTGCACAACTTGCTGATGAAGTGGCACCAAATAGATGTGCTGTCATCCTGTACTCAGCGAGAGGTAAACTGACATCTCCTCCTGGCCACCAAAGAAAGCGAAGATAATCTTGATTGGCAGGAGCCACCTTGGCCTGATGGTACATCCCCTCGACATCAGCCATGAAAGCTATCTGTTCTTGTCTGAATCGAATGAGCACACCAAGTAGCGTGTTGGTAAGATTGGGACCCTGAATAAGCTTGTCATTTAATGAATATCCTTGATAAGATGCGGAACAATCGAACAGTACACGAATCTTGCCCTTCTTTGGGTGATGAACCCCATGATGTGGTATGTACCACACCTTTCCACTCTCAGGTTTGAGCTGCTCTTGGGGCAGTAGCTGAGTGCGACCTTTTGCTATCACAGCCTCCAAGAATGTTTTATATTCATCATGGAAAACTTTGTTCCTTTTGAATTTCCTTTTGAATGATTCTGCTCTCTGCTCTGCAAGTTTGCGATTGTTTGGCATCATGATATTCTTCTGTTTAAATGGAAGTTCAAGCTGATAATGTCCATCTTTGATTTGAGCTGAATCTGACATGATCTTTAAAAATTGTTTGTCTTCAACTGACATCTCTTTCTTCTCATCACAACCTTTCTCTGGAAAGTCATGATTGTATTGCTGCAACAGCAGCTCACCTAAATCTGTCACTGATATCCGATTAACAACAGCACATGAAGTATTCTCAGATTCAGTGGTTTCCTGATTCAGTCCATTCACAACCCAACCTAGGACTGTCTTAACAGCAAAGGGTCCTCCATTTTGACTCTTTATTATTTTCCACGGCTCCATTAGCTTTGGTGCATTTGTTCCTATAAGCAACCCGATTTCACAATCCAGTTCGGGCAACTTAATTTCTCTTAGATATTTCCATTTATTTATGGTCTCTTGAGTGGGAATGTGCTCTTTTCCAGCAGGAATTTCCTCTTGTGTGTAGACTTTAGGCAGCTGACCAAAATCATTGCCTTCGATGCAACTCACTTCAAGACCTTTGACAAAGGAAGTGTCAATCACTTTCTCCTGACCCATTGTTTTTAAAGAGGATTTTTGTTCTCTTGGCTTTGGCATGCAAATCTTGTTGAAGGGCTTCAGTACAAAAACTTGCAGTGCTTCCCTGATTCATAAATGTATAAGTCTGCACAGTCTGGTTCGAGTTTGACAACTTTATTTGAACTGGCAGTGTGGTTTCTGCCATTTAAAGAGACTAATGCACTGCTTACAGAAGCTGCTTGGGTGTATTTATCAGAGTTCTCCTTTTGTTCAATCCTTTTCTTGTAGATGTGCAATATTGTTGGATGTTTCATTGAACAAACTTCACATTTCATTCTTTTCTGACAGTCTTTGCTTAGATGTCCTTTCGTTAGACAGCCAAAGCAAATTCCTTGTGCTTTTAAGCAGTCGATCTTTTCATTGTGAGATGTTTTGTTCATCTTACATGTTTCAGAGGTGTGTTCTCCTGCACAAAATACACAGCGCGTCTGAACAGTAATGCCTTTATGGTCTGATTTGATGTTTTGGAAAGGTTTTTGCTCTTCATTGACTCCTGGGCTTGTCACAGTAACAAAACTACTTCCCTTATAACCATGAGCAGGCTTATTGCTGGGTGATTTGTACACTTTAATATCCCTATTTGGCATGACATCCTGTATGTCTCCAAACATGGGGTCTGATACAATGCGTGCATGCTTTTCAATGAAGTCGACCAATATTGGAAACTTTGCTCTTGTCTTATTGTGTTCATAATATGCATATGCAGTTGTTCTCCACTTTTCCCTAAGTTTAAATGGGAGTTTCATGATCACATTTCTCATGTTTGCTGTGCTATTCATTTCATCCAAAAACTCAACATCTTCCATTGTGTTGCAACATCCACGAAGAAAGATAGCATAAGAATGCAGTGCTTTTCTATCTTCACTCTTGATGGCATTCCAGTTCAACATTTTGTCCAAACAAGCTGCTGCGATTAAGAGTTGATGTCCATAGTTCTCTTGGAGCTGTCTTTTGGCTTCCAAAAAGCCCTTTTTAGAATCCATGTATTGGCAACTTTTGACCAAGTCTTTAGCTTGGCCTTCTGTATACTTCTCTAGAAAGAACAGCCTGTCTTTGTAATTGTCAGTTTTATCTTCTATTGTATGTTCAAACATTCTGATGAATGAAAGGTACTGTAATGGATCTCCTTTAAAGATGGGTATTTCTCTGGATGGGAGTAATGTTAAGCGTTGCTCCTTCATTAGCATTTCAGTGATTTCGTTTTGCCGCTGCATTACTTGAATAAAGTCATTGCTTTCTGTACGAGAGCTTTGTCTGACTTGGATGGAGTGATGCTGCTGTGCTGATGCTGCTGTCCTTGTTGTGGGCCCTGGTTGTAATACTTGGACATGACCACTATGGGCTGCATGATTTGAGTTCATTGAATTTGAGTATATGAAACTCTTTTTATTGTCCTTCTCCACAGGTTTTCCTTGGTTCTCTTCATCCTGGAAATAATCATTTTCATCTGGCTGACCCGTGTCATGCTGCTCCTCTCCCACACAAGCGTCAGGATCAGAGTCATCATCCTCAGAAGCTTCCAATGTTTTAATTTTGGCTGTTGCAGCATCAATATCAGTTTGAAGCTCAAGCTTTTCCATTTTAGCTCTGATATTGGCTTTCATTGCTTCCAGGTCAGCTTCTTGTTTTTCAAGTGAGTGTTTCTGTGATAAGGCAGCAGCGCGTGATCTGAGCGCAGCTCTTTCTGCCTCTGCCTTTCTGCCTTCTTCTTACTGATGAAGCTGTTGAAGATTTATTGCTGCCACTAGAACTTTTATCTTTTTTGCTTATCATGCCTACTGATATTGCTTTATGTGGACTTGACATATGTGAAGTATATGAGTTATGGTCAGAAGGAGGCACATGCTCAAAGGAGGCAGCTCTAGCTAACCATTTCTTCATCACATCTTGAAACTCATTGAAATATGCAATTTTTGGGAGATACCAGTCAACATGATCACTTTCTTGTTCTTGCTCCGACAGCATTTCTTGCACTGAGTGAGTTTGAAAACTCTTTGGAGAGTATTTGAAAAACCCCACGACAACCTTGCATCTAAATGATATTCCCATAATCAATCATGAGTGAATCAATCTAATTTTTTTTCCTTGAGACTTGACCCAATTTCGTTCTCCTTTTTTTAAATTAACTGCGCCAGCTTATCTTTTAAAGCCTTTTCTGTAGGTCTTATTGTTCTTTTTGGTCTGACGTCAGCATTTTCCACGGGCACTTCACGTTCATTCCCGTTTGGGTCCATAGGACTTTCATTCATTTCCACATTTTCCTTTTCAGCCATTGTTATGCTTTATTGTCATTAAACATCCACTTGTAAACAGCTGTCCTTATTTTAATGTTGCGCTTTGTTATTGTGCGGCTTGGATCCGCAGCAGTAAGCCAGATAGACAAACTTATTAAAGCGCTTTTCAATATGCGCTCCTTGAGTTACGTTCCACACTTTATTCATAAGCGAATTTATTCCACTTCCAGCATTAGACTATACTGTATTGCAACATCCACAACATGCGGCACAAGCCTTTTTCCACAGAAATCCACGTTGTCACAATCCAGAAAGTCAATGCGGTCCTTCCTTGTTCACTATGAAGTCCGTGATTTGTAAACTCACGATTCACATCCGCTCGTATCCATTCATTTCCAAGAGTATTTCATTCATTATAATAATATGGTGGCAACCATTTAATTCCACACGGATTTGTCCATCACGAGAGTTCTTAACAATGTCGTGGCTTCCTTCCTTGTTTTTCCACCAAGCCACTAGACGCCTTAAACGGACAGTTCTAACTCGTTTATTTCCTTAAATTACTCACAGTTTGAAGTGTTGCTTGGCCTCCGATGGTTTAGAAGATGTTGCGATGTGTTTGCTCAAAATAAAATAACAAACTTTTGCACATGCAACAAAGAAAAATAGGCCTTTACAATATTCAAAAGAAATAGGCAAAACTCAAATAAAACAACACAAGTTAAGTATTCTTTCTTTCTTGATAATGCTTATAACTTCACAACTTAAAGGGTACTTGTACGGTTTGTATGTACGAGTACGGTTACGAGTACGGTTAAAAACTGTTCCTCGACGGCGTCTCTCAACAGGTTGCCCATCACTGTGGCGTTAGCACAGGCGCTGTGGGAATTGTAGTCCTTTATAGTGCGTTGACTACAGACGTCACAATTAGGTGGCCTTTCTTATCAAATCAAAATACTGGCTCTAACAGAAAGTATTGAGTTATATTTCTCGCGCTACCTAACATCCATGAAAGCAACATGACAGAGGGAGGCCTGTCACTCAGGAAGCCAAACTACTCTTTGCTAAGCCCCGCCCCCCCAAGCAACATCAGGGCCAAAAGTCTGAAAGCGAAAAAAAAGATCTGAAAGCGAAAAAAAACAATCTGAAAGTGAAAAACGATCTGAAAGTGGAAAGCAATGCGAAACCTGAAAAAACAAGATTTGAAACTAAAAAAATAATTGTTTTGAATCTGAAAACGAAAAATCTGGAACTGAAAAAAATAAGGATTCAAATATCAAAATATGTTAAAAGTGAAATCTGAAAAAGAAATATTTTATTCAAAAAATTTGCTGAACTGAATCAAAATAATATTCAACCTGAAAATGATTTCAAATACTTATTTTTATTTTGAATACATCATTGTATTTTTCAAAGTTCAGGATAAAAACTTGAACTTTCAAATAAATTGTATTTTTTTTTAATGATCAAAACTTATGACCCTGAAATAGCTCCAAAGGCTAGGTCATTTTGGAGAAACCAGCTCGAGTGCGCTAGAATTTGAAAATACACAGCCGGAAAAGATCTGCCACTTCCTCACAGAGCCCCTCCTCCAACACACACGAACGGCACATGACCAATGAGGGCACGAGATAAGTTTGAGCACAGATGGAAGGCTGACAGGCAGGTAGGCCATCCAGTTATTTTAGCCGGGCCGGCTCAGATGATTGGTCGTGCTTTTTACAGTACTACGGCTTCCACAGATGAATTTTTTGTATGGATTTTTTGTCAAAGCACTTCAGATATTCATTGCTATCGGGATGTTAAGAGCATTCCATGGAATATAACAAAAAGTGTATCTCGAGCCGGTTTCTCAAACTTACCTACCCCACCTTTAAGTAAAAGTACACTTTTATTGGCATCAAAATAAACGTATGAGTACCAAAAGTAAAAAATACCTGTTATGCGTAAGGGCCTATGTGCAGAAATATATCTATGACATGTTGTTATGTTATTGATGTGTGCTCATCACAGCTTTTTAAGATTTAGCTAATCTTAATTACTTTGTATACTGCCGCTGGTTATTATATAACTTAACCTATAATGATATGATATTTTATTAGCTATAAATACATGTCCGTTTTTTTTGTATTACTTGATTTTTATTTTGTATTAGCTAATAATCTGAATATATAAACTAACGAGTAACATTTTCAAATAATTATAGTGGAGTAAAAAGTGCAATATTGGCTACTAAAATGCAGTGACGTAGAAGTGTAAAGTAGCATAAAACTCAAATAAAGTACCTCAAAATTGTAATAAAATACTTTAGTAAATGTACTATTAATTTCCACCACTGATGAAAACGTAGTCATACATTAGGCGCTTTTACACCGGAGTACATTTACCGTTTAGTTCCGATAGTTCCTGGGATTTTGCGTTCACACCAAAAAGAGAACTTAGTTCATGAGAACTTTTACCCCCTTTTTAGTGCCTGCTAGAGAGGTGGTACTTTCCTGGGGGGAAAAAAGTTCCAATTTCTGATTGGCTGGGCGAATTGCAAACCACGCCCCGTAAAACTCGGGCCGCCATTGTATTTGCTGGCATTAGCATTATTAGCATTAGCATTGTATATTAAATAAGAGCTATTAATCAGCAGGAAACCCCTCTCTGGTAAACTTTCCACTCTGCATGTGTGACCCCTCCTCTAGAACCACTTCCTCCAGACTCACCTCCTGTCTCCTGGCGTCCAGGCCCAGCAAGCTGACGAAGCAGCTGATCTGCAACAGGAAATCAATAAAAACAGCCAAGCCAGCAAACATGGAGAAAGTCCTCACTGCAGGCATGTTGGACAGGGCGCCTGCAGAAGAAGAAAGTCAACAGTTTAATCAGCATGTGACTCAACAGGAAACTGTGGCGCATATTACACTTACAGTACTGCGTCACTATTTTCTTTAGATTTCCTGTTGCACATTATCATTTAGAATGCTTTTGATAAAAATTGTCTGTGTACTATAGAGTGTATTTAAAAGTATATTTTACCCAAGAAAAAGGCCACTGTCTCTGAGAAAGAGGAGAGGAGCATGCTGGGGGCTACGTCTCCAAGGATACGACCGATCTGCTGGTGGAGTTCCTCATGAGGCATCCGCTCATCCCTCTGTTTAGAAATACAAATCACTTTTAGAAGGTTCAACAGAGGGTCATTTAAATATATATATATTTTTAAAGGTCCCCTATTATATTGTTTTTCATCAACATATTATAGGTCTCAGATATATTCAAACATGTCTCTGAAGTGTTTGGCTCGAAATACCAAACAGATCATGCATTGTAGCATCCCATAAACCCCTCTGTTTCAGCCCTGTTTCAAAAGTGCTGATTCTCTGTCTGTTACTTTAGATGAAAATAAGGAGCCACTCCCCACGCCCCTTCTGCAAGATATTTGGTTAAAAAGAACACAATGGTGCTCTAGGAGGAGATTCAGGTGATAAGGTGGGGGGGGGGGGGGGTTACCTTGGTTGGTGATTGGCTACTGGTTACACAAGCCAAACAAATCGTTATGACATCATAAAGTGGCCAAGATCTGATCAGCTCAAGGTTCTTTATTTGCCATACGAACATAGCTACAGAGTAGTTATGTTGATGAAAATCTTAGGTCACAGGCTTCTCCAACAGTGCAACACAATAATACAGAAAAATATAGTAAGTAAATATTAAAAAGTAAATACAAAAAGAAAAATAGCTCATTTTTTCAGACAGGTTTTATTATAAATGGATCAGGACAAAAAGTGAGCGAATCTTTTTTCCTGAAACTTTCAGACTCTCTTCACACAGAGGGGACACATGTTTATGTATGAAAGACATGAACAAGTGGATTTTGCATAATAGGTGACCTTTAAGGGATGACTTGCATAAGATGAGCATAAGCAACACTCTCGGTCACAGGGTCATTGTGTAATTTTACTGGATTTGGGTGGGAGGTGGTTACCTGATATGTCTGCACTATAATAAAGATGTTGTCCACTCCAACAGCCAGCACCAGGAAAGGAATGACCTCGATCACAATGAGGGTGAGGGGGATCCCAAAGTAGCTGAAGAGCCCCAGTGAGGAGGACACAGAGCTGAGCACAATCAGGATCCCAGAGATACCCAGGGAAATCTTAGAGTCCACCTGAGCAGGGGAAACGATGGAGGATTAGGTTATGTTACTCTCTCTAGCTGTTCCCCTTTAGGCTAGAGTAGCAGGAAGTCGTCAAGCGTGTTTGACTAGTTCTGTTCAATCAAAGTTCTTGCGTCACAAATGCATGACACATGTTTTATTAGTGCGATGATTCATTGTAATAGGTCAGGTGTGAGTTTGGGCGCTTACCATCACTCTCCTAATGCTGTGGATGTGCCCCAGGGCCAGGGAGATGTAGATGAACATAATGGCATAGCTGACTACTATGGTGCTGATGTCACTGTTGCTCTCTCTGTTTATCTCGTCTTCAATACTCCTCTCAGCACTGAAGGCTATGGTGAGGTTGGGATTTTTAAAGTTCTTCATGAGATTGATGAACCTGAAAAGCACACACACAATAATTACATTGAGTAAATGCGTTGCAAGGAACAACATTAACATGGGAAGAAATGTTTTTTTTATGAGTTTTATAAGTGGTTGTCTCACTCTTTCTCCCATGCCCGAGCTTTGCCAATCCTCACTGTGTCATTCAGGTAGTTGTTGAGGGGGAAGGTGATCACGAGAGCAGTGGCGTTGTTGTAGTTGGTTTCTGTTAAGCAGGAAAAAAGACATTCATTGTAACGTCACTTTAAAAATCCTCAGTTGTCAACCAAATGTGTAAAATGTATTGAATTGGCAGTTAAAGTTAAGCATTCCTTTTGGTAACAAGACAACAATAGCCCAGATAAAATAGAAATAACAAATAAAAGTTTTTGGCAGCTCTCATGATAGTTGGAGGAAGTGGAAATTATATTTGTTCTTGATTACATTTATACTACTATTGCAAACATCTTGCATGTCACCTGTCTGCTGCAGAAACTCCTTATAATGTATTAAGTTAACTGTGTATGGCTTATTATAAATACTAAGGTAACAGCAATAACATTTTGGCTGCAAATAATGGCAATGGCAACACTGCACCATTTGCAAAGACCACAATATCAAGTGTTACGGATAACATTTTGGATTCACACCAAGAAAGTTAGTGACACAACGTGCACAGATTTATTTTTTCTTAGTGCAATATAACAATCTACTGAGAAGTTGTAAAATGGCTTCCGTTTTCTTCTTTTTCCGCCCACTAAAAGTGTTAGTCTAGCTCACCATCGTAACCCCCAAGGGCCAGCCAAGGGAAGATGGGCCCACCGTAGGTTCCTAAACACGGGTCGTGGAGGAGAGTGGTGTCGTTGAGGGATGCTGGTGCACTGAGGAGGAAAAGAGGAACAGAGTTAATCGACTGGAACATGTGCCGTTACCTCGTCTTATTTCTGTGCATTTAAGACAGATAAGGAACAGCAGTGTGACAAAGAATGAGGAAGTCTGATTGGACTATTTCAAGAAAACACACACGACAGTTCTTAGAAAATGCAGATGCAAGAGTGGAACATTGGTTTGTGAGCTGCAGGTGTTCAGCTTCAACAAAGAGGTTCAAAATAACCTTTCTATGAGATCAACGTTTCCTTAACTTCTACAGATTTCTGCTGGAAAATATGACTCATTTAAGACAAGTGCCAGCTTATCTGGAAAATATTAAAAAAGAAAAAGTGAACCAGCAAAAATAAATCACCTGACACAGTAGAGGAAGTGGCTGTGAAAGTCAGCATAGACAAAGAAGTCGTCTCCTTTGAGGTGGTCCAGCACATCATGGCTGTTCTGGAAGTAGTTGAGGACAGTCAAGATGGTGCAGTTGTTATTGTACGGAGCCAGCGGAGCCAAGCAGATGTCCTTTAAAGTGACGTCTTGGCCCTCGTATGTGGCTACGATGTCTTCTATCTGGAGCTGCAGATCCAGCACCTGGAAAAAATAAAGAAGTCAAAAAAAGAGAATTAAATGAACCGCAGTTTCAGAAGTGCAGCTGCTCTTCTCATGCAAAGTAACTATAACCTGGTGACAGGAACAATGCTTCTTTATACAAAAACACAGCGGCTTCAATAACCAAATATTGCTAATTTCCTCTTTTTAAATAATTTCTCACACAAACACACCTGGTGCAGGATGTCTTTACGCAGGATGGCTCCGAATGGGACATCAGATCCTCCAAAGTATGGAGAGTAGAGAAAAGGGTCCTCGATTGGAGTGGTTATGATGAGCTGCGCTGTTCTGAAAAAGGGTCCGAAGTGGCTGTCAAAGTAGTCCTTCTCCTGCCGGGCCTGGCTGCTCGGAGACGACCACAGCTCCACAGGGTCTGTGGTGATGCGCATGTAGATCAGGCCCCCAGAGGAGGCCACCACTAGTATCAGGGTCCCCAGAATGACCACAGAGGGGTACCGCACGCAGAAGGAGCCCCAGGAGGTGAAGAGGGTCCGCAGAGAGTTCTCGAAGCGTTCACCCAAGGTTTCACAGCATGATGCATTTACTAAGAGGAGAGGAGACAGAGCAATGTGTTATTTAAAGAGGCCCTACTTTGCTTGTTAGGGTTTTCCCTTCGCTGTAGTGAGTTATACAGGTTTTGTTGTGTATGTAAATGTTCTGAAAAGGCTAAAATCCTAAAGTTCCCCCCAGAGGGATTTTCTCCCACACACACCCCCCCCCTGTCTGAAATGCCTCCATTGGACTCCTTTGTGTACTTCTGTAACATAGATCACTATGTAACACTTGCCCTTCTATTGGCTAGCAGTCCAACACATTGTACATGATAGGTTAAGGGGCGGGTCATCTCTAAGCAGTTGATCAATCACAACAGAGCCAGCCAGTTAACTAATCAGAGCAGACTTGGCTCTGGTTTCAGACAGAGGGTAAAAAGAGGTGCTGTGGCACAGGCAGTATGAGAAAAATAAAGACCAGTTTGAATATTAAAGCAGAGTTGAGGAATAAAAAACAAATATGAACCTGAAAATGAGCATAATAGAGCCCCTTTAACAATGTGATTACATGCATTACAACTAAAGAGGAATACAATAAGGGGAACTTTAGTGGCACAATAATCAGAAAGAATACAAAACTGTTCACTTGTTTGAAGCATTACAATACCTTGTTCAGGATTGTCCCCGTTGAGAGACAAAGGGTTATTGCTGTCCAATATGGGGCCATATTCAGAAAGGACAGTCCTTTTCCTGCATGAAAAAAAAAAAACATAAGCCAATTTGATACAAGCTTCGAAAGC
The DNA here is from genome assembly GCF_902827175.1 of Gymnodraco acuticeps. Lineage (NCBI taxonomy): Eukaryota > Metazoa > Chordata > Actinopteri > Perciformes > Bathydraconidae > Gymnodraco > Gymnodraco acuticeps. The sequence continues at coordinate 372,721 of NW_022990941.1, forward strand.
AAGCATACAAAACATATGTTCTTTTCACAGTGGATAAGGGTTTGCAGGTATGACACATGAATCTGAAAGCCAAAACAAAACAATGTCCTTTACCGGTAACACCAGGCTCCTATTACAGCTCCAATAAAGATGAGCAGGAAGGCCATGTATGAGATCCACATGATGACGGTCATAGCGTCCATACCAAGGATCAGCCAGGGAGGGGGGAGGGGGGGAGGAACAGGTCTGGGCCCGCAAGCGTTTGTGCAGTCCTGACAGGAGCAGGGGCTCGACCCGTCATCCAGGCCCTCTGTGCAGGCGAACGTCTTGTTGGTCATGGGAGTATAACCAGACACAGGGGCGTCTAGAGCAAAAAACAATCGTAGAAAAAGCATCAGGTAAACATCTTTTTAACTTGCTGAAAAGAAACAGTAGGTGTATTTTTCTACAGCGGGATCATGAACTATAAAAGCACTGTAAAAATAACACACATTAATGACTTACCTGTGAATATTGGGAGGATAGGAAAGGGAGTCTGTCCATTGTTGATATCAAACATATACTGGATCCAGTTGGTAGCATTGCAGTCCTTTGCGTCCTTCCCACACAGCAGTGATAAGGCCTTCACGTTGCTGGATGGTGCCTGGACGTCCTTACAGGCATTGTACATGGCTGAAAAAGTTCAATTTGATCATTTTAGGGCGAGGCTCAAGATTTTCCAAAGGTTAAATGGTTCATTCCCTATTTTATTTGACCAAATAGACTCATTACGACGGTTAGTCACCCACTGTATTACATTACCATGACTGTATGTTTAAGTAGGGAACTGTAAAAAGTACACTCAGCAGATGTGACATGCCATGGAAATAATGAAGGTGAAGCTGCTTTTCATATCTACATCAACATTTGGCTGTGAACTCACAATTAGCAAATGTCTGTCCAATGTAGTACTGCACTTCCACCACGTTGCCTTTGTCGATCTTGGTGGCGTTCATGAACTGACTCTGGTGAGGGCTGCATGTCAGCTCACAGAAGAGGTTCATCAGGTTGAAGAAACAGGCGGGACAACTGCACAAAGACAAAGTGAGTGTGAAAGGAAGAAGGGAACCAAATGAAGAAAAGGAGTATGTGCAGGACATTAAGAATAATAAAATAGTTTCATGGCAAAAACAAGGCAATACAGTATGCAGTGAAGTAATTAAAGCTTACAAAGATAAGTATGCCAACCTAGTCAAATCATATTCATTTGGTCTGGGAGCCAATCTGTCTTAAACCCATTATTTGAAACATGGAAAGCAAAGGCTTGCATGTTCGAATAACAGTATATGACATTTAAGCTGCACATGCTGTCAAAAGAGCAGATGCTCCTACTCTATGTTTTCAGGAAGGGAATGATACTGCCCTTCCAAGAATGTCATGTGCATCGTTAGTTAATGTTATAAGCGCAGCACATACCGAGACAGGAACTGAAGGGGCAGCTGGAGACTTCCTTTGAGAGTGTTCAACTGGTTCATATCACAGCAGAGGCTTCGGTTGTCATAGTCATATCCAGGACAAAGCTCCTGTAAGTAAACACAAAAAGAAATGAAGTCACTTTGATGCACTTTAGCATAGTTTTTACACAGTGAAAAATAATGTCACACAAGAGCACTTTGAACATCAATTGTGATCAATAACAGCATGACACTGTATTTACCGTGAGAAGTTCGTAACCCTCGTGCTCCAGTGGTTTGGGAGGACCAGTGTCGTTGCAGTTGTATTTCTTTCCGGGCACCGTTTCGGACTCCCCACACTCGCCATACCACACACAGTGCTGGGCCTCAACCTGACAGAAAGACAACAAAAGAAACAGTGATGATTTGTGAAGTGTTAGAGCAAAAACATATTAGTCTATTAGTCCAATCAATATTCTTCTTTTTTTTCCAGAGTGTTAAATATGATGTCGTTTTTACTGATCGGAGCCTGTTTCTATTCGTATCTATTAAGGACAAGTACAAGGTCATGCCAACAAATGAAAACAGAGAGTCCAAACAGACCAATAGTTCCTCTAAAATGCCACAAAAGGCCATGTGACATGTGACATGGTTTTGGATGCTAAAAAAGACAACTCTGATCTCATGTTAAAGCTCTACCTATTTACTTTGAGGTTTTATATATATATATATATAACCACAGCAAACCTCTAGGCATGTCTCATTTCCTTTGTTTCTAATATCTCGTGCTTTGAATGTCTGAAAATAGTAATTTCACTTCTGCAAAAATGTTTCAAGCATATAAAGATAACTGCAACATAACAGCCGCTGTCTACAACAAAAAGTTCAATATGAGCACTTGAAACATTTTCTTTGAATATATGGTAGAAAAAATACAATAACATAGAATTACAAGTAAATGTATAAAGCAATATAGCTTTTGCAGTCAAAGTTGTCCGTTGTGTGTTTAGTCAGCATGAGGGCTCTCACGTGTTCTTTGTTGGGAGGGGAAGTTAATTCACTTACTCTACAAACTTTTTTATGAGTAAGCACAGTCTTACCCACCGTCCTACTGCTTCTTGTGAGAATAGTTCAAGGACAGCTTTCGTGTGTCATTATTGCTTCAGCTAGTGTTTCAAAAAGATGCAGACTAAGCCAGTACAATAATAAAATGTTGTCCAAAGTCAACTTGCTTAGAACTAATTGTAAGAAAGGTGGATGTATTGGGCAAGGATCAGAAACTGCAATATTGGTTTAAAGTGGTTGGTATACACAACAGAAATATTATGTACCACCCAACCCAACCCAACCCAACTAAAGGAACTAGCACACACACCTTTTAAATATATCCCTTTCTGCTTATCTGCAGTCTCCCAACAGTCAATAGTTTTACAATAGTTTTTAATAGTTTAATAGTCATACCACATCCTACTTCTTTAACCAGGAGGATGCAGACATGTACACTGAAACAGCAATGATAAATCAGATTCTGATGTATTGTTTTAGCACAGTTTCGAAGTGGTTATGCTTTGTAGTGGGCTGACCAAATTACCACATGAATAGAAATGTTAACAATGCAAGCGAGACACTACTGATGAGTGAGTATCTACATCTGATTCAATCAAATCAGAGGAATAGATCCGTTTCTGTCTCGTTTGTTGTGAAATAACATCTTATCCAAAAATACACTAAATCGACTCGATATATAATTGATGGTGTCAGTGTAAAAAAAAGAGTACTCATCATTAAACTACAGCAGGGCATCTGGAACAGTGGACTTTGTTTATTACACCTTTATATCAATAATCTGTTTTAAATGTTTGCCGTCTTTCCTTTTGTAATGTCCATGTACTACTTGCTCATTTAGCCTTGTATGTATTCTTACTCTCTTAGTAATTCATATTACCCTTGAACACTGCTGCTCAAACAAACACACACTCAAGTTTCCTAAGTCTTGTCACTATGATTGCATTATCTGAACTCCTATTTATTGCATAACAAAGATATTACATATCCAAACATGGATATTTAAATGAATGTAGCTAGCTGCACCTAGCATTCAAGCCACCTAAGGTCTACATGCTGAATGACTTGTTTTGTGAGGTATTAACATTAACATCTTTGGGTAATTACAACATTAACCGTCATGAACACACTAAGCTAAGCTTTGTTTGAATAGTTATGCAAATTAGGGGGTATTTTAAATCTGTTAAGGCATGATGGTGAGCAGGAAACTTATTTCGACACCGGCTCAGTCAAAGATACAACCTGTACCCTTCTGTGAGACATGTCAAAGCTAACATGTTATGTGATCATTTTGTCGTGCTGTGCAGTTTGCAACTAGCAATGTTGGTAGCCATTATGTTTTGTTTACTGTTAAGCCAATGAGTGACTAACGCTATTTTTGCCCTGGGATAAAAACAAGAGTAGAAATCTTAAATAGCTAAACGTCCTAGTTTCGTTAGCCGCCTCAGATAAACAACAGCGTAGCAACGACCGAGCTGAGTCATGTTTTTAGTCACAAGAAATCGGGCGTTAGGTTTCACTTACCCATCGAAAATGTCCCTCCAACAAGAGAATAATGAAGAAAAGTAAAGATAGAAGGCTTCTCCCTGGTAGGACTCCCATCCCTCTTACTGAGACGACCGATTCGAAGTGACAGTCCGCATGAAGTTTCGCATTTCTTGTTGATGTTTCTTCTACGTCGGATTATTTGTTCGGGGCGGAGACAAACTGTTGCCTCAGTGCTGCCACCTAGCGATGCCTGGTACGCACTACAACTGTTCATTTATTTGTATTTAATTTAATGTATTTCAATTGTTATTACACATTTATTTTATTCAATTTTATTTTATTTTATTTCACAAGATTGTATTTTATTGTATTATCATTTACTTGGGTGTAGTATATAACAAGTACAACATGTTTGAACACATGGAGAAACCACAAAGTATGGACATGGTTTATGAAGATAGCCAATTGGATATCTAAAGTATTTCGAATCAGAACAAATATAAATAAATACAAATTACATAATTCTCAAAATGTCAAGACCAATTAGTAATAAAAAGATTATTAGAAGTGTACAATTGATATTAAAGTTTACATTTTGAGATACATTAAAATCATACTTTGTCATTGAACGAACAATTGTTGAAGACAATGTTTACATGCAAAATGTACAAAAATTAAAACAAATGAGTCAATTAGGGATCTTCATCCTGAAGTAGTATTGCATGATAGACTTCTCCTTAATTAAATAAGGCAGTTTATGTCACTGCATGAATGAACATTACAGAGCACTTCCATGTAAAAATAAAAGTAAGAAAAATCAGTTTTTGCTTAAGAAAGAAAGACAAATTATTATCATTGTTAATTAAATTACTGATAATAATAATGCAAAAAAAACCATTATATCCAAATCTTAATATGAAATCAAAAAATACATAAAACAACAAGTTTGATATGCGCTCTTTTTACTGTGAACACACCTTCCTTGTTTCTGTTTGTCTGCTTAAAGTGTGGTGGAAATTGTCAAATCTGATCAAAGCACAGCCATCAGTCCTGATGAAGCAGGTCAATTGCATTTAAAAACATTTAGACATTTATTTTTGTTGGATTCAATAAGGCTAATTAATGATTAACTATGAATCATTTCCCCCCTCACTTTGATGTGTGCTTATTTAATCAAACACAATAGATGTTGTTAAGAAATACGCAGGATTAGAAACCAACTCAAACATCTCTAAAACTTGCGAAACTAAAATATAAACTTAAAAAGCCAATTTCTAACCCCGTACTCGATTTTATCATCTTTGACTCTACAGTTAAAACATGTTTCAGAAATCCTGAGCTCTTAACTCATTATAATAGATGAATCAAAGTGATTCATCTACTAATTCCCACTCAGGTCAACATTTTAATTTATTGTAGTTTCTTAAGTCTTAAACACTGCAGGCATTACCATATTTTAGGAGATTAAACAACATCAATGCAAACACCACCTTCGATCTGTTTATTGGAAAAAGATGCTTATTATCTGCTAAGAGTGTTTCATCAAATTGCTACTAAAAAAAGACTGAGTAGAAGTAAATCACTGGGATCACAAGTCCTTCTTCCTGTGTCACGCCATATACTTTTTAAAGCTATGGGAAAAGAAAACAGACAAATGGTATTTCCATAGAAAAAAGATTTATTCATGTTCACCTTTGAATGATATGATCACAATTCAGGAATAAGTGCATATTCACGTATGATGTGACAACCCTGTGTATAAATTATAGGTGACTATTTTGGGGTATATTACAGTATAATCTCTGTTTTCTGTACATGTACCTGTGTAAAATCTGCAAAAGTAGGCTTTCATGTTGCTACAATAATATTTTCCTTTAAAACTAGGAAGAATATTTGCAAATGTAATGCTCTTGCAAGACTACAAGACTTAAAAGCTAAGAGCAAATTCATAGATATGGTGTCAACACCCGGCGTGAAACAACTGTATACACTTTTGTTAAAAAAGAAATTCAAACAAAGACAAGTCTCCAGGTAATAAAATAGATACATCAGAACAAATATTTGTTTCTGACCAGACATGAAACTATTCATAGTCTGTAAAACAACTCACGTTTACAGGGAAACACTTCTAATCTAAAATTTAAACACATTACTGACATGACCTAAGACAGTTCTAACAGCATTTGGACAAATATAGCAGTGGACAAATATAACATACACAAAGTACAACTATTGATATGCATTTGAACAGAGGTGGTTTTATTCCCTTTACTTTTTACTGTAGCTTCCCAAGTAAAACATTTTACAAGCACACACACTAAAGTGCGATACTGATAAAAAGCTCAGATTTTCACTTTTTGGGTTCACATAAATATGGCCCATGCCACAGAGGTCCTGCTAGTTTCCAACAGCTACTGTAAACACAGATGTGTAAATACAACAATAGCAATTGCTATTTACCGTTACATTATTTTTATAGTTTGTGCGATATCACACTCTTTTGTTTCCATCTAAATGAGGAAGCAACCCATTTTAAGTTCATACAGAACTGTCTTAGACCATAAAAGTAACATATTTAAACTTTTCACCAGTTTCCCATTTAAACTGACTATACATTCTGTACATTGCAACATTTTGTTTTCCTCTTTGCACATCCCTCAGGATGAGTGTCGTCAGGCCTCCGAGGTCCCCAACAGTCCAGCCAGCATTTTACTCTTAAAACCCTTTAATCGTCTTACCGTCGCCCCAGAGAAACGCTCTAAGCCTTCACTTCAGTGTCAAGTGAGCGCACCACTGTGTCCCTTGCGTATATAACCAATGTTTCTGCAACACATGTACCTTAGGTTTTTGTTGGGGTTGAGCTGCCAGTTGCTGTTGTTTGCAGTAGAGCTTCTGCCTCCACTGACACATTAGGATCACTTGCAGCATTTGGTGCATAACATTCAAACGTGATTTTTACTTTCTGACAGGGGTTACAACAGATGAACGAAGCGCTTTTCTTCCAGCAACTCTCAGGTTAACTGAGTCCTGTACGAGTGCCATTTTCATCAAGAAAAAGTCATTTGTAGTAAGAACAACTCTTTGGAACGAGAGGGGCTTTGTGTGGCTGCATGCAAACAACACGGAAAGCTCAGCCAAGTGTCACTTAACATAAATGATAATTGATGGTACCACTTAGCTATGTTTTCCCATCCAAGACATCAATGCCTTTCCTTAATGGAACAGGAAACGTATTGTCTGTATCCAATAAGACTTCAGTCTGGGCCCAGATACTCTGCGTTCTCCGCCGCTGGGATGTGTCCGTTGGCGTGGGTCTTGAAGGCGGGAGTGAAATCGTATTGATAATCCGGGTTGTCCATGCTATTCTGTGGCTGGTATTTCTGAACGCTGTGGACCGTTCCATTCGAGTGGAGTGGGCGGGTGGCTTGGAGCGGGATTTCGTTCAGATACTCGGGTCCAGTCGCCTCGTTTTTAAAGCAGTTCAGGTACTCTGACTCTGTGTCGTCTGAGGAGATGGTGGGCAGCATGGTGCGAGGAGGACCCGGGTGCTGGTAGATGGGATTCATCACATCAGAGACTCCGTTCTGGTTCATGTATTCTGTAAGAAAGTCAGTGACATTAGCAACAACACTTGATAGGTTCTCATTAAGTGTACACACAGCTTAGAAAATAGCAGGTCATTTATTAAATGTGCAGAACATACTGTAATGGTGGTATGTTTCAGACCATTAACTGCAAGTCATTAAATCACTGCGGATCATTGTCAAACCAAAACGTTTGCAGATTGATTTCCAAACTTTCAGACAGAAACTGTCAAAACATTTATATAATGTATTCTGTGTAATATATGGGCATGACTTTTAAAACAAGTGAATGCCTATTAAGACACGTTATGGGAAATGCAGCATCAAGTGATTGTGAAGCTTCATTATTACAAGGGCTATAACTATTAAATAGGGATGTCTATGCCTCTTGTCTGCATTGATTTTGAACAATCTCTTAGAAATATGGCTCTTGCAATTGAAGGGCAATACTAAAAACATTTGAGTACCAGGTTTACAAAATACTTTAAACATGCTATAGGCAACCAGCTTATCACAGTGAGAAGTACATTTGCTTTACTTATATCAGGGGTCAATACATTTTTGAGGAGCATAGGTTCTGAAAGGTCTCCCTAATGGTTCACTCAAGGAAGTTTAGAGCTCTCGAAAAGCATTGCATTTATGAGCTATGTTTATCTAAGAAGTACATTCTTATGACATCAAAAGAACAATGAGAATTGCAAAGCTTGTGTGTACTAAAAGGTTGCCGACTAGTGCTAGTGCTCTCAACGAGTCAAAAAAACAACCTGTATGGAATTTAGAAAAATATAAATAAGGTGGTACTGTTGCTAATACATAGATGATAATATATGTTGTTGTGGTCAAGAGTACAGCCTTAATTCTGCCACTATTAATTTCATCCCTCAACTGCATCCACCGGTACTAAAGAAGTTTGCGGTGCAATAAGTACAGCACCTTGTCCACTAGATGGCCCACTTTCTCACTGAGATTCACTTTACATACATAAAATAGTGGTGCCACTGAAGCGTTTTGAAGTTAGAGGATACTTGCCTGGAGATGGTAGGAAGGCGTCATCTAAAAGTTTGTCTGTGGGGTCAGGAATATATCGGAGGACCATGCTGCCATCTCTGCTCGGGAATCCATTCTACAACAAATGAAGGACATTTTTAGGGCTGTGGTGCATAAAACTCAAAAAGGAAATAATACAAAGAGGAAATCAATTTGCTCTAAGTTCAAAATGATTGATTTCGTCTTACCAATATGCCATTTCTGCCGTGGCACGTTCCAATGCTACTGTTGAGGCTCTGTAAATGAACATAGACATTGATTAATATCTCATGATGACACCACTTTAAATGCAGAGCAAGATTTTTTTTTAATACATCCATCACACATTTTAATAAGCCTCTGTGCACCATAAAGTAGACTTTAAGTGAAGAAAGTTTTACCATTTAAATGGACAGGCATTATCAGCTGCAATGCATACTCCAAAGATAGTGCTCATTTTAAATTATGCAAATATTTACTTTCGGTCACTGTGGTTTATTTTAAAGCCTCCCAGGGGACGTTTACTTCCCTTTGAAAAGTGATAATAATGTGTTTTTATGGTACCAGAGAAACCACAGCTGTCATCGCTGTACAAGCTGATGAGGATCGAAATAAACGTCCGCCAAGCCGATTCATATTCATTCAGGCAATCTCACCAGCTTTGTTGTGTCTGTCATATCCTCCAGTGAAAGGACTGTGAATGGTGTTAAAACCATGGTAACCGGGCGAATACAGAGAACAAAGTGACAGCTGTGGCGATGCAATTACTTTCAACAAGAAAAGGAAATTAAACACGCCGAAGGAGCAACCATCTGTAAAAAAAACTTGACCACAGTGGACCATGTGATATTACAAAAGCAGGCCTCGGCTGAGCTTTTATTGGACGCAGATTTTTAAAAGGTGCCTGCAAAGGTAATCACACTTTAAAGTTTGTATCGGCTAACCAGGCTGTCAGTGCGGGCAATGTTCCCAGGTATGAGAGCCAGACCTACGCATGGCCTTCACTGAACCTGAGGTAGAAGAGTTCTCCTTTTCAGTTCTCATCAATCAAAGGGCAGCAGGGACGAAATGTGGGAGAGGGGAAGATGATGAGGATGAGTGGGTAGGGGTCAGGAAGTGGAGAAATGGTCCCTCTGGTCACAGTTAAACAGAATATGAGCAGGGTTCAACTACCTGCTTGAATTTAACTTAAGGTCAATCAGTTTGACTGTTGCTGTTCGATCCCCTGGATTCAGTTTAACTGTCAGTGGTCTGTTTCATGTGAAAGCTAATTACTTCCAACAAGCTGACAAATTTACTGAGTTTATTTCCACTCCGTCTCTCAGGGTAATGATTTATGCAGAAACCCCATTTCCCAAAACACTGCTAAAGTAGCACAATTAAAATGTCAAACAGTTGACTGCATGTCGGTAAAATGTGCACTGCTGGTGCAAGTGGTGCAATTTCTTAATCAAGAATTATTGCTGCTGTTTTTCTAAGAAATGTAATCATTCCCCCGTAGCATCTGGTAAGCTACTCTTCTTGCACTGTTTCGATAGGATAAAAGGTCAATGTGAGTGACTCGTTGTGTGTGTATGTAAAGGTATCTGCGTATCATTACATTTACAGTTAACTCTGTATTGACTGAAAACGTACTCAGGACAATATTGTGATAATATTCTGGATCTCAAATATATGTAAAACCATTATATGAATAGAAGTAAATGTGGTGGATCAGGTAACATATATAATAGCTTAATGCAACTAATTGTAGCTTAGTATTTTCAAATCTGTGTATTTTCACAATGTATGTGTATGCATTTCAGTGAAACTACTCCACCTTTCACATACACATGCAGTAGTCAGTCTTCACCATGAGTGACTCAGAGGCCATTTGCGAAATAACTATTTTTCTGGCCAGTACATGGTTGTTTGCCTAAAATACTTTTACCAACAAAAAAAATCACTCTTCTGGCCTGAAATGCATTAACATTTTTGAATTGGACCAGTGGTTTCAGCAGCTTTAGATTTGTAAGGTTTTTAGAGGCTTTATAAAGTGAGAAATGTCTACATTATACCATTAGTTTTGCATTTAAAATACCCGACCACAAAGCAGAAAGGATTCATCTCTGAAAGATTTTTCTGATATATCAGCAGTGGCATTGACTAAATCCCATTTTAGTTTTGTTTGTGCCAGGATGCATAATTTTCTCAGCTATTGACACCTGACACCTGACACCTGATGACACCTGAGCCTGAGAGATAGATACACATAGATACACCTTTTCCACAACCTTTGATTGGGACTTTTTAATAGGAAGTAGCTTACTGTGGAGTGAAGCAGCGGGGTGATGGAGGTGCTCGGGCTGCTGAAGAAGCCATGTTGTGGCACCAAGTACTCGTCAGCATCCACAGCGTCCTCCATGCCATCTCCGCTGATCAGGCTGCGGTACAATTTATTTTCTGAAGGACTCGGTAGATGCATGCGATCATCGCCCTGGGATAGAAAATAACATGTAGCTAGTTAGCTTGGTGTACAATGGTTTTATCCAAAGACAAATAAACTGTGACTAAAGATGTGATGTGAAATCCTACCTGAATGACCAGATATCGAGAAGGATCCCGTGCCATTTTTGTAAACTCAGCTATAAGTTCCCGGAAACGTGGTCGGCTGTCCGCATCAATCATCCAACCTGTACACACGCATCAGCAAATATCCTCATTAGACAAGGAAATAATATAAAACTGACATTTGACCTGTAGAATCTGATTCAAAAAGGTATATATCATGTGAATACACTATTAAAAGTGAGTTTCAACAGTCACATTAAAACAGTTACTAAATGAGCCTACTATCACCTAAAGAATATATCTAAGATTAAAAGACTAATGTCACAGCAGGATTTGGAAAAACTTGTCCATGCTTTTATCTTCAGTAGACTCGACTACTGCAATGGTGTCTTCACAGGTCTCACTAAAAAATCTATTAGGAAGCTGCAGCTGATTCAGAACGCTGCTGCTCGAGTCCTCACTAACACTAAGAAAGTGGATCACATCACTCCTGTTCTGAAGTCTTTACACTGGCTTCCTGTGTGTCAAAGAATAGATTTCTAAATACTGCTGCTGGTTTATAAAGCACTGAATGGTTTAGGCCCAAAATACATTTCTGACCTCCTGCTAAATTATGAACCATCCAGATCTCTCAGGTCTTCAGGGACTGGTCAGCTTTCTGTCCCCAGAGTCAGAACTAAACATGGTAAAGCAGCATTCAGTTATTATGCTCCAAATATCTGGAACAAACTCCCAGAAACCTGCAGGTCCGCTGCAACTCTGACTACTTTTAAATCCAGGCTGAAGACTTTTCTTTTTGTCGCTGCTTTTAATTGAACTATTCATATCTTAGACTGCACTGTAACTTTTATCCATGTACTTTTTTCTTTTAATGTTTAATTGACTGCCATGTATTTTTTTCTTTTAATGTTTATTTTATTAGCTTTTCTTTTTAATGACTGATTTTAAATGCCATTTTCTTAATCTCTTTCATTTTTTGTAAAGCACTTTGAATTGCCTTGTGTTGAAAAGTGCTATATAAATAAACTTGCCTTGCCTTGCCTTGCCTTAAACAATGGTTTTAAACATAGCCCATTACACTTACATTTCACCATGATCATGTAGACGTCGATGGTACAGATTGGAGGTTGAGGTAGTCGCTCGCCTTTCTCCAGGACCCCGGCTATTTCATTGGCTGGAATCCCATCATACGGTTTGCTCCCAAATGTCATCAGCTCCCAAACTGTTACGCCTACAGAGAGGAGGACAGTTGGTATATGTCAGTGTGTTGAGATGTCATTCACTTTGTATGGCACCCGATAAAAGAGAGAAAATGAGAATGACAGGATGCAAGCTTCCCAAATATCACACAGAATCAAAATAACTATGTTGACAAATTGGCTCTGCTTGCAGGAGTGGGAGTTAGCAGGATGCATATCTGTGTTGGAGGAACTGAGGAAGGGGGAAAAGGAGGAAAGGAAGCTTGTCACTTCTGCCAGGATCTGTTGATGCTTTCGCCATATTGAGCGGAAGGCATCATCAAAACCCTCGGGGAAAGAAGATTTGGAGGCTGACTCCAAAGCTGTTCAGTGTGTTGGCACCTGTGCTGCTGGTGCTGGAAGAAATACTAACGTGGGTTGTGGCAACAATCCCTTCTGTTCTGTTATTGTCCATTTGAGACTGCTGCTGTGTAGGTGTGTTACCTGCGTCCTAAAACTCACAGATGCTATCAAGATGTTCTCAATTTCTGTTTTGAAATGTTGACAGATCCAAAAACAACATCCTAGCTTCAATACTGCCTTTGCTGTTTAAGCTCTTTATTTGGCAATGAATAAATATTTCTCCAGTGAGACTGTCACCAAAACTCAGGAGTATAGAAGCACAGCTGTTTTATATATCTGAAGTTTCACAACGACCCGAGCTCCGTCTGCATCACAAGCAGTGTTAATGCCTCACTGGGTTAGAGGCAGAGCATGTGTTCTCCACGTAAAGACTCACCATAACTCCATACGTCACTCTGGTGTGTGTATGTTCGGTTCTGGATAGATTCAAGAGCCATCCATTTTATTGGTACCTGCAGAACAAAACAAAGTGACGTTATATTTTTCATCTGCCACCTTCCAAAAAGGCTATAATAATATAAAAATGCCCCCCTAATGTGCCTTTGATTACATTTGGACAATAGACTTCACTAGATCATTAACATTAAAAAAAATGCTGTTATGAATACAGCACGGTGCTGCATCAGATTATTTTTGCTGGCAAGATTAATGCCATCAATTCATTAGTAGAAGGAATTGTTGTTGAACTGAAATCAATCACTGTCTATAACACATACTACAAGTAACTACACTGTCACCTAGTGGTGGTGAATTGCAAGGCAAGGCAAGGCAAGGCAAGTTTATTTATATAGCACTTTTCAACACAAGGCAATTCAAAGTGCTTTACAAAAAATGAAAGAGATTAAGAAAATGGCATTTAAAATCAGTCATTAAAAAGAAAAGCTAATAACATAAACATTAAAAGAAAAAAGTACATGGATAAAAGTTACAGTGCAGTCTAAGATATGAATAGTTCAATTAAAAGCAGCGACAAAAAGAAAAGTCTTCAGCCTGGATTTAAAAGTAGTCAGAGTTGCAGCGGACCTGCAGGTTTCTGGGAGTTTGTTCCAGATATTTGGAGCATAATAACTGAACGCTGCTTTACCATGTTTAGTTCTGACTCTGGGGACAGAAAGTCTAACATACAAAAATCCCCTTTTTATCTGGACATAATAGATTTCAATTGTAGCAATGGATTTGATTAGTTTGTGTCACAAAATACAGCAAAATAATACAAATATTTGGGATGTATGATAATATTGTGAAACCATTACATTATTGACGCTACAGAATGTCTATAATGTAGGTACCGCTGTATTTACAAACTAACACACACTACATATTTTCTTTGTGGAAAATATTGCTTTCAGTCTCACAAAGAAACATCTTTAAGAGAAGGAACATTTCTGTTGTCATGTCTCTTCTCTGTGACAGAGCTTTTACAATAGCTACAATCTAGAGCAAAACTACAAATGTGTAATATACAATTTTTCACAGCACTCCTTTTTGTGGATGCATTACATTTTTTTGGAAATTATTATGGCAGACAGACACCGACCTTTCCCCCATCTGCATGGTACTCTTTCTCGTCTGCGTTGAGGAGTTTGGCCAGACCAAAGTCGGTGATCTTGACATGTTGAGGAGTTTTCACCAAAACATTTCTCGCTGCCAAGTCACGGTGTACTAAGCGGCGCTCCTCCAGGTAGTTCATACCCTTTAGTCAAACAAACGATAGAGTACAAGTTGTTACATAAGCGCAGTTCTCTTTTTCAAAAGCTGTCTGATATGGCATGTAAACATTGCTTGATCAGACGTGATCCAAGATATAAAAGGGCTCTCTTGATTAACCTGTCATCATAAACAAATACATCATAGCAGTCAACAGTATTTCTTTCTAGCAGTTGCCAAAACAAAACTTGCCCTGCAACAAAAACCACTTATTTCGTTTTTATCATATATGGTAGACATAGAGACGGGATAAACTGTTTTGTGTTTGCAAGTAAAGCTCAATGTAACTTTTTAACAGACCCCCCCCACCCCCTATGTAAGTTGATGCCTTTACAAGCTTTTCTCTCACCTTGGCTATCTGCACACACCAGTTGAGCAGGTACTGGGAGCCAATATTGTCCTTGTTCTCTTTGACATAGTCCAGCAGGCAGCCGTACGGCATCAGCTGAGTGACGAGCTGCACTGTGGAGGTCAGGCAGATGCCGAGCAGACGACACACGTGGGGGTGCTCCACACTGGCCATCACATAAGCCTCCTGTGGGGCACAGTGAGATATTTTTTCATTGAATGCATTATATAAATTGGAAGCAGTCAGGTGAAACTAACAAAAAAAACAACCCCCTTATCTAGATCTAAAAAGGAAACAATTCATATTATTTTAAAAATAGCTACGAATAAATTGTCTGTTTCAGAAATACTTCGCACAGCCGTTTCCATCTTCAATGAAAAAACTGATAGCATAAGAAACATGACATTTGTTTAAATGTCCAGTGTTTGGTGATAAGTGTCTTAGCAGCAGTCATAACCAGCCAAGCATATTTTATGTGGCTCAGCTGCAAGTGGAAACTCTCAGTCACCATAACAGAAAAGCGAATTAAAGAAAGAACCATGGGGATAATCCTCGCAGGCCACCATCAACAGGCTTCCTCCAAACCATGCAAACAGCACTTAAACTTAGCTTTATTAAGGAGAACTCCTGCCTTGAGTACATTAAATGTACCCCAAACATTATCCACAGGACTCTTACAGTACGAACATTGTTCAGTACATAGCCACTTTATTATTAGGAGCCCTGTAATTTAAAAAACACGCCTCTGCCCCCAAGGCAAAAGGTTCAGAGGACGCGTTTGTCTGTTTCAACTTCCAGATGTACAGTGACTGAGAAACATGAGCCAAAATCACAGTATTTAAGATGCACATTCATCAGTTATCATAATGCCGGCTGCTCTCTCAGTGCGGCTACAGATCTACATTCCTTTCCAGAACACCTCTGCCTTGGGTTACAAAGCAACGCCCACCACAGTCCTCCAATGAATTCATCTCATTTCCTTACAGGCCAGTAACAGGTCACTTTGTAGAAACTTGACACGTTCTCTAATACAAAGAAAATAGGAAGTCTTACATTTAAATTAAAGTTGCATGTGCTATGTATTACAGGAGGCCCTTCTATTCATTTGACATCTGGAAGCAATTATTCTCATATTAATCAACTACTTCCGACTTCTGAGCATTATATTTTATTATATTGTGATAATGTGCACAGACTTTTTGACTTAACATTTCTTCTCCTACCAGTAGCACACACTGTAGTATTCTTGGAAATGTATTTTTAAATGAATGGCTGTTTTGGTTCTGACTCAGTATTACAGTAAGCGTAGAGTTACAAAATGTACCACATGAATCAGTACACCTACGTCCAAGATCTCTTTGTTTGCCTTTGGTGAAGTAGCCTCTCTCAAAACCTTGATGGCCACAGGGATCTTCACATCCTCTCCCTCTGGAACCCACAGGCCCTGTATGGACACATTTTGTTATTTTTCAGGCTTTATTACACTTGAATCATCAACTGAACTCAAGTGCAAACATGCAAATGTACAGTAAAATGTACAAACAGTGACGCTCATGTATTGCTCAAATTAAACCCTGCCAGGAGTGGGAAAAGCACATTTACTCAATAACTGAGCTTTACTTTAAGGTACATCTATTTATGCTACTTTCATCTTTCATTTCAGTGTACTATAATACTTTTGACTCCACTTCATGTAGTTGACCTAAATAAAGTAATACAATCATACGTAATATTCAACAGCGACTCGCCCCAAATGGCTTAATTACTTTTAAAACCTCAAACTACATTATCATGCTATCTTTTATGATATTCTACTTAAGAAAATGAATGAATGCAGAACTATGAATTCAAATTAAAAGAGTGCGAAATTGGTAGTTTGACTTCTTCCAACACTGACTATCTTTAACTAAATGCCTAGTCCTTATTCCAACCTTTTTCCTATAACCAAATCTTAACACTCAAATAGCCATTTGAATGTCCTTACTTTACAAATTGTCCCTCAAGGTCTAAAACTGAAATGGCTCTTAATCATTAAAAAGCTCACGCACTCACTTGTTTTTGTACTGAATATTGGGTTTATTTCAATGTTCCCTCTGCAGATTTACCCAAAGATTAACCTTAAATCAACCCTAAAAGAAAACTTAGTAGAGATCAATCTTTTGTCTCTGTGTGACAAGTTAGTCCCCACAATGTCACTGTGTAAACACATATCCTGATGAGATTAATAAGTATATGTACACTGAGTGGAGTCACTCATGCATGATCTGGCAAGTTAGAAATGTGTCTTTTAATTAAAAAATTGACAACAGATGTAGATGAGCGAAAACAGTGACGGGTGTTGGTTATGTAAACTTGGCACATGCAGAACTGCTCGGCTCCAGCTCTAATAAAGCTTGACGCTGGTGCCGAATTTTGACAAAAAGGTGATTGGAGACAAAAACCAGCATGAAAAGTGTTATTACCTTGTAAACTGTACCAAAGGCTCCTGAGCCCAGCACTTTGAGTTTCTTGAATTCGGGTTCCTTCAGGATTCGCAACAGAGCCTGGTTTGGTGCTTCTCCACTAGGAGTTAGGGGTTCAACCAACTGGAAAGGAAGGATATACAGTCTCACAAACAGCAATAGGGAGTCTTTAAACAAAAATTAAACATTGAGAAAAGTCCCATACTGTATATATCATTTGAAACAGATGCCTGCACTTGCCCTTACAAGCAAAGGACGATGGGTAAAAATAACCGTCTCAGCATAAATCAGGCTTGTTTGACTGTAAATGATCAAAGCTGCTCCTCTCGACAGCTTGATGTCTCTACAAGAGTGGTGACTCAGTCCCCTCATCTCACCTCTCTCTCTTGCAGAAGTCTGCGCATCGTTCTCTTCCTCTTGATGTGGCGTCGGCGCATCAACACAAACACAGACAGGCCTGCAATAAGAACAGCCAGCAGCCCACCGACAACACCAGCCGCGATCATGGAGAGGCCAGAGCTGCCGAGAGACAGGTGGGAGCTCATTTAACAACGCAGGGAAAACAGAGCACATTTACAAATTCAATAAACAAGGAGAGAAGGAGAGATGAGAGATGAGAATGCCTAACTTAGTTTATCCTTCAGCATCAGTGTTACTATATTTACTCACCTTTTATTCTGGCAGCCTTGAAGACCAGGCCCACTGCAACTGTAAAGAAATCAATGCAAAAAAGTTTGAATATATACTATCATTTCTATTTCACACTGCAGAATCACCGGGTCATTATGAGTCCATTGTTTACGATATGATGCTAAAACAATCCTTGAAAGGCTTTGCAATCAGTCTCCACACGTTTTTTTGTATCCCTGCCAGCCAAATTATTTTTCTTAACCAGTGTTGGGCAAGTTACTTCCAAAATGTAATAGATTACATATTACTTATTACTGTCTTTTGAAAGTAATACGTTACATTATATTACTGTCTCTGAAATGTAATGAGTTACACTACTTTTATATTACTTTTGAGTTACTTTCACCAAAATAACCGCAAAAGAATGGCTAGGTATTTTAAATGCTGAAATGTAGTTAAGTGCAGCTCATTATACATCCAGTGAAGGGCAATGTGGTATAGCATAACCACTGTGTAGGCCATTAAGGCTACTAACAACTTGTATTACACAGCTTAGTTGAATACTCGATTCTGATGGTAAATTCTTAACATGTGACATGTTGTTAATACAGTCGTACAGACCACTGTCAAGGACTATAAACTATAATGAAGGTTGCTAAGGAGGATCAAGAAAGAGAAAGGAAAAGAGGTTAAAAGACGGAGCGCTGGACGTCAGATAAATCACCAGAAGAAGGCAGACAGGAAGTAAACAATAACAGGACACGGAATGGGCTCTGTAGTTTGTTTAGTATATGGCCGTGTACAGGCCCGGTTCCAGAACAAAATGACTCAGGGTGCCTCTGAGATTACAGGGGGTGCAGAGCAGTAGTAGGTTTACATGAGCAATAGTGGCCGGCAACAGCAATGAAAAATAGCATTGAGGTTATGGTCCCCAATGAACAGATTATGGCATTTGTTATGTTTTAAAACCAAGCAAGTCAGAACATTTCAAGTGTGGTAAAAGTGCAATCCTGAAATATTTGGACTGTGGCAAGGAAAAGCACAAAAGCTTAAAAACTGTGCTGATAAAACAAATGAGAACATATTGTAAAGCAAGGCAAATATTATTTGAACCAGCTCATGGTTTGAAATGGCAAACATTGAAAAGCAAAAGTATTATTAAAACCATGTACTAAATCATCACCTTGGTCCCATCATATACTCTGGGAAGAGAATATTTACTGTGCTTGAAAACTGGCATCACATCATCATGTGAGGTTGACTTTGTGACCTGGAGAACATTTCAGCTGCAACATTAGCTCGTTGATAAGCTTGGGATATGAGATCTTTTTGTAGCCATTCGTGGTGAAGGCATCTGTGCTATTGTATGCATTATTTTTGACCCAACATTTCTACAGGCATGGCAGAATATGGCTCTATGTTCACATGAATATTCTAGCCATTGTCTATTTTTATACCACGAGCTGCAAAATGACCGCCTTACCCCACTGTACAGGCGGGTACTTGTTTAGATATACCTGGGCAGGCTCTGTTTTGCCGTGGTCTCGTGGTCTCCTGGCACCTGCGGGCCGCAGAGGGGCGGCGTAGTTTCGGGCGACGAAGACTGCTGCTCCGGGGGCGAGTCAGGCGGGAGTAAGCTAGTGTCCACAACGGAGGGTAACGTGATGTCCCCATCCGACCTGTTTCTACTGTCTGCAGTAGATGCAGTGTTGCTGGCGTTTAGTGATGGTTGCTTTAACCATTTTCGTATAAATAATTATCCACAGATGTGTGTCATTGCTGTGGAAGCACTTTGGAAATGATGCACACGCAGCGGAGCAGGTCACGCGCACCTGACACAATTTGTTGTTTGTATTTTTCGCTCCGCTCTGTTTTTTGAATAGAGGGTGCATAACATTTAACTGGGGGTGCAATGCATGCCAATGCACCCCCGAATATCCCGATGCGAAGCCTGAAGGGTAAACACACCAGGTTTACTAATCTACCCACACAATTTGTCTCTGGTGTCGGAATGTCTCGCTATGTTAGTACATTCTTAAAAAACAAAACACCATTTAATTTCGGGTTAAAATGTGTTGTAACTGCGTTACTGAGCATTGTAACGGGTAATATATTGCCCAAATTTCATTAGTAATGCGTTACATTACTTCGTTACAGCAAAAAGTAATATATTACTGTAACTCCCTTACTTTTGTAACGCGTTACACCCAACACTGTTCCTAACACATTTAATCGATTGTGTGCAAAAAAGACGACTTCTGCCAGGAAAAGCCTCCAAGCTCTCTGCAATTTCCTACAAGACTAAATACCAAGAATGCATCAATAACTGGGGTCCATTGAGGTCAGTTCCCAACCCTTAGGGGTGAGGTGGTTTTCTTGAAGTATCTTTGTAATTAAAAAATGTTATCATTTCATATTCCAGCTATTCCTCAAAAAACATGTTTTGGATATCATGCCATTCACATTTTAAATGTACATTTTAAGAAATTGTAGTTTTTGTATTACTACCCCAAGCTTCCATAAGTGGGTCAAAAATGCATTTTCTATGGAATCCTATGGGAACCTTTGATTCTTATCACCTGTGTATGTCAGGAATACATTCACTGTAGACCACACAGACTACATCACAAGTGACACCTCTCAGGAAGATTATTTTACACAGCAAGATCTGATACCTGTCAGAATACTGTGAGGGTCTCAGAATAGTGGAGATCTTTGGGACAATATGTTCAAAACGTTTTTTTGAAAATGTAAAAAAATGTCTAAAATTATAAATTGTGAAAAATGTAATATAAGATATTTCTAATGTGAACCAAAATATAATACTAAATATTATACAAGTCATTTCTCTTAACCAAAATGACAAAAATGGCATAAAAACACATATTATTCTAATACGGGTCCTTTTAGACCCACTTATGGAAGAGTGTAGGGTTGCAAAATTCCGGGAATTTTAAAAGATGGAAACTTTCCACGGGAATTAACGGGAATAAACGGGAATTTATGGGAATTTTCTCAACAAGGCTGGACAGTGACACTGCAGAGGAAGACTCAGAGTGTGATGTTGATGAGGCCCAGGAAGAGCCCGTTGACTGAAAGGGTTTAGCCAAAATGCAGAGGATCGCTTGAAGGAAGATTTGCTTTTGTTTTATGGAACTTTGTGGAGGGAGAGGGCTCTTTTCATTTAACATTTTGAATGGGACTTTGTGGGGATTTTTGGATGGGGGGTGCATTTTTGTTAATTTTTTAATGAGTGGGGTTGGGGGGGATGAGTAATATTTAACTCAACATTCCTGTCTTCGTTCTTCAATGAAACAAATAATTGCTCAATCAAATAATTAAAACTTCTTCTGTTCTACTTTTAAAAAATAAATAATAATCTGTTGAAATGTCATGTTTTTTGTTTAATTTTGCATCGAATATCTCCAAAATTCCCCAGCTTAACTTCCCATGGAAACTTTCCGGAAATGTACCGGAAATGTTTCGCCCCTTTGCAACCCTAGTAGGGTCCAGTCACTCGTGCATCTAAGAGTTACATGTAGTGCAATTTTGTATTTATAAAACACTACACTAGTCAAAACACAAGTTGTGGAAATCTTCGTCATATTTTACTTGATAAAAGGTTGTACAATATGGTTACATAAGCCAATCAACACAGGTTTGGTTGAAACAATATCCAAGATAACCATTAACCACACACCACCATGGCTGAAAGTTGATAGTCAGTGAACATAACATCTGCTTTCAGTTCTGTAAAAGTTAGTTTTGTTCGGTTATATGATGCAGTGCAGACCTCTATCCATTGCAAACAAATGGAAACCAACGAGCATCTAGAAAGCTATACAATTATGATATGCTTTAGAAAAAGAGCTTAAGTAATACATGTAATGATGTGTAAAATGTTAAGTAAATGGGAAAACTAGAAAATGTACTATAAGCTTCATTAACTTCCCCTCCTAAATTGTCAATTTCATCACTAATCTCAGCAAAAATGTCTTGATATTAGGAGCCAATTTCTCTACAATTTGTGCCAGCAGCACCACAGCTGACCCTTCTGGATCGGATTAAGTTACTGCATCAACATTACGACAGACAAATGTTTGCAACACAGATAAATGCAGTGCCAGTTCTCATCTGGGCTGCAGGAAGTCGTTACCCCTGAGTGCAGTTTTTGTGGCAGAGCTTGCACACTTTCATCTCGTCTGCGTATTTCCACACCAGCATGTCGTCCTCCCCTGGCACGCCTTGTGGACACCGAGGAACACAGAACAGGCCATCCTGGTAGTTGGCACACTTAGTACAGTTTCCAGATCCCTGAAAGACAAAGAGAAACCTTGAGATGTTTACAACTCCCTTGAGGAGAGGAGTAAATATTATGTAAACTGCCCTGTCTCATAATAATAATTTCTCAAAGCTAGATGCGCACATCTTCCTCATAAAAATGCAAATGTTTGACAATAAAAACCCACCCAGAATTTGTGGACTTACTTTATGCAAGCACAACATTGTTGCAACAAAGCAATACTTTTCTTTCAAACGGTCTACTTCTCTTGTCAATAATAAAACCCTACATTCCCTACAGTTATTTTCAACCAACCCAAAAAGGGGTTGGAACTTGTTTTCATTCAAAGAAGAGATTATGGGCATTCAGAAGTAGACTGTGCTCCAGCTAGATCAAACAGCCACACCCCTCATCCCAAACACAACACGTCTTGTGGCTGCACTGCATTATGTAAGGGATAATGTGCAGCAACGCGGTCATTATGGGGAAAAGAACACCGACAGGCTGATCAGGAGCCCGACGCGAAGCGGAGGGATCTAGATCGGCATGAATGTGTTCTTTTCCCCATAATGACCAAGTTGCTGCACATTATCCCGCTTATTACATGGCCACATTCTCAACAAAGTAACATTATGAATCCCAATATTAATTGAAATGCTTTTATGGATTTAGAAAATTATTTTATTGATTTAAAAAATAGTTGTATTGATTTAAATTGACATGCATCCGCTAAGAAAAATAGTCCGTTGTTACCGTTTGAACTAACGTAGCAACGGCAGGAACTGTTTCGATAGCGTTTTTGAGGAGCTTTTTGATTACAGATTTGAAAACATCGCTGCTTGCTTTAAAAGTAGCACAATTCATGATGTCAAACCTTGGAAAATATCTAGATATCTCTGCCCTAATGCCAAAGGAACTGCACACTGAATATGTGTCGCCGTTTGATGTCTATGTCTGGACCGCTGCGTAAAAAGGAGGGTTTCTGCCCGTTACTTCTCCGCTGTTTTCTTGTCCCTCTTGTCTTTTTCTTTTCTTCACTGGGGACTCATCAGCCACTAACCATTACTCCAAATTACTGTGCTCTCCAAATATATTAAAATTAATGTTAAAATCCTCCATGTTGCTATCACACGACAGCGGAAAACTAAAGACAATCAGACAGCTTGCTTTTCAAACTGTTACATTTGAAAAACAGTTAGAGCGTCTCTTGTCAGTTTGAAAAGCCAACGGCAGGAACTGCTTGCGTTTTTGAGGAGCTTTTTGATTACAGATTTGAAAACATCGCTGCTTGCTTTAAAAGTAGCACAATTAATTATGTCAAACCTTGGAAAGTATCTAGATATCCCTGCCCTAATGCCAAAGTAACTGCACACTGAATATGTGTTGCCGTTTGATGTCTATGTCTGGACCGCTGCGTAAAAAGGAGGGTTTCTGCCCGTTACTTCTGCGCTGTTTTTCATGGCCCAACGGTATACAGTTAAATCGACCGGACTTCTTTCTGAAGATGTGAGCGTCCTTAACAACGGTCAATAAGTCCTTGACAGCGGTCTGTCTGTTCGGTATTAACAACGTGTCACGTGTTCTGAATTGACCAATCAGAATCGAGTATTCAACTAAGCCATGTAATAAGGTCTAATAAAGCTGCTGTTGATGGAGAAACATCCAGCCATGGAATTCATGCTACGTAATTGTTCATTTGTGGTTCTCTTTGAATCTGGACGACTGACATTTACTGAGGACATTTGAGATGAATAGATAATGTTCACCAAACTTTTCTACAGTAAAGTTTCTGCATAATGTTTGTGTTCAGTTGTGTCAAACGTACCGGAGTACTGCAGGTCGCGCTCCCATTCATGGGATGACACTCAGGGTGACACTCGATGCAGGTTGTATTCACCGCAGTCTCTCGCAGCTCTCTGCAAAAACAAAAACAAAGCTGACACACTCTCACCACTGGCACGCCTAGTTTTAAGTTACATGTAATCCCTTTTTTGAGGGCACTAGTTCAATTGTAAGCATGTCAAGATTAAATGTTTGACAGAGATCTGCAAAAATCAACAGATTTGAGTAAATGTGCCATTTCAGCTACAGTGTTTGTCTTCTGTCTTCTGGAGGTTTAATTTAAAATACCTTGGATCGTATTTGCTCTTTGAAATTGATTCAATAACAAATCCCCAGTGTCTAGTCTGGAAATGCTTGTGGTATGAAAATGGACTTTGAAGGAGTTAACTGTAAAGTGCACGGATCTGATGTTCAGACGGTTTGTTTATCTAACGTAAGAAACTCTGCATTTCAGAGCTTAAAAGGCATTAAACTCCCTTACCCCTCCAGGATGTTGCAGGAGTCAACACAGCGCCCAGCTCGGTTGTAATCTCGACAGGCAAAACACATGTCAGGGCCGGGACCCCAGCAGCCGTCCGCGGTACACTTCCTGTCGCAAGTGTTGTTTAACAGGGCTGAAAACAAACAAACAATCTCAAGGATCTTTCCCGTATGATTACCCAATTTTGTGATTAGACTTCATTAATTGAATCTGGTTGGTGCATTGCGTAATCAGAAGTTACACATCAACGAAGAGGATCTGGCTGAATTTGTTGTGGGAAACCAATTTCAATGTACCACATGTGGCAGCATCAGCATCTTCCTCTATGGTGGCAGTCTGGCTTTCTGATTTGAAGAGCCTCTTCCAGTGGCTTTTGTTGGTGTAGCACAGGTTTTTGTTCTTAAAGATGACCACGTCTCCATCGCTGATTTCTTTTAGGGAACGAAGGCCCAAGTGGTTGATAGTGAGCTGAGCTATCATCAAACTACGGCTACCACTACCAAGGATAAAATAGTGGAGCAGGAAGAGGAGGGAAAAAAAGGAAAGATTTTATGACAGCCTTGAATAATCCTCAACGCTTGATTCATTTCTGGTGATCTAAAGGATGTGAATCTACATGGGGGATCTTTACAAGGAACATACCGTTTAGTTCTTCCTCGAACGATCTCCAAATTCTCAAAAGGACTGAGTGAGCTCATGCTATCTGGCCACGTTTGGATCAACAAGTATCCTGAAGCAACACATGGATCGTTAATTGTTAAACTGTTTCATGTGTATTTAAGTTGTGATGCATTACTCATTCCTTATGTAGTCTTACCAGTTATTTCCTTAACCGTCTTAAACACTTCAAGCTGGGAATGCTCCATCTTTGGTGTTTTGGTAAATGGATCCCTACAAATAATGATAATGTAAATGTTTTACATCATTGTTAAAGGTAAAAGGTAATTTATTGCAGTTGATATAGTTGGCATACACAGGCATACAGGCTGTAACACTGTTTACTGTCCTTAACTTACCCATGAATTGATGTGTGGATGATAGCAATGTTGCCATTGATTTTCGTGCAGTTTTTAAATGAGTCAATGTTGGTGGCATTGATAGAAATGATGTGAGTCAGGTCTCCTATTCCAAGTCCATTACACACTGTAAACAATAACAAAACAACATCAGTTAAGAAACTTTTTAAGAGTTCTTGACTTTACTCTCATTTTGGTATTAGGTTAAACCAAACTGAGCATGGCATTTTAGACAAACTGTGTTGGAAAAACTAGTAGATTTCAGAACCTTAACTTCACTACAAGAATCAATATAATGATATTATAAAGTAAAAGTACCAATTATTGAAAGCAAATTGTAAAGTATAACAACTAAAAGTCCATTCATTATAGCAGCAGTGTGTTTATATAAGTATGTATTGGATCATAGCTAGTGTTTCAGTAATATGAAAGTTTCATTATCATATTGTAGTTGGTGCCTCAAAAATGTCCCCAGGTTGCAGAGTGATAGTTTGAGGCCCCACCTTTTGGGCACAGTCCAACACATTTGGCGCAACTCCTGATTCCTCCCTCGTCCACCTCGTATGTGTTAGCACTGCACGTCCGGACACACGATCCATGATCCGTTACAACATAGTTATCTGGAATCATTCCAAAACACAAGCTGTTGACTTCATAATCATTTTATGTTTAATGTTTATAGTATGAATGACATCAAAACCAATCCTCTCTCGCACAAGTTTGTATCAAAAGCACAACTATAGGTACATAATAATGCTGGGCCTTACAGTAAACACTGAGTAACACTAGAACAGACCTGTGTAAGTTAAACTGAGAAAGAACAGTTGTTGCATTAACACGCCCTGCAACTTAATCATTTTCTTTTTCGTGTTTCTAAAGTTTATAATTAAACTTGGACAAAGTGTAACCCTGAAGGACAACCTGGGCCCTTGTTCAGCATACCTCAATGTGGAAGAGCTCATAATCATGCATGATGTGTTTCATACTGCCTAGTGAAGTCTACTAGTTTTACTTGGATTGAATGACTGTCAAGCAAACATCTATAGCAATGATGTTATATCACTGTATAGTATGTTTAAGTAATGTATTAGCAATCGTGGCTAAAAATAAAAAACAAAAATAATAAGTTTCATAATCATACAGAGCCCCAAAAGGTTCATGGAGAGAAAAAAAAGTATCTTGTGCGCACGAGAAAGTATTTTGTTACCGATGCACCAAGTAGGAAGTGGAGCACAGAGGAGACAACCGTTTCATTGCAGACTGTTATGTTTATGTGGAGAAATGGCAGTGCATACATTATTTGAGATATATTTCAAACTCGGACTTCATTTAGGGACATTTTGGCCAGGGGTTTAGAGCTATTTGTTTAAGCACCGGATTAGCAAAACAGAAAAGTCTGTAAACCAGTCTGCTTTGATCTATGAATTCATGTCCGTGACTCTCACAGTATCTGCTGCCCACAGCTGTTTTATAGAAGGAAAACCTCCTTCACTTTATGAAATATCTGCGGCACCAGTGGCCTGTACTACGAAGCAGGATTTGCTATTTACTATTCATTCATGAAGTATGACGCTGCGCTGTCAGCACGCTTCTCCATGTTTGTGATTGGTCAAATGTTGCTAACCCCGTCCCTTTCACATGAACGCGCTCTCAGCCGGACAGAGAAACCCTGGTTGATTTACTGAGTTGATAACCAGCTTCGTAGGACCGCTTAGCGACCTCGCGTTTGTTAGGGTTAGTTAAGCCGGGTAACTCAAACATATCCAGGGTCTGTTGAACTGGTTTTGTCATACAGGGCACTGGAGGCAGTAACGTGTAACTCAGCAGAATCTGAGAAGAGCAGCACCAGCTGCAAAGAGCTGTGCCTTTTACTGTTTACTTGACAGCGTTTCCCTTCATTAGAACCACTGAATAGAGATCGAGGCTGCTACGTTTAACCACACACACATCGAACTGCCCGATTATTCCCCCTATTACTCGTTTTATGAAGGAGATGTCCAGTCACCAGGGCGCATGATGTGTGTGTGTTTGTGCTCAGCTCCGCTCTGTGTGTGTGTGTTTTGTGTGTTTGTTCGACACCGGCATTTGTTTTCAAATGACCATGAACAGTAATTTACACACATCTGGTTCTCCATCGTTATATGTGTATTCCCAAGTGAAAGAAATTAGTTTAATCTTCATCTCGATGTAGTGCTATAGTCCTGCCGGAGTGCACCCGAACAAATGAACGACACACACACACACACACAACACACACACACACACACACACACACACACACACACACACACACACACACACACACACACACACACACACACACACACACACACACACACACACACACACACACACACACACACACACACACACGCAGTTCGATGTGTTTTACTATAAGAAAGTATATCTCGTGCGCACAAATTAATAAAACGTGGCCTCGTTTTATACATTTTTCTCTCTATGAACCCTATGAAGAAGGAATAAAATATGGAATAAAAATCGGCAGTAATACAAAATATTGTTGTTGTGCATTGATGTAATGCATTTTCTCTGTTTATCCAATCTTACGTGGGCAGCTCTTGACGCAGGTGGCCCCAAAGTTGTACTTCCCATGTGGGTTGGGTACCAGCTGGTGCAGGTTGGGGTCGTAGCGCATGAGGCCTGGGCAGGAGTCTTTACACACCCCATCGTCCTGGAAGTCCCGACAGGCCTGCAGCACAAACAAGAGTCATCCAGTACACAGGGACCATAACAGAGCCTCTCTCTAATGATAACACTGCATTCCTCCACAGCCACAGCTTAATCCTCAGGGCTGCACACAGAGAGAGAGCAGACTCGAGGCACTGCCAAATGAAAGATTTATTCAGCAGTTATGTGTCTCATTGTTATTGGAACCAATAACAATATGTGTGATCATAAAAACAGATGAGTGAGGGCTTTGTTTGGTTGAACGTCTCTCTTCCAGATTAATTGCAGAGGTATTAAAGACACTATTTTGTTGTTTAAGTTTGTATCTTCCCAATGTCCTTTATGATATCATTACGCTTGTGCCCCATGTGAAGGTGTCTTTCTCTCACCAGACAGTCGTTGGGCCGCGGTCCTGTGCAGCCCGCAGCACAATGCTCATTACAGCAGTCTCCGGGGGAAGGGCCTTTGCATCTCTTAGAGCACTGCTCTGCACAGTGCAGCTTTGTGACTGGAAATAAAACAGGACACAGTCATTGGAATGACCTGTAGCAAGTGTTCTTCTATTTATGTTTGATGTTGACATTCTGCATGTACAAGTTATGGCTAAAACAATAGAGAATGTTAGCTAACTTGTTCTTACTTGGTGTTGTTGGTTTGCAGGAAACAGTTTAATAAATGACCAAGTAATATAAATCATTAAGACTCAGTGTTTCTCAAAAGTAGACATGCAAAACAGTTTGTAGTGTTTCACTTCACCAAACATGTTTTTCCAGGGTAAATAAATCACAAAATGATACTCACACGTCTGACAGTTTTGATCACCGGGTGCCCAGCATGAGCCGTTAAAGCAGCTTGAGTCGCATCTTTTTTTGCCTTTATAAAAGCAAACCACAAGAAAGTGTTTAAAATGTGAACCTCACATCCTTCAACTTGTTTAACAATATACAAATCATTTTATATAACATCTGTGCAGTCTTTTGCCCTGCGCTGTTAATGTTTTACTTACTACAATGCGAAGGGCTGATGTCCGATGGCAGCACCATTTTGGGTTTGTTATCACCGTTGACAATGTCATACCACTGTATCGTTTCCACATTGCAGGGCTGGTTATTCACAAACGTTACACCTCCTTTAAGAATTTCTGCAAAAGAAAATGCCACGTTAATTTGATAAAAATACAGAATTGATTTGATTGATATTTTTACAGTAATTCTGTTTAAGAGGACTAAAGGGTTCCACCCCTTGATCTGATGATGGGGTGAACACCGTCCATCTTCACGCCTCGAAATCATCGAGGCGCTTTTACAAGTACACATTAGTATCATACATGTACTGTGGACATTACCCACAGGAGCAAATCCGGGTGAA
Organism: Gymnodraco acuticeps; assembly: GCF_902827175.1. Lineage (NCBI taxonomy): Eukaryota > Metazoa > Chordata > Actinopteri > Perciformes > Bathydraconidae > Gymnodraco > Gymnodraco acuticeps. Next base: position 402,272 of record NW_022990941.1, read on the forward strand.
GTGTCTTGCCCAAGGACACAACGGCCTGACGCAGTGGCGGAAGGAGCGGGTTTCGAACTGGAGTTCCCCAGCACCCCCCTTGATCTGATGATCAGATGCACAGACCACTGCGCCACCCGTCCCTGTGGGTATTGTCCACAGTGGTGACCATTGCATGTATGATATGTGTAATGTGTATTTGTAAAAGCGCTTTGAGCATCTGGAAAAGCGCTATAATAAATGTAAGGAATTATTATTATTATTAAAGCAATGGAGAGGTGTACTGACCTGTGAGGCTGGTGAGAAGAAGTGTCTGGGTGGCATTACCGGTTTTCTTGTCATAATTGGACAGAACAGCGAGGCCAAACGATCCGTCGAAGAGCGAATGACCTCGAATGATGCGCAGATTCTGCAGAGGAATCTCCTCCGCTGTGTTGAGGGCTATCAGCACATAGCCGCCCACTTCTTCAATTGACTGTGGAGAAATACAAATGGGAACCTTGTTGAAAACTGAAGTAGCTCAATTGCAAAGTCAAGGATTCCCCAAGCATAGAATGAAAATAAAAGTAAAAAACTGAACCTTGGTGAATGCTATTTCCTGTATTCTTATCAACCTTACAAAAGAATATGGAACAATTGGTCATCCAAAAATAATGGAGAAATACATGTTGAAATGCATGTCAATTTCTGATTATTTATTACAAGTGTACGCATGCAACTACATTTAGTTGTATTGAATCGATGTGCAGTTTAGAGCAGTATGTAGCTTAATAGTCAAAACCTAGGGTAAAGAGTGCCAGGAAATAAGTCCATTTTACTAACACTTATTGCAGTGAGTGTAAAGGAAATTGATGTGACTATCAGCAAATCAGCATTTTATTGATTCAAAGCTTCTCTGATCTGAGAAATGTATCAAAAACAAAATTGGGTGGACAAAAATAGGATTTTAAAAAGTGAGCAGGAAGCCCCTTCCCTACTAGGGACCATTGGGACTACTGCATGATATCTGTTGACTGTAAGCTTTGTGTGTGTAAGCTTGCATGTGAGTATGCTTGTCCCTTGCCGGTACAGTGTTCACAGCGTCATGAACAAACTGAATCATCTGTCACTGCGGACTTACTCTCCACTGATTTTAATTATCTGTACTGAAGCGATGAGAGCAGTGAGCAGCCTGCAAAGATACAGGATAAATTGTCTGGCAAACTGGATTAAGACCACCAAAGAGATGATAGGAAACTTCTCCCATCTGTTATGTGCCTGTTTGGCCTCCACTGCTAACAGAGTACAGGCTTTACCGTGAGAAAGGACAGGTTACGGTGACCCTCCATGTGGGTGACCTCCAGGTTTTCCAAGACGACAGTGCAGTTGCTGTAAGTCTTCACCATGTTCAGGTAGTGGTCCTCTTTGGAACCCAGGAGGTTTAAACGATTTGTGATGCCTTGGCATACTGCAGGAAAAGACAAAAACAAGTGGGAATTTGTTAGATTTATTCAAATTATTCTTGAAACAGATACAAAATGGTTGTAAATCATCCACAAAGCCCACAGTGTCGGTAACATTCACTGCTTATGTAACAACCTGGCTCAATGTATGACTGTCTCGTGTGTCTCTGTTTGTGTGTTTGGTCTGCACAGTCAGAACTTGGCCAACTTTCATGTGAAAATAACCGTTCTGGGTTTCATCTACAATAGGAATCAAATCTCACTAACAAAGCCAGTTCTGGCTCATGAGTCAAAGTGAGTTGGCTGTATTTATACTGGCAAAGGACGGGATATTTCCACTTCTATGTGGCTAGTTAAAACAACCACTGCGACCAGCATCTCCAGGCCTATTGTGTCATTTCGGAGAAATTATTTGGTGTGTCACAGATTCCATGAGATGTGAGTTGGGGGAATTCTAGCTCTCTAAATCCTATAATTGATAACGGCCTCTATAACTTCAGCCGTGTTTTTTGCACATCTGATTTTAGGGCAAGTCCCATACATGACTCTATAACAATTTAAGGCTTAAAACAAAGGCAGATCCATGCACCTTCTTAAACTTTCAGTGCCAATAACAACAAAGCCATACAGATATTCACAGGACTACAATAATTGTAGGCTGATAATGCGGCCTATCTGGCCTTATGCAATAAAGTATTTGGATAAGGAAGACAGTATATCTGATAAGTGCAGGACACACACAAGAGGCTTCTTTTCCTCATGCAGTCTTTAGAATGATAAATGCATGTATTAAGACAGAAACTCGTCTTCCTCTGTTCAGTAGTCTGAGCTGGTCAGACAGGTTCTGACTGGTGTAAAACAAAGAGTCAGCTGGGTGACGCCCCTTCCATAAACACATGCACTCATACATGCAAACACACAAATAATAGGCATATAATTGCTTTTTTTATTTTTTAAGTATTATGGGTTAAGCAATAGGTGGGAAATAGGAAAATATTTGTCCTTCTGTTTATTAGAAATAGTGGTGCTGGAGTAATTTCTCTCGGGTCACATTCCACAACGTGTCTGCTCTTGACTGCAAAGAAAGGTAAACATGTGCTCCAAACTGTGAAACGCACCTTACCAAACTGTACATAACAGTTAGCTTAGATGTGTTTTCTGATTTGCCAATTGAAAAAAAACTACATAACATCATCTTTTAGCTCAGTCAAACTAGTATCTGAAGACTATTTCTTGGCTTCTCCTCTTCCAAGGTGCATTTTTCTCATGTTGTTGTTTTGAATTCACACAAAACAACATCAATGTTGCACTTAATCAGTGAAAATGAAAAAACAAACATCTGTCTCCCGCCCTGCCTCTTCTTCCTCCTCCTCATTAGCTTGTCCCTGAGGGATCTCCCTGGCAGGAACTCTGCAGTCCAGCAGCCGAATGCCACGGCAACCGAGGCATACTAGCAAAGGCAAGCTGACCGTTTTAATTAGAGGAGCAATGTGGAATGTAATTAGCACCCTAATTATTACACAGACCGAGAAAACATACTGTAATAAACAAAAAGGTTGTCATGAGTGTGAAGCTGTGAATATGAATCAACCTGATTTGGACATTCTGAATGACAGTCTGCTAATAGGGATGCTGATAATGGTAAATAAGTGCGTTGTATCACCATATACTGTACATGTACATATCAGTATCTATGGACATCTTCCAAGCTGCTTCCTGTCTGTTCTGTTAATATTTATGAACAGCCATAAAAGCTGCAGGTGAGTAAAGGTTCAACAAACTTCCTCCAGCAGAGGTTCAGACTTGTGTGGTGCACAAGGAAGAAAAAAGAACAGTTGATTGCTCATGCAAGGCGCAGTATAAAGCCACAGTAAACATTCGCCTCTGTCCACTCTGATTTCATGACTTGGTTGCAGGTGGTAAATGACCACAAACTTACTTCCTCATCAGGCTGCAAACTAGGGCTGCTCAATTAATCGTATTTTAAATCGCAATTACGATTTTGGCTTGCAATGATTATGAAAACAACATAATCTAAATAAAATATACTGTTCAAATTGTTTTCTTACAATAAATGGATGTTTTCAAAGTAAATGGATAATCGTTTTTAATAATCGTGATATCAATTATTGACCCAAATAATCGAGATTATGATTTTTGCCATAATCGAGCAGCCCTACTGCAAACCCATGAGAACGAAACAAGGTCAGGGAGAAGCTACATGGAAGTTATTACCTAAAGATGGCTTCATGGTTCTAGATGGACTTTAATTTTCTTTTAATAACACTTCCTTTAATCGACTCTCATATACAGTATCGGAGATATATGTGTCATAAAAGGTTGCATAACTTGCAAAGCACCTTTCGCAAAGAGACACCTGTGATTAAAATGATGTGCTGAATGGAAGTTACTGTAAATGTTTTTTCCATAACACCTGATTCAATGTTGACTCATGAAATTTACAGAAACACAGCTGAGCTTACTGTTGCTAATGTGCTTAAATGCAAAGGGTAGGGCCTGCAGTGACGTAACTGATACTGTGACAAAGACTAATTAGGGATTGCTTCACTTCCTCCAGCTGTATTTTCGCCACAAAATGTCCAGGAGGTTACTATAGGAGCAAGGAGTGGCAGGTCTGTTATATCTCTTCTTTAGTGCTGTAGGCATGATTGTGTATAAAGGCATGTGTGCAACTCTCTGAGGAGAACAAAATATTCTCTGGATTACACTGCGCTGATCAGCCACCAGTCAGAGCTAAACAAAAGACTCGATAAACCAGATGATTAGTCATCTAAGCTTGTTGAAATGTGCGATTGCATATCACTATTTTCATGTTTACATGGGGACTAGTGTTGGAAGTCAAGGGTGTGTGGGTAGATATTTGTTTCTTGAGGCTATATGATCTGCACAACTACAGAAAAAGAGACTTGCTAAGCCATTAATGTGAGAAAATGTGCTAATTATTTAGGTTTACACTCAAATACCACACTGAAATTGAGAATTCACATGCTACTGATTGCAAGTAAAATCAGTTTTTTTTTCCAGGAGCTGGAAGCTAAGGAGTAATTATCCTACTCGAATCTTACAAAATAATTTTTAATGCTGTTAACCTTTACTTTTGTTGAACATAATAGTAACAGTATTATTATAACCATTGTATTAATCATGTAGGCAATGTTGGCACCAATCTTTAAATGTAAAAACATATTGTCTTTCGACTTTGATGCTATAAAAAACATATAAGACAGAGAAAAGGGGAAAGCAAGTGAAGCAAGGTAATAAACCAAAGTCACAACAGACGTCAAAAGTAAATATTTGAGACACGTTAACTAAATATGGTAAGATCAGATGTACGATATCAATACGAAAACCAACCTATGGTAATATAAATATTAATACAAAATGTGGAGTCTCATACATGTTTGGATGATGCTTTGTAGTTTTCTGGAAATACTGATCGGCCACAAATGCAAACCAAACTTTCTAGGGATACGGCAAAAACTTCTCTAACACATCTAATGGTTTCCTTTCGTACACTGAGACTATACTTGTAAACCATCATGCTTTATAACCTTTTACAGACAGCAGAGATGGTTCTGCCGCGTTCGCTTCCTCTCATTTACTACCTGCAATTCAGTTACGCTGTGTCCAGAGTCTGATAATTACATTATCTGGAAACGTATACATAATTAAAGGGAAGTTACAATGCTAACTGACATGACTTGTTTCTTTCTCTCTCCAAGCCAACAGCATTACGGCAAAGTCTCTTATGTAACTCAATCTGCAGTGTTCCTCCGCTGATAACAAATTGATGCCAAGATTAATTCCCTTATTTAGAAGGTAATTTATGGTTAACCCCCTCATATCCTCTCTGTATTTATGGTTAGAGGGTGCTGATAAGAGGGGGGGTATACAAATTCTGCTGTTATTGGCCTCAGTTTGAATTTGGGGTGCTCTTGGGGTTGCTCAAATTTCCAGAACTCCAGATTTCAGGGAGGCATACATCTCTCAAAGCTCACTATCTGGGAATGAAGAGGGAACAAAATCCACTCCCTGGATTCTTGCTGTGCATTCAGCTCGAACTCTTAGATTTTCTGGCAACGGCTCAGGAGGAGATGAGGAATCAAATGTCATATAAAGGGAAAACCAGCAGCAGGAGTAGATAGTATGTGCAGTATTTGCTGGTATGTACTTATATTCTTATAAACACACTTTGTAGTTTGACATCAAATTCCCTGATATCCTGCTCTCTGTACAAGGGAAACGCTATCTTCCTTTGCGTGGGAGATGCATCAATCCCTTAGAGAAAACATCTTGGGGCCTCAGAAAAAAGAAAAAAGGGGCCAGTAAGAAACAGAGGATACCCCCCCTCCCCATTTCCCTCCCTATCCTCAGTGAATGCATCAACACAAGTCCCTTTGACCTCACAGGAAGTTGGTCTTTGCAAAGGGTCAGTTTCAGACGGCTACCCCGCGATGCTGAACCAGATGGCAGCTGATTGTCGTCTCCACGGGAGGAGGACAGTCTAAATCCAACTTCATGTACAATTTAAGAAGAATAACTGATAAAAAGGAAGTGTTAGGAGGAAAGGGAAAAGGAGAGTATGGAGTGGTTTGTGGTTTTACTAAATGAGATGTAGATGTGGGACACAGGGTCCGTCTGTTGGTCAAACTGTGGTAAGGGGGGTGTTAAAGCTTCACACTTGATGTATGAACGTCACTGACCTTTTCCCTCACAAAGGGGACAAAACACCGGGGCGGCCAGCTGTAGAACACAAGCAAACGAAGCATCCCAGAGAATATGCCACATGTCCTGTAAACAGTTCAGCTTCTGCGACGATGCTCACTGGGCCTGCCTGAGTCTGAGCACAGTCACTGAAGTTAGGTCTGTTAAAACCTCAACAAAGTGACCAAATAAAGACCAAAAAGGCTAACGTTTACTCTCTGCTCCTGAAGAGCACTTTCCGACAGTCAGTGAGACACTCCAGATACCTGTGGCTGGGCCCATCACAATGTTTACTCCGCCTCAGCATGAGGAAACTGTGGATTTAGGTTCTGCACAAACACAGGAATACATCCATGTATACTCACACTCCTGCAAACTGCGATCAGCATTTCTTAGACCATAAGGAACACAAATCAGTCCATTATAATGCCTCTTTTAAGAGCCAGATCCAGTGTTTACTTTTATATCAGTTTTTCTCTTAAATTCTTAGTTTTATATTAATATAGAGCATGGTCGACATGGGATTAAAAGTCCACAGGTCACTCAAATAATAAGTGCAGCCCCAGTACAAAGGAGGCTGATAATATAGAGTGTGTGCTGCTTACAGCATTAAAAGGACAACTAAACCGTGTTTTTGAATGTGTGTCCCTGTTACTTTGAAAAATAAACAGACCTTTCTGTTAAAGGCAAACCATTTCATTGGAAAAAAGTATTCCGTAAAAAGAAAAAAAGAAAAGAATTACAAAAATTAAAGTCAGATGCGTATGCGTAAGGAGAAAAGGTAGTTTGAGGTTACACACCAACATAGAAAAAACACAAAACAGTCCTCTTAGGGTAATTTATAGCACTTTTTACTATCTTTCAGATTGTTTCAAAGCCCTTTTGTGTCTTTCAGCCCACTATGTTGGTTTTCTGGCCAACACGTTTTCTGCTTTGGGTCACTATCAATGCTCATCTGGGTTTTTTCTACCTGCAGGAGGCAGTTGTTTTTAGCATAGAAGCTCTGACAAACCAATTATGCTACCTGCATATACGCTAACAAAGACAGAAAAAGCTTACAGCTATAGCTGGTGGAAATAGTGGAAATAGCATTTAGTAGCTTCCCACAACACATAAAGGTAATAATAAACAGTTGAAAAGAGACAGTTTTCCTGAAACACAACGTCATATAAAAATTGATGTAATAAATAATATGATAATTATATATCAATTTCGTGTTTGCAGCTTTTCTTTTTTAAATTGGCAGCCTCACACTATTATTCCATTCACCTTAAATTGTATTTGGTTGAAGGCAGATCAGATCTCAGAAACAAATATCTGAAAACCTAAAAGCAACACTGCTTGCATGGCTACACACCAGCAGGGACATGTTTTTGTCATTTCAATGAGCCAACCCTTTAATTTAGAAAAACATTCATTTATTAAGAAGTAACTGATTTACCAGACGGTATTTCCTTGTATTCATGCTGGTGATCATTTGAGCTATGCTGTGAATAATCAACACGCAGCACATTCATCTCAAGAGCTGATGCATTCACTACCCATTAGTCATATCCATGACCGAAGAGATACATAAACCTTAAATGATCTTAGATGCATTGAAAAGGGCATAAACTACTGGGCACCAAGTTGATTTATTGGAGTTAGTTATACACAGCTGCATTCCTTTTACTCCCCAGCTGTTACAGACAGAGGAGGGGCCCAATATGATGGCCCAAATAATTAAGCAATACAAATCATTAGTAAGGCAATTCTCCCACATGCCCTGTTGGAAAGTCCATTAGTCTCCATAAAGGCACCAAACAAGCCCACTCCTGTTACCCGAAACTCACACAACCTCTCCTAGCCCCATTTAAATTCCAATAATGAACCCACCATTCTCCTGAAATGCTCCAACATTCAACCCACTTCCTCTTTTAAAATCCAGACATTCTCCCTATTGAAACCCATTCTAGCCAAGACAACCCCCCTCCACACATTTCTTTCCTCTTTCTCCTTCCCTGTTAAAACCATACTCCTCTTCAATCCCACAGGAAGCACGGGAGGAAGACTGGAGAAGGAGTGGGCGTCCAGCACACTGCTGCTAACTCACTGCTCAATGCCCCCCCCCCTCCCCCTCCCCGACGACCGACCGGCACTAAGCCATGCCTGGAAAAGAAGAGCGCAGGATGAGAGAAAGAAAAACAACAACCACAAGCTAAAGAACCCACACATTTCACACATCATTCCAGCAGGAGAAAGCAGCTGTGATTCGGGAATCCCCTGTTAGTTTAATCATCCCCAGTTCATAGCAGCAGATCTGCATTGGAGCTCATCGACAGAGTGGACAGATAACTCTCACTCACTGGTCTCCTCATCCGTCTAAACAGAAAGAGATAGAGACTCCTTGAAACACCCTTTCTTCTTAAGGGTTTCTTATTTTAGCCCCATTGCTGACAGGCTCATTTCTGTGTGGATCTAACCGCTGTTTCGCAGCGTTGCCTGCCAACAACTCTGTTACTGCCTTAGTCACGTCTCCAGCAACTCTGCCCCGCTGGAGTGTTCACAGAGAGAGAAGCCATAAAAGGAATATTCTACAAAAGCCCTGGGGTTTGCATTAGTAAGCGTAACTCTGTTGCTCAGGCCTTACTCACCATTTCAACCTCTGGTTTACACATCAGCAGGCCCCTAAATCCACTGATGAGTAGTTTATTCCTCAGAGGGCAAGAGTCAGGGACAAACAGAGCTTGGGGAATTGCTTTGGACAGCAGAGGAGCGCTCATGATTTTCAACACTCTGAAAGGGTATTTTGTTACATGTTGCGTTGTACTCGCCAAAAGCATGACCAATTGAATTTGCCCAGGAAAGCTCCTAAGAATTAAGCTGCATATTCCTGGTGACACATCAAACTACAATGCTTGAAATGCAATGTGGTGCTTCTGCCAAGTGCTTGGGGCCCAACAGTGCTCCGATAAAATCTTCACAGCATTTCCAAAATCTTCACTGAAATAGTGTGAGCAGCAACAACTGACAGAAAACGGTCGCAGCTTTTCATCAAACACCTCTCCCACAAGCCCACGGCTCACATTTCATCCATTGTCAACGTGCGGGGCGTTATCCTGTTCCTGACAAAAAAATAGCACATCGCACAGGGTTAACAAAGCCCAGAAACAATGCGTTAGCTTGTTTAAGATGATTATGACTGAGGAGGGCGGTTGTTTCAAGGCCGCCCCCTCACTGCAGAGACACAGAGGGTCTTTTGCACAATGTAAGGCCTGACTGCTTTGCATCAGTCATCAAAGGCATCAGACTTGGCAGACTCTTTTCTCGCTATCAGCTACACTGTTAAACACAAGAACCCTGGCCCAGAATCACTGTGTTTGAACTCTAATGGCTACTCCAGAGAGTGGACAATCAGTGTTTGGGCCAAGATACAAAACCTTTCCAGCATTACAGTGATCCAATGTCCAACCTAGAGAAGGATTTGAGAATCGGTCAGCTTCCAAGTAAATAGTATCATCAAATACTTCCTTCTTTAATGCGATATATATCCTATATTTGGTGAAACCTGTTTGTATACACATGTGCAACCTAAACAATTATGTTGGCAAAAATGCCATCACAAGATCCATTGAGCTGTTCTGGCACTTCAGATCATTTCACACAATCTCCCTATCACTGCTGTAAGATTGCTTTGTCAACTACAGTTTCCAATGTCAAAAATATACTTTCAAAACTTTTAAGCTAAAAGTCCTGAGTCTTCTAACTGCCATTTGGCACACTCCATCGCCTAAAGAGGTTATGTTATACGATTGAAATCTCCATCTCTACTCTAAAGCCAACATCAACAAAAAAGTCCCAAAGTTCCCAGCAAAAGGGATATGGGTTTACATTTCCCTTTTCCTGGGAACTTTAAGGATGTATTCCATGTTAACTGGGAAAACTATTTGTGCTGAGGAAGACGATCAAACGCTCCAGAAAAGCTCCTAAATGGACCATGTGCTGGGATGTTTTTTTTATCACGTACAAAGAGCTAAACAGATGTAACGGTGTTTCCAGTCACAAATCCCGGATTTCATTTCTGATGGTTTTCACCATCAGGTGCCAAGTATTTATAACCTAGAATAAATCTCGGGCAGTTCAGATGACTTTATTACTGGGAAGCACAAGATATCAGAACACAAAAAGTATACAAAATGCTCATTTACCAAGCCAGAATACTGTTCAGAATAAAATAGAGAATATCACCTGCCAGTCAAACGTGCATATTTCAAATACTGCCTTCTTGACTGCTTAACACAATCCAGTTCATTGGGTTGTTTACATGGCCTTTGATCCAAAAACCCAATTACATTTTGAGTATTTTTAATCTCTTGTAAATCATATGGGTGCCTGATTATCAAAATAATAGTCGGATCAAATCTAAACAAGTGCATTCATTTTAAAAATATCTCAGACAGCTTTCTAATCAGCTCAGGAAGAGGTTGTTGATGTAGTGGACACACTGCAGGGCTGAGGGGGGGCGGGGGCTAATCCTTATTGCCTGGCATGAGTCCAACTATACACTCCAGGGTATTTCTACCAGGGAACCCATTCTCCACCATGCTACACGGCTATCAGGCTGAAGTGGTTTGTTATGTAAATGAAAGAAGAGTAGCAGATATTGATCATTTATCAGCGGTGCTTTAAGTGTCATGGGGCTGAAATATGATGCAGTGCATGGGAATATACTTATAATATATGGCCTTCAATAATTGTTTAGTGGTTAATCTTGCAATAACAAGGTCAGTTCCACCTTTTTTTATGGAGGGAAACATTGCAAGTGAAGCAAGCCGAGTTCCTCCTTTTTACAGGCCTCTGGCTTCAATTATGAAAACATGTGGTAATGAAGATGTTCCGCTCAAAGTCCCATCAGGAAATGAATTCTGAGCTCAATGAAGTTGGTGTTGTTGAAACGTAGGCAATTAGAAAAGGTGGTACAGAAGATGCTGTGTTGTGACTAAAGCATATTATGTTTTAGAGCTCCGGGAGTTAAACACATCACTTCGACTCTGTAGCTGAGCCTTGCCACCACTAAAGTATTACCCTATCATCTCATCGTTAAATGGCTAAGATGAAATGCTGATGAAATCCCTGAGAGGTGATGTCGGCTTGTAAAATGCTGGAACCATGGTGAGAGAAGGGCTGACATCTTCTTTTGTTTTTCTAACACACCCCACCACAATGTCTGCCAGCAGCCCTATCATCATCATCGTCGTAATACAGACAGCTATGTCACAAGGAGGGACGTCTGGTATTTGCTTGTTGGTGTACTCAACTGGTCTATGTGATAACTTGTTTGAGTCCCCTTTGTTAATGACTTCTTGTAGCTTTGAGACAAACATGTGGGCATATCAAAATACCTGATTAAGCCTTTTTAGAGGAGCATAGCTGTGAAGATGGTAATGTCATTTGGTCAGTTTGTCCAAAATGTTGATCCCGACTGAAATTTCTCAAAAACTATTACATGTTATGGTGATATTCATGTTTCCCTGAATGATGACTTGTAATACCTTTGGGAATCTATATGTTTTAAATTCAGGCCATATGTCAAATACTTTTTGTGACCAAATGCCTACAAAATAACAAAAGTCCCATCAGCCTCAGCTGTATGTGTGTTGTGTCTATAATCAAATGTGTATGTGCTAAAATGCTAAACTAAGATTAGCATGGTAAACATTATTCCTGCTAGCATGTTGGTATTATCATCGAGATTGTTGATGTTTTTATTTTAAAGAATTAGGTTGTCTAAGTGCAGCCATACGCATGGCTGCAGATGTCTTAGTCATAATATCATTTCAATGTTTGTTTTTTTGTGTCTAGGATTATATGCCTTGATCCAATGTAACGCTCCTAAACAGCTAAACAGATTATCCTACGCTAGCAGCCTTCATATTGCTTAGCATACAGGGATGCCTTTCTCCTCATTGTTGACACAGGGCTGTAAAGTCATGTCTACACGGCAAGTTAAGGTCATGGAAGACAGATAAGCCTCTGTCAAAGGAGACAACAAAGACCCGAATAAAGAACCTTTTGTCCATAGACTTTGGGTTTTTGCTAAGAAAGAGACATCCATTCAAGTTTGGTCTAAATGTGAGCCACAGGAGCTGTATGAGAATTAATTAGTCTCACTCACTTTCCTTTTTCTTTAGGAAAAGTTGTTCAGTTTGTCAGTCATGCCTGTTGTCTTTTCAACCAATTTGGCCACCTACCCACCATGCACTTTGTCTAAGTTTAACTTTATTAACTTTTATTCTGTATAAGACACTCTTGTTGGGAAAACTAGGGAAGATATACGACAATAGGCAAACTGTAAGTTGAGTATTAGCTTTTCACTCTGCAACTTGTCAATACCAGGCCCATTCAAAAATGTGACAGAGGGTCTAGACTGGAAGAAACCTGGAGGCAACACAGGAATCAGGTAACAAGTGATTCAACATGTCTGTAGATGTTTACTTTGCTTGTGAGAAAGTATTTTCTGTGATTTGTGTGCAAATCAAATCCGGAAGCTAAGCATCTAAGGGCTAGCATTAAGCAAGATAGAAGCAAGATACAAAGTTAGAGAATTCCTGAGGTCGTTTTTTATATTACTTGCAGAGGATAAAGCATATGAGGACCACAAATAATATATTTTCAGTACAGGAAATGCACATACTGTACGTCTTGATTCACATTCAACCACACTTTTGTAATGAAGCATGTAATGCCTTTAATAACATTGGCAAAGAAAACATACTTTTAGTCGAGCTATGAAAACTGTCAGAGAAGACTAATTAGGGTTACCGAAAGGCATACATAAATATGTATTCTATAAATTCATTTATTTTAACATAATTACCCTTAACCCTGAGCTAAATGCTCAGTCAAAGTCAAGTGAAGCAGAACATCTTTAAATCAGTCCTGTGTTTTCCATTCTTTACAGGTATGAGTGTGAAAAAAAGGTAAACCTTAAAGCAATATACTAGACCACAGCCAATACAAACTAATGGAAAATAATCCCTCAAGTTAAAGACCTCCAACATCCAGGATGTGAGGCAGGAAGCCCCCCTCTCTCTTTACACTGCAAAAGGGATTACAAATTAAACATCCTGTATCTCCATCCCAAAAGCTTTTAAAAAACGCAGGTATTCATTTACAAAAAAAAGGCATAAATTAACCATAATGTGCCAGAAGTCCAAGCCACAAACAGTGAGTCACAGTTTAAAATGCTCCATTTACTTTACTAAGCTAATGGACCACACAGGAAGAGGCTAAATACTAAAGGGAAGCACGTTTCAGAGTTCAGCCCCCACCCTTAAACCAATGCTTTCTTCTGAAATATTCTGCGATGGAGATTTGTTTGTGAAGCTATTGTTCCTTTCCCTGTAGGGGATTCCTCTTTTAGGCGCGCACTGTTTGAAACACTGCTCCCCAGAATGGCCCTCAGGTCATTAGAGAAGATGCCACACCTACAGAAGCTCTTTGGGATAATGTTGAGAGACTCTGATCTCCGATTTAACTGCTAAAGCGAAGCAACACCGACTAGAAAGACCAGACTGAGGCCTGTTTGATGAGTGATTTAGGGAGGGCACGAATATAAAAGTCAAAGATATCACCCCGTCCTTCTGGTGTTTGTTTGTGTATCCTCGAATTTCCTGTTGTTTCTCCCCTCGCTGTGATTCTTCCTTTAATCTGTGCACCACCCCTGTCCATCTCATTGACATCTCTCACATTTGCATTGTGACACAAAGGCCCATAGAGCTCAGTGCTGAATATGAATACTGTTAAAAGCCTTATTTATCTTTAATGGAAAAGGGCCTGTTCACAGTCTAAACTGCACTGAGCTGCACATTTCTCATGAGCAAGTTAAAGCGAAGGTTTTCATTCAAGCTGAAAGGATCTGGGATGGAAACATGTTTGGTGCCCACTTTCCATCTTTACCTCCACTAGTTCAGCAGCTGCAGCCTGACAGGACACATTTAAAAACTGCCTTGTCAAACACATGAAAATAAAGTAATTTACAACATAAATAAACATCTACCAAACAGAAATACATTATATACATACATTTAAACTATATTGCGCGAAAAGCCATGTATGCATTTGTTCCAACACTATGTTTCGGTGGTTATCAATTCACTGTGAGCTTATGTTGTTTCATTATTTTCCGATTTGACAGTAACATTTAGAGACGCTCCTTGCTTTCCAAAATAATGAAATCATACAGAACTTTCAATACTCGTCAACACCACCTAACTTATAAAACCTGTAGCACTCAGACATACATAGACCGGCATAATAACTCATTTGGAGCTGTGGCCTCATTTTCCTTTTAACACGACACTTCATCAGATGAGATGGGAAGATAGCAGAAGGCCTTTTTTTCCAATGTGAATTCCTGGGTCTCTTTCCACTGCCGACTCCATGCACAGCCAGTGGATCATGGAAAGGCCATAAATGCAGCGGATCTCTTTGTTGCCGTGTACAAACAAAGGACGCAAAATCTGTTCAATGAGTAACCACATTCACTTACTTATTCCATGCTAGTTCTCAGTGGATGTATACAAACTACAGAATGGATTTTAAAAGCTACAACATAATAACCCCTGTTTACTTTTATGTTTCAATAATTAAAATCAGTGATGTAGCAGGCAGCATTTCCTAACTTATTAAACATTCATACAGTAGCAGACATTAGAATAAAACATAAAACGGTACTGTCTGTGGTTTGTTAAACTTTAGACTGAACAAAAGTGAAACCAGACACATAATTAATGCCTACACAGGTGCAGTAACTGCTTGTTTTTAATGAGACACAATAGATTCACTGTATTCAGATGTGTCTTTACGGTTAAAAGTAAGAAGAAGAACAAAAGCTGCTTCACTTCTGTTTCCTCTCAATGACATGCATGTCTAGCCACAGATCTCACCTGCTCTACAAAAGTATCAGTTCTGCCAGATAACCTGCCTGTACAGAGGCACTATTGTCCCAGAGTGAAACCAGAATACTACGCCTCACTAAGAAGTTCCCTTAAATCTCTACTACTCAGACATGGTGGAGTTTATCAAAGCTAGGAGTGAGGGAGACAAAAAATGATCCTCCAGCTCCTATGGTCGACACCAAAAAGCAATATTTCCAACAATGGGAGCAGCAGAGGGAAGTCTGGGAAGGTCATCAGACGAATATAACAAAGACGCAGCAGCAATAGGACCCTAAAACGCAGAGTAGAGATTCTAGGATTACACAGGATCATAACATATATTTCACGACATCCATCTAATCCCAGAGAGTGGGCTGTAATGAAAAGGAAAGGTATGTGTTTTGGAAAGTGATGGAAAAGAAATGATGACTGATGAGAAAAGCTGGCTTGTTAGATCCCTACACAACACAGAGGGAAAAGCACTTACTCAGGAGGATGCTGAAATGCACTGCAGCAGTGATATTTTATCATGATTCAGCTCCACTTTTGCAGGTGTGCAAGCACATTGAAATGCAGAACTGATGGAGCTGGACTTCACGTTTCCTACATGTATTATCTTTCAATCTCATTTTGTGGAGAACTTGAATAACCCATTAACTCAGAAAAAGGCATATTGATATTTAATCAGGTTTATCCTGTACCCAAAGCGATCCGGGAGCCTCGCACTAAGGATTAAGGACTTAGCCGTCAACATGCCCCTGAGATTAGTTTGATATTTCACAGGTTCACTCATAGCCCAGTTAGAGCGGCTCTCGGCAGGTTTACCTCATATCTGTGGCTCTACTTTGGCAGCTTAGAAAATAAACAATCAAAACTGAAAGGTAGATTGGAGGTAAAAAATGTAATCATCCCCTCTTCAGTACAACTACAATCACAAACAGGGGGAGTTTGATTGATTCCGAGAGCGTTTAACATTTCATCTAGGAAATAAATCACCGCAGTTATTGCTTGTGGTTGGCTGCAGGGTGAAACCGTGGACATTATTTACAACCTCCCCACAGATGACAGTTAATAAACTGAGCGCGGGACGAGCAGCTTTTCTTTTATTCAGCAGGTCCTATCTGACTCCCACAGAAGCCACAAGGCCATGACAGGTTCGCTGAGCAGAGGGCGGTCAGGTGCGCTTCCTGTGGGAACAACTGTCAGGTGCATTAGCAAGTCTCTAATTCAATTTCCAAAAGGCCTTAATGTCCTCCCCTAACCCACAACTGAGAAAAGGGGTGGGCTAAATGACCTTGCGTTAGGTCAATCTGTCCATTTTTATCGTTTACATCTATCATTCAATACCTTTGGGCATCTTTGATATATGTGATATCATTGGATACAGCTGCTTTTTAATACTTAGTCAACTGTCATAAATTACTGCAAAAACCTCCCCTAACTCTTGCGACACTTGTCTAGTTTTCCATCCTCACACTGTTTACATGCAGTCTACAATGATAACACAACAACAGATTTCAAGATACACAAGAGAACATCTGCAGAACAAAATGCACCAAGGGTTTGTTTTTTTACTCATGATCCATTTTGAGTTTTTCTAGACTTGACAATCTTTTGCCATTTCTCGGTGTAAACAGCTGACCAGATGTTCTTGGCTTCCTAGCAACACAAACACTTCTTAAGTCAAGCAGACTCTTCTAATAAAGATCCAGGACAACAGTCGTCCATCCCTGAAAACCATGTATCTCCCAGTTTGGTGATTTTAGGATAAGTCGATGGATTACATACTCCTTTGTGGGCTGAGAAAAGTATCCTTCTTCTTAAGGCTTAGTAAAAAAATCTTTCATACCACTTTAGATTATCTCAGTCACTTAGCTTTGAGCAATTCTGTTTTTCTTTCTTAAGATTTGACATTTTGGAGACTGAAAGGCAATGGTATATTATGGCACCTCATGTACTGTACCATTTTAATTGCTTTACATTTCAAGAAAACAAAATAAATGTTGTTTATATTTTTAATCTAGGTGGATTTACAGCTGACACACAGACAGGTTTATTCAGCATGAGTAATCCTTTATTATAATCCCAGACAGGAACATAATATATCTGATTTTCAAAGTATAAGTTGCCTTATCTCCATTAGGGCAACATTTCTTCACATCGAGTAGTTATTCATTAACACATATTACTGTGTTTTTACAGATATGCATACAAATCTCAAACAGATATGGTCAGCCCCCCAGTTAAATGGACAGAGACTAAATTAAATCTGAATTTCCAGGTTCTGTAAGAAAAGCTCTTTCGAAATATAATTGACATTTGGTAAAAAAAAAGCTAATATCTAAATATCTATCCTTTGAAAAGAGACTTTCTCACAAAGAAACTCTGACATACTGGGTTTAATTTTGAGTTAACGGCTAAGCCAACTGCAAACTGGAAGGCACAACAACATGAACCCATTGTGCAAGCCTCCAGCTGCTCTTTCTTTAATTAATAAAAATATTAAAACATGTGTCACTTGTGTTTATCAAGATGTGAAAAACTCCACATATCAAAGCATTTGGCATAAATAAGGTAAGAAGGAGTTTGACATCTTGTTCCCATTAAGTTTTGACTATTATAGACACTGAATACACCGTGTGCCACATAGAACATCTGTGTTAGCCCGTGGCCAAAAACAAAAACCAACAACAATAACAACAGCTAAAACTGTCAGACCATATGGCGGACCTCACATTTTCCTGGAAATGAAAATGAAAAGTAATTAAACCAAATTGTACTGCATACCATAACTATCACCACAGCTGCTCATTTCTGATCTTCTCAGGTCTAACAAAGATTTTAAGTCCTTATTTACTGTGAGAGACTTGCTGCAGCGTGAAATGTGCTCCGTTTAGTTTGTTTAGAGGCCCAGAAATATTTAGGGACTCTGTCTTTTTGGCTCACAAACACTTTTGATTTGTTATGGTTGTCTGAAAACCAGCGCTGGCTGTGACTTGTTGGAGCGGACAGGAAAGATGCAACTTGCATGTGTGCTGCTGGCAACAAACACTCTGAGCTTATCTGCGTATAAGGAGGAGGAACGGTGCAATGAGTGTGGACAATGATGATTCATGAGAATAGGAAGTTAGAGTCATTAGGGGGTAAAGTGATACTTCTGCTCACTTTCTCCACTGACATCTGGCCTTCATGGGGTCTGAGTGGCTCAAACTACATCTGGAATATACATATATTTACTTAAATTAGGTCGTGAATCTCACTTTAACATTCCATTTGACCACTGAGAGATGCAGGATTCTTTTTCTAATTTTCCAGACAAATCTCGCCACGGTCTAAAGTGAGGTGTTCATTTCACAACTGAAACGTAAGCTCTAAAAGACAATGTAGGAAGAAAGCATTGGAGTAGCAGTCAAAACAATGGCATGTCATTCAAAATAATAAGATTTGTATGACCTTTACTTCAAGGCCAAAATAGAGCACTTATATAAGCGTAGCAAGAACCTGTTCCTGCTACTTCAGCACTTGTTTTCATACTTTCAGCAGCCTCACTCCACACTGCCCAGACTCTCTCTGCTTTATATCATCTTTGCAACTAGGACACAGTGGCTGTCTTCACATTTTGATCTAATTTCCTTCTAGGACCAGATGCAAACTGGGCACATGCCCCAGTTTGATTTGTTATTTATTAAGAGCATGCTCAAAATGTAGGAATTAAAAACACATTTGAGAACCAATGAGGCTACAGAGGGGAAAGCATATGATATGTATATATATAACATATATGGATGTTGTGTATGTAATAAAGGAGGAATCAGTTATATCAGTGTGTTTTTCAAGGTGACAGAATTGTTCTATTTGTATTCTATTTTTGCCCGTAAGTAGGCCAAAGTCATTATAAAGTGCTCACACTCCACTGCTCACCGTGATATCAAAGATATTACAAAAAAAGAGGAAACAAAGGGATTAGAACATTAAGTACACCAGTATATTTTACATTGCACATCCCCTCCCTGGAGCATCATCATCATGGTTGTGGTGAACATTTGCGCACTTGGATCTCTTCATTTCACACGGGATGCGTATTTGCGCACTTTTGCACTAATTCGCCAACAAAAACACAACTTTCCTGGAAACCACTATGACTGATTCCTTATCAATAACAACCATCCCACGTTGACACTGAACACTTTTTAGAGTCTCCATGTAACTTTTACCAGGTCACAGGCTGAACAGCGAGACGGTCAGAAACTTTTCCTACCACGCTGGATCAAGTTTGTCTGCGGCTTTTGGAGCAGACTTCGCTGAGATTTATGGAAAGCTAAGACAAAAACGAAAGCTTAGCGTTACAACCCAGCCACGTAAATGTTGTAACAGCTCCCCGACATACCTTTCCTTTCCGCCAGAGCACAGCAGCCTAAGCAGACAGAGGTGAGAATGATCCACTTCACCAAACGGCTTGCCATCGTGTTTCTGAAGCTCCCGGTCACAAGGTGTCATTCCATGCCAACAGCAGGCGATATTCCGCTTTATCAAAACTGAAAAATCTTTAGGTGTTTTTTATCCTTAAATTAAAGACTTTTCCTTCCCTGGGAAACTTTGACAGCTCCTCCTCCTCGCAGATTATCTCCAGCAGTCCGGGCTCGTGCAGCGAGGACAAACTACTGGCAGCTCTGACGTCAGCAAGAGGGAGGATAGATGCGCCTCAGGTAGAGGCACAGTGGATGATTTCAGAAACTAGAAATGTGAACACTGATATGGTGTAATCACTACTTTCGTGAATAGTCTGCTGTACATAAAAGTACACATAATTAAAAGGTAAAGTGAGGACCAAACATGCCAAAAATTACAGGTATCATTATGCTGTCATTTCCAAATTCTGTGGAGTGTATAGTGAATACAATGGTCTGCTTCCTTGAAAATATTCAACTTACATACAGTAAAAAAAACACACTTTATCCAACTTTTTAGCCCAAAGAAAAACCATACACCTATATATTTTTTTGTTCTGACCTCTCACTGTTTATGTTCTTTTTTCAATTCTGATTATCAGATTTTAATATATTATTTTATATAAAAACACAAACATTACAATTATGACCAAGACAAGTACTGAGCGATTAAAATTAAATAAATGCATGATAATTATAAAAAATCTCTCTAGCGGACAAACCATGTATGGAGAGATCATATTTCTGTGTTAGGAACTTCCTATTACTTATCCGTCCATATATACTTACATATTGAACAGTACTATGACTTTGACACTACTTATTGTACCCAGAGTCAGTGAATACTAGCTTTAAGAACAAGAAAATGCCCTATAGGCTATCATGCAATTTGTTTAGGGAATCATATTTTAATTCGACTTGGCCTCTTTAGCATATGTCGAATTATGACAAATAGTGCAACATTTCATACATATATGTATGAAATGTTGCACTAACTACAAATTCAGTAGGCCTCCTTCGCAGCAGACAATTTGATTTGTTATAACAGGAAAAGCACGAGTTTAACTAATAACATTAATGGTGGCTCAGTAAGTGTCCCAGAAAGTCATTAAGCCTGTGAGTGGGAATGTACAATATCAGGATACTGGAAGAAGCAAATAGAGTGGAGTCATTTTTAATATTGTAATTCCACTTTTCCTGCTATGTGATGTTGACATATCACATAGCATACCTATTTGATCTTTCTCAAACAATGAAAGATGGTCGAGTCTATGTACCATAAGGCCTGAAGAAACAACAACACATCTAAAATTACCACTAAGGATGTGAGATGAAGCACTAGGAATGACACAGATGCTGAGTGTTATCAAAGAGTGTATCCACAGACCTGGAGATGTAAGTACATTTTGCAGACACATATTTACTATTTGTTGGATTTGTACATACACAAATGAATCTAATGTAAGTGTTAATCGATCTATTTTAGGTGAAAACCTTATTATAGAAAGTTATTTTAAAAAAGGATGACTCATCTTGGACGTCAAAGCTGACTTCTGGATGTTTCATTAAATCTGACCCATAAAGGCAAAGCTCAAGACGCTAAAAATAACCCTTTAACGTTTCTTTATTTGTTAATGTGCATATATGAAAGACAGCCCTCAGTATTAATGTCATGGAGTTGAATGGACCAAATGTCTAGACCGTTGACAGAGTGTCCGTCTGATGAGAGTCGAGTCTAATTGGATGTGAAGCTGCTTAAATGTGTTTGTTGTTGTACACAGATCAGACTCTATGGGGACAGGAGTGATAGAAATCATTTCTCACACTGGTGTTTATTTCATTACCGCGGCCTAATGGCTCAGTAAATCGTCTTTGGTTGTACTGTTGGAGGAAGGGGTTATTGTGTTGGGTGAAATTATGACCATTTTCCTCGAGGAGAAATTACTTAATGTGAGGCTAACGTTTCACAGGAGACGGTGCATAAAGCTATTTTCAGTGAGATGTGGATGTGATGCAACTGCTAGTTTAAATGGTCCAAGCACTGTCATTGGAAAACAGAAAAATAAATCCATGGCCTTTGTCATTTTGGTAAGTCAGGGGGAAATGATAACTGAAGGAGCTCCATAGAATTACAAAGTTATTCCCTTCACAGGGTTATGCTTTTTCCAAGTCTCATAAAGAGGATCAAAAGAGGTCAAATATTGCAATTTTACTGTTATTGAAAATCAAATGTGTGCTTTACTTTAGATTCATATATTTGAATCTAATAAATGGGTTGGTTTTAAATGTTTTGGAGCCAAGGTTCACCTCGTACTGAGCCACAATGGAGACTTGTTAAACGGAAAAAAAAAGGTTAAGAAATCACCGTGGCTTCTCTATAACGGTGGATTTCTACACCGCTGTTCAACGTCTCAATTATGAAATGTTCCACACTTATAAAGAAAGACATCCGATGTTTCATGTCACCATCCATCCAGAGCCTTACACCACAGATGTCTGTCATCCTTGCAGAAACACTAAACAAACACAGAATAATAGCCAGATCGCTGGGGATTCAAAAGAGAGAGAGTAAGATGAACAGAAGTGAGAGAAGAAGAAAGTGTGTGAAAGAACGAGAGGAGAGATGCAGCTACTGGCTGGCAAAGTAAATACATGTCCCACCTTGCAATATCTTCACATTTTTCATCTCTTATGTGCATAATATACTGGTATTATGTACCTGAAGGGACATTTTAAATACATGTGAATCAATGCAGTTCATATTTGAGGTACAGGTAATGCTTAACAATAGGAGGATAATGTTTACACGAGGAGTCTTATTAAGTGGTGCGGTGAGGCAGAAAGGTTATGGGACTGTGATGTGGGGGGGGCAACTCCTTGTCCTAAAGGTCTAAAGTCTGATCTGCATGAAAGGGCCCAGATGGACCAGCAACATCTAAGTACATTTTTGGGGAAAACATTCACGGAGAAGCACCAACCCCCACTAACAACATGCTCATTTATGATTGTCTTGTACAGTAAAGATGAGCTGCAAAAGCTGGAAACATATGGGATCATATAGGATTTACCGTCACTCAGAGGCATACCATCTGCTGCATCAACCCAAGCAGACATCACACTATAGATGGGTTTCAGGAGATAATTATAAAATATGCAAAATTAATGTCAGACAAGACAATACGCTTGGACATTGTTAGATATTTGTTTTTTAAAAGGAACATGGTTGTGAGCTAAAAGCCGTGTGGATACTTTTTGTGTTTTTTTCTACTAAATGTTTTAACAATACAATCTATATTTATACGGCTCTTTTCCCGCAACAATTGATCATAAATGTTTTACAGTCCGGACGAAACAAGACAAAGGAGAAAGCACAGGAGAAAACTATAATATAACTTTGTAATAAAATGAACCAGACTACAAATACCTCATGTTAATATAAAGATTGTGCTTTATTTTTGTATCTGTTTGTTTTGTTTATGCATTGCATTTAAAAAAGTGTTTAATTATTGCCCAAATAATACAAAATGTAAAAACACCTGGAAAAACGACAGACCATTAATGCAAATCTACCAAACTGTAGGTTAAGATGAGTGATACTGCTGCCAAATATAATGAAATGAAATGGAAAAAGGTATCATGGCTGCTTAATCTCTGACATGTGAGGTAAAATGTGGATTAGATGTGACTGAGTCCATGAAAGCTTTAATAATAGCTTTCTGTATTGTGTTTTACCAATATTGCAGAAAACCCTGAGGGGATTAGAACAAACTGTCCAGTACCAATTAATTAGGTTTAATTAGAGGAGCCAGTAAGAGTATCCCACCATCTGCACCCCTAAAGGAAATGCTCTTTCATCTAAACTTATAGTGAAGGTAAATATATAAATGGATGAGTGGATTGTTGTTATGTGATAGTGAGCAAGTGTACACTTTGATCTATCTTCCTTGTAAGAACGATAAAACATGTGCATATATTTTTGCTCTGTTTCACCGTTTCCTGCGAAGGCCCCTGGTCTCTGGCTCAGAGCCATCTCCACTTGCCAGAGCATGTGGTCTCCATGACAGCCCATTGGGTTACACAGTAAACACCTCAGAGTAAATGACTGAACCTGTTTTAATCCAATAGGAATCCCTTTCTCAACTTTTCAACCAGTCACATACTGTTTCATAACATTGAACACCTTGTTCAGTTATGAGTAATGTGAATGATTCCCTGAAGGTTTGTGTGTTTATGTTTCAAAGATCTTTCAGCAATATTTATATAAAAGGCATTTTGGTGGCATGCCATGTCTAAAAATAAAGATTAAACACCCTTTAACATGTTTACAAAATCCAACCAAAATAAACAATAGGACGTACCAATGTATGCACCAATCATTATAACAGTCATATACAGTTATAAATGTCCTTTTTTAAATGATATGTTTGCAGGACAACAGTGACAGCTTTGATAAGCCCCACAACACTTTAGGCTTTAGTGTGTTAGCTCAGCCCCACAACACTTTAGGCTTTAGTGTGTTAGCTTTAGGTAGCAAAAAACGGAGATATGCTTACCTTAGTTTAGCTGTTATTCTGATCAAAATGTGTGTTCAATGGCATTAAAACGAAAAAAACGCAGCAAGACCTGGAAAACAGGCTTGGGGCTCAGTAAAGGCTGGCTTGACTTCAGGTATAATTCGTCTGTAAACACAATTTGGCGGCTATCCTAGTTAGCGTTAGTTTAGCTTGCGAAGCTAACGTTAGCTGATGTCGGTATGCTGGGCTGGTGTAATGCGTAGCGTACTCTACTATTAATCACTGCTGTGTGTAATGTCAATTTGCAGAAAATGAAGAGAAAGTCAACAGACATCTCTTCTTATTTTAAGAATAAGATGAGTAAAGGAGATACAGAGCTGGCAGGGGAGCAGCAGCATAGGGCTAGTGAGGAGATGGCCATACATGCTAGAAAGTACATGTGGAACTCTGTTTTGTAAAAGTGAAACTAAAACCTAAATACAGTTTTATTAATGTGATTGTGACCTTTTTAATCATTTAAGTCTTCTACACACTTTAGGTCTGTAGCTCCTTCAAAATGAAACGAGAATCTATGCAGTTTTTCCTCTTCTGTGTTCTGAGGTTATGAGCCGACCATTAGTCAAGTTTGTTTTCATAATGTTCTGTAGGCCTATGCTAATTTAAAAAAGGGTAACCAGTTTGTTTATAAAGTATAAATATACATTTTCAAAACAAATGGAATACAAGCAAGCTATATGTAGGCTATTACTCTCACCACAGTGAACTAATCTAAAAAAAATAGAATTTTCTGTCTAATACTAAAAGGTGGTGTTTTGTATCATTTATAATGTTTTGAATTTGCTATAAAGGTCAACAATAGATGGTGTTTTTGTGTTCAATCACAGTATGTATTTACCATTTTATACCCCTTGTGTTTTTGGGTCCTGTTGAAATAAAATAGTCATGTTTTAAAACTTGATTTAATAAAGTCATGTCAATCATCTTTGATCCCAGTGTGACACAAACAGCTTTGTTCAGTCTAAAACAATTTATAACCTAGAGACATAATATAACTGAAGAACATGTTGTGTTGCTGTTGTGTATTGTATGTGTTGAGAATGCTGAACATTGTGTGCCTTACAATAAAGGAACTTATTTCAATTAAGCTGTATTTGTCTTTTTAAAAGGAAAGAACAACAAGCATATAAAAAAACAAAACAATAAATCACCAACACATGTATACATAACACAAAACAAAGTTCTTTTAAATGTTGTTTGAAGTAAAATGTTAACTATCCGTATTATATTCACTTCAGATGAATAATATCAGAAAATGTAAAATAAGAAACCAAAGTATATCAGTAGGTGATCTCTCTTTCATCTAGTCTATACTTTTACAACAATTAAATTCTTGGTTTTGGTGGGCCACCCCAAGATTTTCAGTAGCCCCATTTGGCCACCCCTATGATACATTTCTGGAGGCGCCACTGCGTGTTGATAGTGAGGGTAGTACTAGTCAATCACTTTTTTGACAAGACAATAGTGACGGCCATCTTGGTGACGTGTGTTGTTGTGAGAGTCTGCGAGACCAGAGATGTAGTTCATTAAGCGTTTCACACAAAGAAATGTGTTACTTCACAGTTTTACGACACATTTTTATTTGTTTGACTTGCAAAATTATCTTGTAAATTGACAAACATCATATGTGTAATTCGTGGCACAATTCAAACGGGATCGAAAGATAATCTTTCTCTCTCCATTGACTTCAATACATAATTTTTCCGAAATAAGGTCCCATGGAGCTCCCCCGGAACTTGAAGGACTTTGCCACTTTATTAATTATGTCCGGTGCTAGGTCATGGTGACGCAAATTACGTCAAGGGCCAACCTTTGTGAATCGTGTGCGCACAGGAAATCTGCCAATATCGTTCCAACTTTACTCAACTCATGCAGCATGAATATAATTCGTAAAAGTAAAACGAAGCAAAAATGGCGTAATAAATAGATCTGCGTGAAAATCTGCAAGTCTGCAACCGTCCAGTGGCGCACAATGAGGAATGAATGAATGCAGGCTACGAGCAATGGTTGATAGGCCTTGAATGACTAGAATCAGGGCCGCCCCTCCCTACAGCTACAGGCTAATCACGCAGGCTGCATGGGGCCCCGCCTTGCGCAGGGGGCCCCGTCCAGAGGGCCTCAGCTGCTGTGCGCAGTTCTCCGCGCACCCCCCGCTGACACGCGAGAGTGAGAGGTGACAAGGGGAGCACGTCAGTAACCCGACACCGTTGCAATGAATCGAGTCGACATCTGACCAATCACGGCTTTGATACGGCCACTAGTGCAGGTGAAGAGATGTCGGTGAATAGACAGTTTCAGTCCGGCGCAAGCAAGAGGGAAAAAAAATAAAACATGAAGAAACTAGAGCATCACTCGAAGGTGGGTTATTGTATGAGTCAAATGTACAACTTGCGAATGTTGTATAAGTCAAATTGCCAATTGCCATATTAAAACATCAGCTGCAATTCACGACATGAAGAAGGCAGTCTCTGCATAGCATATAGGCTAATGGAGATGCAGTTATTTCCAGCATTCTTTATTTAACATTCATTCAAGTATGTTATGCCTTTTATCTGCTAATGTACAGGAGGAAGAGTGATAAACTGTCTGTCTAGTTGGCTTACATAACAGTTAAAGTTTACAGCCTAAAAAACATGGAGCATTTTTTCCCCTTTTATTCATTTTTATGTCAATTTTCACATTTCATGGTGATGCTCAGCCTCTCCCCTTAACTCCTAACAGTCATCATCATGTCAACCACAACACAGAGAAACACTGATAGAAATGTGTGTGTAGTTGTTGATACATTGCTGACAGAGGGAACTACATTTGAATACAGATTTAAGAAATATCAGTTTTTGAGCATGTCATAAGCAAGTTTTGTCTTGATTACAACTATATTATAATGAAATAATATAGTATTTATATTATTGAATTGAGTATGATTATGATTATTATTATTAGTAGAAGTAGTTTATTTGCATTAATTATATTTTAATCTTTTTGAGGCTAGTATTTGACAGGAAATGCAGACGTATTCACCTGTAAACGCATACTGAACGACATACATGCACATTTACCATTTACCTCACTGCTTAAAAAAGTAACTGTGTTGATAATAATAATAAACAGGAATTATATTTGCAAAGTAGCCTACTTTGTTTCCAAAAAAATTGTTTCGCTCCTGTCGGTTGGGGGGGGGGGGGGGCCTCATCTCACAATGTTGCTTGGGGCCCCAAGTTGGCCAGGGGCGGCCCTGACTACAATCCACTGAAGCGGTCTGGTGCACATTCTGGTTTAGGGTGTGTGGATTGATGCCATACTTTTCCGGTAAAGGTTGGCACAGACAGTCCTTTAAACCCATTCAAGTCTGAGTTGAGAAAGTGTCCATAGCTACAGGAAACTCTGAGTCACAAAGATTGTCCGGTAGCAGACTGGCTTCAGAAGTGCAAATTTGCATTTGACACAAAAGAAACCTGCCAAACCACAAATGTGTCCGCTTGGCAGATGATGTTCATTCCAACACTCTGTTGTACAAGTGATTGATGGAATGAGATCATGGATGTAATCAGGTGAAATGTTGATTTATCTGCAGGTAGACAACCTCTTTCTATGGCAACTCCAGATTTAAAGTCATCGCTCATGACAGCTTCTTGTTTTTGGAAGGATGTTATTATTGTAAGTTAAAAACGTACTTGTTGTGTAATTATGTCTATAGTTTGTTCTTCACTCCTTTCCACCGTAAATCACATCAAATCAATGTCAAATTCTCGGCTCATTGGTTCATGTGGGGTTCATTCAGGTTGTGGTGTGTGCCCTCAACAGCTGACGGCCATATTCATCAAGGAAACATCGCCATCTCGTGGTTCGTTTGCTTCCGGCACGTTGTTGTATATCTGGGCTATAAAGAGATGTAGGAGCTATAAATGTCTTAGGAAGCTGTTAGGTTGTCTGTTCTGTGTCTGCAGGCCAGAGCGCAACACAGGGGTAGGGCAGATGTTTCAAGATAAATGAGCTTCTATATTGATGTCGAAAATTTGCACATACAAGCTGCTGACTAAAATCAGATAATTGATTATTATCAATTACAGGCAAGGTGCATACAACATGTTGTTAATTATAGACTTGCTACCTACATCTCTCAGTGCACAGAAATATACTTTTTTAAACCGCTAAATAATCGTTTTGTGCACTGACACAAGCATATGAATCAGTCCATAATCTGGATGCAGCGGCCCTTTGTTTACTATCAGGAATTTAAAATAAAACCATCTGACTGCACATGTGTGCTTCAAAGTGCACAGAGACATGGTCGTGGCAATGAGCAAGTCAAACGTACAGGCAGTTCTGAGGAATGCAATTCATCTCCTGCACTCTGTAGGGCAGCTCTCATGATGCTGCCAAGCGGCGCTGCGCTGTGTGAGAAATCAAAGCGCAGGCGTGGAGTCGGGAGGGAGCCTATCTTGCGCAGACTGGGTACTGTACATGGCCATTGATGCTGCTGGATAGATGTAGCCCTGATGTAAATAGGAATGGCGAGGGCAGCGGACATAATATGTCTCGTTATCTCTGCTTGACATCGGAACATTTGAAGCCACCATCGGGATTTTACAAAACGCTGGGGCCTTTTCTCGTTTTCATGTGAATCTGCCTTGACAGCTCGCCTGATGCCTTTTATTTGACACAGGAGCCAAAGCAGACGGGCGGCTTCTTCTAATAGACACTCGGGAAAAACAGGTCATTATGACCTTAGTATCCTCCAGTAAAAGAAAACCATCGGATTGCTTTTACGCGGCAGCATTCTGCTTGCATTTTTTGCTTTGGATTTCGTGTGCTGTGTCCGGAGAGGAGGATCATCATCAGTTCAGCGTTGAGGTAAGATGAATGGCCTTCCCTCCCCGGTTATCATAAATGACCGTGCTCTCTCCTCCACATAATGTGCCTCAGCGGGAAAAACATATATGTGTTTATGCATCGACTCCCAATGCTATCCGTGGGAACAATTACCATAATGCATAACATGGATACATTGTAAGCCTATCAGCACAGCTCACGCACTGAACGGCGAACATAGCGCGCATTCCTCATTTGTAGAGTGCAATGAAACAGAAGGATGCTCATTTTATTACACTGCGGTCCGTGAGCTGAGCTGATTCAGCCCACTGATCCTAAATGTGTCACCCAGAGAAGAGTCTATTTTAATAGAGGTGATGCTTTCACTGCTGGATATTGGTATAGGCCAGCTTTCAGTCAGACA
Organism: Gymnodraco acuticeps; assembly: GCF_902827175.1. NCBI lineage: Eukaryota > Metazoa > Chordata > Actinopteri > Perciformes > Bathydraconidae > Gymnodraco > Gymnodraco acuticeps. The sequence goes on from NW_022990941.1 coordinate 431,591, forward strand.
TTCTTTAGCAGCATCACAGTGCTAAAAGGGTATTCAAATATGTACACACAAGCTGCATAATAGGATTTGTTGTACCTAATTAATTGATGTAATTTTCCTCCTCACCTCTGACTCCCTTTCACTACTCTGAAAAAAAAATGCTGAGGCTAACAGTCACACAAACACATCATTATTCAATTGTATGGATGACTGAAATCTGCCCAATATCTATTTGAGATCTGTGCCTTTGGAACAAACACAACACACACAGGAAACACGCCCACAGGAGAGAGGGAAAAAAGGATAAACAAGGCGTTTAGCTCAGCAGAAAGAGGGATAGAGGCAGAAGGGGGAGGGATGGACAGAGGAGACAGCTAGTCAGATTAGCCAGCTGGAGCATATCTCATCGCTGTAGTGATGTGGAGGCAGCTGGGTGGCGTGCGGACAGCTGTGCATGGCGTGGCCACCTCGTGGCCTCCCAGCATCAGGATTGAATCTAGAAATGACCCCTGCATGACGCCCGGGCTCCAACTCTCTGTATCAAGTACAGGGCAAAAGAGAGCAGCCTCAGGACAGAAACACTGAGGTCACTAAAAGAGATTCAAATGCAAACAGTTGCAATGATGTGCAAGGAGCCTCTGAGCAAGTATACACAGACACATTAAAACCATGGCTGGAAAGACATACAATAGATTATGAACCTGCCAATTATATGAAGCACCTTGTTGAAGCTTCTGTGACATTAAGTCTAACCACAGAAGCTCCTTCTCACTGCAGTTGGCTTTCTTGCGATAATAAAGTACTAATGGTTAGTCCTCTCACAGCCATTTGTGAAATGTAGAATAATTGCCCTGCAGTTATTTTCTTATTGATTTCTATTATGGGACTGGCCTCTTACTGGGAAATACTCTGTAGGGTAACTAAACAAATAGTACTTTGCCCTCATTAAACAGCTACTGTGCCCTCGAGTTAGCTACCCCAATGAATATATGTGGTTTGTATTTGAACCAGAATGCCTTCGAGTGTCAAGTGAAATATGAATTCTGAAAAAGAGCATATATTGAAGAAGTTACATCTGGGACTCAAAGTTGCTGCAGCTTATTTGATATCCTTTCACTTTTGACAGCTCTGTTGATACATGTACATTGTAGTTGATAACTAATTAATTATCTGAATAAACTTGCAAAACACAAATGCATAATATCCAGGATGCTATTTTATAATACACATTTTATTGCTTATCACATACTACTCTATGTTCATGTCATTATTCCTGCTGTATCCAAGATATCTTATAAAGGGTATAAAGTAAGTCTTGAAATAAGCATTACATGAAGACCCAAATATTTTTGACTTCTCACCTTTTGCAGGGATGGCTACAGAGGTATGGCTACCTGCCCCGCACAGAACCGGGAATGTCTGTCCTGCGCTCGGCCCAAACCTTGCACTCAGCCATCGCTGCCATGCAGCGCGTCTATGGTCTCAATGTCACAGGGACACTGGATGAGAAAACCAAGGAGTGAGTATGCACACGTGCTTGTTCAAACTGTGAGGGGCAGGCCATTGATGACACATTGATGCAAATGCTCCACTCATTCATTTAAACATGCAAAAGGAATCAATATTTTAATGAATTAGTGAAGGCCAGAAATAGAGCTGATCATTTCACCCTCCATCACAACCCCAGGCGAAGGTTTTAACACTTTTCCTTCTTCTCATTTTGCATGATGATGCAGTGATATCACACTGAGGTGAGAATTAATGTTTTGCCTATGTGTCAAAGTATGTGTGTTCTGTACTTGTGATAATCTCATGTGTTATGAATGAGAAAACATGACAGTTGATTTCCTCTCAGCACTCATTGAGAATGAAATCCTGCACTTGTATTGATGACTGTAGTTTGCAGTAGTTTTAGTGATATATTTTGCACACCACTTCCTTTATGTTTTGTTGCTGTTTCAATGTTCACCAAGAGAACTGCTAAGTACACTTTTATTTTTCTTGTGATGCCTCCTAATTTATATTTTGCAAACTTATATCACCTTCTCTTCGCCTCTCTTCTCTTCTCTAAGTTGGATGCAAAAGCCTCGCTGTGGAGTACCGGACAAGTTTAAGATTGCTGCGAGGTCACGGAAGCGGAGATACGCACTGACAGGACAGAAGTGGCAGCGTACACACATCACCTACAGGTGAGAGATAGTACAGACAGTTGTCATGGTGACCATTGAGCTTAGCCTGTCATGCAGGTTTCAGATTTGCCAGTGTTAATTTTTCTCTGTCTCTCACTTCCTCTTCTTTAACCACCTGGGATCTCACGCTCTGAGTTGTCATAGAGACAGTGCAAATACGTCACACATGCTGGTGGCAGACACACACACACCAATATATCATCACACGTTCAGATTCACAAATAGATGCGCCCTTGTGTGCTATGATTATGTTTACTTTCCGGTTTATATATAGCTTGCTGGCAAAATGCAAAATGAAATCAGGCAGGGTTTTTTTTAATCCTTCTCTATGTATTCTTTTAACAAAACAAAACAGTTGTAGGTGAGGAGCATGAAGATTGAGGCTTTCCTCTCCCTCATAGAAAAACTGTTTAAAATCCTGAGTGTAAATTGGACGTAAACTCAGCGGAAATATTAAAACTCTCATCTTATCTCGCCTAAATAAGCTGCAGCTTTTTAATAGGTTCTGAGTGGTCCTGATAAACAGTTCTCTGGCACAACTGCAAATTGACAGGTTACAGCAGTAATGGACGATAACACTGTCAATTTATTCAAATCCTTCCTTCCTGCACACATTTGAATTGATGAGCCCCCTCTCCTAATGGAATGTCAATCAGTGCTGAGCCAACGCTGCTGCTGACTGCACTTTATTCACCAAAATGAGAGGAGAGAGAGGGAGAAGATTTCCCATTCCTCCCTGCCTGCTAGGGACTGATAACGACTGCAGTGTTAAAAGTTCAGTAAAAGCTGCCGGGCTTGAAATACTTGTGTCAAGTGCAACTTTTCTCCCCATATAACAGTAAAACATTTTCCTTTGAATTGAAGGGAATAACAAGGCGCAGGGTTGATGCAGTTTATACTTTATTTTGGCTTTTGCTGATTGCTTTGTTCCCCATAGTCGCCATAATACTGTACGATTCCTGTACATCTATGTCTTTCACTGTGAATGCACCATATAAACCTGCTCAACATTTTCCATGTGGAATGCAATTTACTGAGGTTTATTCTCATTTTCAATCAAACTTAATTAACATTGGCAATGTAATAACGATGCCAAAAAGCTTTTATATTTGTCAGCTTTGTATCATCTCCCTTGTTGCAGATACTTTATTTAGTTTGCTTTCTTTCTTCCCACAGCATAAAAAATGTCACACCTAAGGTGGGCGCCAGGGAGACTCACGATGCCATCCGGCGAGCATTTGACGTGTGGCAGGGTGTGACTCCCCTACGCTTTGAGGCCGTTCCGTACAGCGCTCTGGAGACTGGCAGGCGTGACGTGGACATCACCATCATCTTCGCTTCGGGTTTTCATGGTGACAGCTCTCCCTTCGATGGGGAAGGGGGATTTCTCGCCCACGCCTATTTTCCGGGCCCAGGCATAGGAGGGGACACACACTTTGATTCAGATGAGCCATGGACCCTAGGGAACCCAAACCATGATGGTAAGTGAAAGAAAAGGTGTGTTTAAACCTTTAGAGACAGATTAAGTGGTGATGGTCAGGGGGTTTCGCAAGAATACACAAATAAGGGATTGAAAAAGAAAAAGTAAGGAGAAACTACAGCAGAGAAGTTCATTGGAGAGTATTAGCAAGCATAGGAAAGGAAGTAAGTAAGGTTTTTTAAATGCATTGTTGGCAGGTATGTAAACAGGTAAAGTGGTTTTGAAGATGTGAGGAACATTGAGAAAAAGAAGAAAGGAGAGTCATCAGGAGACACAGATAAGGGCTGATGGGAAGCAAAAGATGAAAATGCAGATGGCTTGAGAGAGCGCAAAATAACAGAGATGGTATCACAGGGCACGGTATGAGGGATGCTTAACCAAAAACAAAGAATGCAGAGATGTCTTTGATCGGCTGTGCTCTGTTAAGATGCATCACCCCATCTGTCAGGATTTTGATGTTTTTTCCCCTGCATAATAAGCTCTTTAGATGACAGGATAGAAAGCTCGGCTATTTTAAGACATTGCTTGCTGGTAAATGATTATGGCCATTCTGTTTTTAGTGAATTTGCTCAGTGGTGTGCTTGAAGAGAGTGATATAAAGAAATAGAGATATATAAATGAATACCATTACAATCTGTCAAAAAATATTGTGATGTTATGTTGTGTTATTCTATAATGGGAATATCAGGTAAAGTTAGGTGAGTTTATAATTAGGTTCAATCATGTTGTGCTTTACTTTGTTATGTTATACACCATTATGTTATTATCGGTATATTGTATTAGCAGTGGTGTGTTAACGAGTATTAACAACCTCTGAAATGTCCAAATTGACCTAGCCGTGTAATAAGTAATTATAAGTTATGTTGAGCTATGGATATTATAGGTATATAAATTAGGTTATCATGTAAGATTATGTCATATTGCTTAATCGTATGTGATTTTATACTGTGTTGTGCTGTGTTATGCTATATAACATTATGTGATTATTGGTATATTAACTGAGGTTAGATTATAATGGGTTATATGGTGTTATAAGTAAAATTAGGGTATTGTTGGTTAAATTATTATGTTATTTTATGTTACAGTGTAAAATGTTAATATACAAGTTAGATTAGGTTTGGTTATTTTAAGTTCTGACATTATCTTATCTCATGTGATGTGATGTTACATTATGTTGTGCTAATGATGTAATCATTATTTGCTATGGTATGCTACTATGGATTGATTAGTTAGCATGGCTTATATTGTTATGTTATGTGTAATGTTTGGTTTAACTTTGTTATCTTGTTATGTCATGGTGTTTTGGATAATGTTATGATGGATCAAGTTAGGATAGGTTATTATTGATTATGCTCAAATTAAAAATTAAGATATACTGTAACAGTGGCCCACATATCCTGTAATGAAAGCCACCCTGCCTGTGTGGATGCTGGCAGGGTGCAGGAGAGAAGAGGCCTTCCTCAGCCGTGTATCCACACAGGCTTTAATTACCCTACCTACGGGGCGCCAGGCTTGTCAGAGCACCACCAGGCTGCTGCTCCTGCTAATACCCTCGTGCTGTACACTTACATTTTATCCTTCCATTAGTGGAAGAGGAGGGTAACAATTCACACTGTGTTCACACCCATCAGCTCCTCTCCTTGTCTCCCTCTCTTTTGTTCTCCTTCTCCAATGGTAATTGTCTCAGACTCCCAAGTCAAATTCATGTTCACCCTTGCGCAGTGTCCCATGGTTATCCATGTGGAGTGCTGAAGCTCCTTTCTCTGCTTATGGGTCTGGGAAGCTGTGCAACCTTTAATGGGCTTTCACAGCGATGTAATTGTGAATGTTGCATGTTGACATGTGTGCTAATGGTAGCTCTGACCTGTCTCTTAAGTCTTTATGGTCTTTTTTGGTTTGGTGGAAGAGGCTGCTTGTGTAAGATAAATGGGGGAAGGGGAGGTGTAACCTTTTAGCTGCTGGCTGAGGGTCAGTGGTGGGTCTGTGCAGCGCTGCTGGCAGGAGTGGATATCATGTTTTAAAGGGCAACCATCTCCTGGGGACAGCTTCAGTCGGAAGCTGTACGTAAATGGTGTTGTTCTTTCTAAATCAAGTTGACACCATGAGCTGAGCACTGACCAGAGACACTGACCATGGCATTTTTGTTCTTTCATTTGTCTGTGTGTGTTTTAATGTGATATGGAATAGGTGTATAATCTTTCCTTGTGCTATGCCAATGTGTTCAGGTGCATTGCATGAATGTTTGTATTTACACTGTTTTCTGGTAACTTGAACATAACATAAGTGTGTCCCTCTGCTCACATGGGGCATATTTATATCTAGAGCAACAACAAAAAAATCAATTTACCTACAAAAATCTTTACCTGCACTACATTGCACCGCATTAGCTCAATGGAAGTCGGTGTGCATCAGAGCACTGGAAATAATGATTACATTCATTGTTGATTAATCAACCTGTTATTTGTCAATTATGTGTTTAATGGGTTTCCTATAATAAGTAAAATAATTGCTCAGTTGTGTCCAACCAATAATCCAAAACCCTAAGGTAGTCAATTTATCTCAAGGAAGATACAGGTGATGAAACGTAAAGGTCCACATTATTATTAATTATGTTTTTCTGTGCTTATCACCACCTATCTCTTGTGTTAATTAAGTGTGTCTCTGCATGTTTTCTACTGTTTCATCACAGCAAACATAGTCACATGCATTTGTCTCCACCTCATATAAGTACTGTCTGTATATGATTGAGTTTTTTTTGGCATTAACATAATTTCCCCTCTTTTCCCCTCCAGGTAACGACCTGTTCTTGGTTGCGGTGCACGAGCTGGGCCACGCCCTCGGTCTGGAACATTCGAATGACCCGACCGCTATCATGGCTCCTTTCTACCAGTACATGGACACAGAGAACTTCAAACTACCTCACGATGACCTACAGGGCATCCAGAAAATCTATGGTAACCCTCTGCTACATTTCTTACAGAATTATTTTCTTTTTCTTTAAATTCTAATAGTTTGACAGCAGATTAAGAGCAATGTTACATTTACTTTCCTGAAGCCATATCACAAAATATATATATAATATAAAAACAGAGGCCCTGCACTGACTTAGTCACTATTACAGAAGCTGCTGAAACATTCAGTCATTTTGGGTAATTTGCCAGTAAGCAACATTTGTCAGCTGTTAAAGAGGACAGCCAACATGAGTCAACAAACGCATCATCTGTGCCAACATTAAAGGTGCATTGGTAAAAAAAAGAAAGTAAACATATTTAGCATCTTAATGTATCAACCTTACACAAAAAAGTGTATAGACCTTTTTTTATCGTTTTAGGTCCACCAGATAGAGCCCCGCAGCCCACCAGACCCCCGCCCACAGTCCCTCCTCCTCGCTTCCACCCTCCTTCAGACCCCCGTAAGAATGAACGCCATGCCAGACCCCATCGCCCTCCACAGGGGGCCAAGCCCTCTAACCCCAACTCCAAACCCAACATCTGTGACGGAGGCTTCAACACCCTGGCCATCCTGCGGCAGGAGCTCTTTGTGTTCAAGGTAGAGGAGATCATCAGCCTGAGTAAACATGGCTACAACAATGAAGATGATGATGATGATGATGATTATACCTTATGTGTTTCTACAGGACCAGTGGTTTTGGAGGGTACGGGACAACTCGGTGGTCCCTGGTTACCCCATGCAGATCAACTACTTCTGGAAAGGCTTGCCTCCCAAAATTGATGCCGTGTATGAAAATAGCGAAGGGAAATTCGTCTTCTTCAAAGGTAATACAGTTTTTTGGGAACAAGTAGTGCTATGGAGCAAAGTTTTTACAAGTGGGACCCTATTTTCAGTATTGTGCAAATGCACTAAAATGCACATGAACACGTGAGAGCACAAGAGGGACGTGATGTGCGTTTCTGTCACAAGGTTCAACTAGTGCTAACTAGTGCCAATACAAGAAAGGCAAGGAAGATGCTAACTGCTTGCTACAAAGCAAGCAAGCAAACATGGATGGTAACAAAACAGGATTATTTAAAAATGTTCAAACCGCTTTTATACGTGGAAGACATATATTAAGATTAAGATTAAGATGGACTTTTATTAATCCCTCGTGGGGAAATCGTTTCTCTGCATTTGACCCATCCTAGTGTTAGGACACCTCGGTAGCACTTGGTCTTGCCGGGACTTGAACTGGTGACCTTCCAGTTGCCAAGCCAAGTCCCTATCGATTTATATATCAGACACACAATGACTTGTTGAAACCACTGATTTTGTTTACATATTATTTGTCTGTGTACAATAAAATTGGCACCTTTATTCGTTTTCTTCCCAGATTTCATTTACATTCATAAAATAAATACAAAAATAAAAATAATCAAGGTAATCCTCACAAATAGGAAAAGGGTTCTGACAAAATAAATAAAAACACATTACACAAAGAACCCTTTATCCTTAGTTACAAATAAATATCCATGATATTTTAAAACATGTTGTTTGACAAACAAGAACACTGTTGTTTCCCCCTCTACAAGTCCATGTGGATATTTTTGCTCTTCAAACATCCAGTCATCTTTTATCATAAAGCGTCTGAGCGGGTGACTTTGACGTTGCTTTGCATTCTGTACGGTAAACACAATGTTTGCAGGTCCATTACAGCCATCGGACCATCAGCAGATTAACATGACATCTGTCACCCAGTGGGATCAGAGTGCCTCATGCTTTATTAATTCTCTCAAGGGGACTTAACTGCATGTGTGTGTATGTGAGTGTCGAGCTACTTACTGCAAGCTCACCGCCCCAGCAGCTCTCCTCACCCTGCCTGATGCATTTATTATTGTATCAATTAAAAGCAACAATAGCTTCAATAAAACTCAAAACAACAAGTCTCTGCAGCGTGGCGTTCATAGCATCATCCTCCTGTTTATTGTATTATGGATAAAACCGCATACATGTTGTGTTGAGCAGATATTTTGTCAACGAGGTGTTACATCTGACCTTTAAAATCTTGTGAACAGGAACACACACTTGACTGAGCTGAGAGTGTTTTGTGTGTCATGTCATCTTCATCATAATGTCTTCGTCCCAGAGCATCATAATTCGTTGTGTTTATTTTAGGAAACCGTTTCTGGGTCTTCAAGGACACGACTCTCCAGCCTTCGTACCCTCAGGACATCTCGCTGTTCGGGAGCGGCATGCCCACTCAGAGCATCGAGACAGCCGTCTGGTGGGAGGACGTCGCCAAGACCTACTTCTTCAAAGGAGACAGGTCTGTGACGAACGGTTATCAGCACTGATGTGAAGTTAAGATGTTTTGCTCTCTGGAGTCTCTGAGAGCAGACAAAGTGCTGTGAGGATCAATCAAGGCGGAAATCTTGATTAAAATCTTTTTGATTAAGCCGATAAACTGATTCTGTGTGACCAAATTGTATACAAACAGTAAGTTAAGGAGTAGATATTACAGATGTGTTTTATTTGTCAGCCCTTTTTGGCTCCTTATAAACACATTGTGTCAGTGTTTGGTACATTTAAAGATTTTGGGGACAGTTTCCCATGGAATATTTAATTATTTAGCAGGTTTTTAATCCGGTGCACGTTGGCATAGATACCGTAGCTGTCATCTTTGAAGCAATGCAAGCTGTCACATTTTGCTCTGAAAATGCTGATTGCCTATTTAACAGCTAAAAAAATGCTGCTAATTGGCATTCAACCCAATAAGACCCAATGTAAGAGCAACACATGTGATGGGGATTGCAATACTTGAGAGTTTTTTTACTGAGAGTTTTCCCCGAAACAGCAGAGGATGTGTTGTTTACCCGTGTGCGTGGCAATGATGTTAACTTTTGAGAGATGGCAGTGTGACTCACATGTTTGTTCAGCTGTCATGATAAATCATATCCTAGGAGGTCAGTGGATGTATGGTGAAAGCTGTCAAAATGCTTTGTCATGATACTGTCATCCCTCAACCTGCTGCTGCACATCATGACAAACAGGAGGTTTTGTCCATCGTCTCAAACACGAGTGCCTCTCTCTCCCTCCCTCTGCGACAGGGTGCTGTTTGTTCTAATTCAAATAAATGTCACTGCGTAGCAAGATTTATGTGTGTGAGCATCAGTGTATGCGAAGCAGATCAATCAAAACAACCCCTGAAACACATTTGCCAGGCAGATAAACACAGTGTGGATGATGGATTGACCACTTTCTCTGGTCATGTGAATCAAGCCAGTTGCAGATCTTTTAAATGTTCAGATTAGGTTCTTTTTTAAATCTCGCTGCAAGCTACAGATACAATATGGCTGTGAACACAGTGTGCAGATGTTCAGTGCCATGGTACAACCTTGATATTGGTATTCTTCCGTTTCTTAAAGCTGTATATAGTTCGAGAATAACATCTTCTTAACTTAGAAGGCTTTTCTATCTGAGCAATATGAAAAATAACTGCCCTCACCTGGATTTTATAACCAACTTGCTAAAAATCCGTACTCAAAGGGTATGTACTGTTAAAAGCACCGGTATAATCACAGAAAATCATAACAAGCATTGGAGCATCAATAATTGATATTTAGTTTTGATTTTGTGTAATAGCATAATTAAATCGTTGGAGTAACAAAGCCATCTACTCTTATTTAACAAATAGATTATTTGTGCATCCAATCAGCTTCTTCTACTCTTTTGTTATGTATATTTCTTCTATGAAATGTGACTGTTTTTTCTTCACTGCGTAGACACCTGAAAAGCCTACATTTGGGAGACCAAAAGCCTTTCTCATTTGCTTGACATGTCTGTTTTGGCAACTCAGCCCTTGTTTGAGTTCCTGTGCAAGGGTCTTGGCATGATTTGATAGTGGACAGGAATAGACTGAGGAAGTTAGTATATTATAATAATAATAATAAGTACTTATATTTGTATACTCCAGAGATTTACAAATAGCCGTGTCTGCTTAGCGTTGATGAATTTAGCAACTGTGTCCAGCTGTCGGATTAATTAAACTCTCATCACTGAGCTGATTTGTGTTTCAGTGTGTGGATTTGTGCATAGTTACAAGAATGTGTAATTTTCTCCGAACGACCCAGATCAGGGGGTCAGGTGTTTAACAGGCCCATGTCACTCACTGACGCTATTTCTGTCTGTCCTTTTGTAGGTACTGGAGGTACAATGAGGACATGAGGACCATGGATCCAGGTTATCCCAAACCCATCACCATCTGGAAGGGCATTCCCGACTCTCCACAGGGGGCCTTTGTGGATAGGGGCAATGGTATGTCAGCTTTAATGACCGTGTACTAGTCAGTGAGATTGGATTGAGAGTATTTACACACTGGCAGTGCAGCACTGTTGTTTCTAAGACAGAGTGACATTTATCAAACATGAAGAGCAACACTTAACTTTTGTACAAAGATCCAGTTTGTCTGGTATTTGCTTTTATCGTTTTAGTCCTGAATGCAACAACATGACAGAAGGAAAACAGGAAGTTGACTGAACAGCGTCTTTTTTCTGAATACATTTTCCGTGAATATATTTAAACCGGTGTAAAATCTCTGCTTTAAAACACTTATCAGAATTGGGAGAATCTGCACATATAAACTTTTCATAAGGGAGTGATAAACAAAAAGGAACACAATGCAGACACTGCAACTGCACAACACCAGTCGCAACAAATAGTGGATCCATAGAAAATGCATTTTCAATATCAATGTATCAATGGTTTACTTGATGAGGTTCTACATGATGATTTGCTGCTTGCTTTCGTAATGGATGATAGTCATTTTTATATTGTTTTGTTATCTCATAGACTATACGGTTAATAGTAATGAAAGAACATAAATAAAAAGTTCAGGCAATTCAGATCAGCATATCCAAGTATTTCTCCTTTAGGAACTTTGACTCTTCTCAATTTTTTCTCCAATCTTGTTTGTTACAAATACAATGTTACTGTACTTTTCATTACTTTCAATACAACTCTGTAGAAACCCAAAATGATTAGCCTTATTTTTAAGCAACCTAAAGCATGCAGCGAGTAATTCATCTCTTTCTTTCACATAAAGATTCTGTTGAGAGACATCAGAATAAGAATCAGCTTAATTGGCCAGGTATGAGTACTGTGAATTTGACTCCATGTTGTTCATTGTTGCTATCTATATAGAAATTCAGCTAAAAAAAAAAAAGGACAATAACACATAGTCACTGATTTGGCTTCTCTATTGCATGACAAAGTGGTACATGCAATTGCACAGTATATGTATAAAAGTGAATTTGTTTTGTCCCACAATACCTCCCTGCAGGTTTTACCTACTTTTACAAGGGCAAGGACTACTGGAAGTTCAACAACCAGCTGCTTCGTGTGGAGCCCGGCTACCCGAGGTCCATCCTGAGGGACTTTATGGGCTGCGACGGGCTACCTGCAGACCCCGACTGGGACTGGAACCCCCCGGTGGCCGAGGAACGCCACTACGACAACGGTGACGTGGACGTTGTCATCAAATTGGACAGCGCTGGGGGCACGGAGAAAGCCGTGGCCATCGCCATCCCCTGTGTCCTGGCGCTGTGCATGATGGTCCTCCTCTACACCGTTTTCCAGTTCAGGAGGAAGAGCACACAGCGCCACATACTGTACTGCAAGCGCTCTATGCAGGAGTGGGTCTGAGGGGCTGTTATCACTCTGTATAGAGAGGGCGTGTGAAGCTCTGATAGAGGTCTAGCTATTACTTGAAGCCCTAAGTACAGTAATTGGAAGCACTGTAAAGGGTACAGTTCTTAAGGATTGCCATGTTGGCAGATTTGAAAGCAGCTTGAACTCATAACAAGCTGCAAGGAAGTAAAGCGATCAGCAGAACTCAACTGAAGACATTAAAGGAGCCTCATCTCCTGTTTCCAACTAATATGTATGTATCTGCTTTGACTTTTTTTCTGTATCTTGGAATGAACTAAATTAAGTGAGACAGAGTTAAGCTACTGTAAGTGGGACCTTTGTCTATCCTCGTCTCTGCACGCCGCTTAAAAAGCCCCTAGCACTAACTTCAGTGGACAAATTAGAAATATGGCTTCTACTTTACTTTCAAATCTTAATTAAAGCGCTCTGAGCTGTGCTTTTTTTTTTCTTTCATTTACCGTCCCCATAAAATATTATTCATTGTGTGGAGGACTGATACACAAACCAAATATGACCTTTTCTTCCAAAGAGGATTACTGCTCGATGTTGTTTTTGATGGGATGTTTTTTCCTCCATGGATCGAACATTGTTGCATCATACTCAGATTTTCTTTTAGCCATCGGCATTCACATCCACTCGTCTGCTCTGTAATCTGTGTCGATGGGAAGCAGCAGTTAGTAAGAGCTTGGAACTCAAGACTGTTGTGGCAGTGTATCTCCAAACGGGGGCCGAAAACCTCTCTGCAATATTTATGAGACTGCCTTAATCACAGAATGCTTAAACTCCCTTCCCTTTCTCTCTGTTTCTCTGGTGTGGAAGCTGAATAATAAGTGACACAGTAGGAACACAAACAGTGTATAAAGGCATTCATTGCTGCCCATAATGCAACTGCAAAACTAGTAGTATAGGACAGTTTCGATCCACACCGGGTTCATTACTCTTGAAAATGTGCTAAGCAGTGCTAAATACCTGATGGCTAGCAGGCCATCAGCTTTCATTTACTGCCCCACCTGAGGGTATGAGAGAGAAAGCGAAGGCTAGTTGTGTGAGTGTGAAACAGACAGTACCCACACTATAAATGTACTGTAGAGTTACCATCCTGCTTCCCTTTTTCCTGGCAAGTTTGGACACTAATACTCCATACGGTGTTAGGCCATGCATTTTAAAGAGCTTTTCTTTTCAACTTTTGTACAAGGTTTACATTATATTTCACAGAGCACGCAGAGAGTTAGTGGAGGAAAGAGAACGTATACACACAGTACGTTTCATTAATCACTGCATCTATGGTCAGTGCTTTTGCCCAGATTGCTCCATCTTCTCACTAAGTTATTGCGAATAGTTTCTGTGAAAATGCAAAGTAAACAAAACATTAAGAAGGAAACACACATCTAAAACAATAACAGGATATAATCTGCATAAATAAAGACACTTAGGCAAATTATTGTCTCGATTGTCGAGTTCAATAATAGAATCAGGTTGTTCAATGCACTGTAAACACATTTACTATTATAACTATTAACAAATTACTAATAAATGCTTATAGAACTACTCTAACATTGGAATTAACAAAAACAGAACTAGCAAAACTAAGTCTGATGACAAATATGTTACATATATATCGTGATCTATGAATATGCCTTTAAATGACATATGTTTCAAACTGTTTAATCAGCTGATTATGAGAACCAATAATATAACATTAAAAAGCAGACTCTCTTTGACGTGAGTTGGAGCAAAGGATTTTTCCCCGTCCCCATGTATTGTATGATGAATGCAATACACAGCCTGGATCCTAATGAAATACATTGTCCTGCAATTGCCTTTGATTGTTGCCATACATGTAACGATGTGGTTGTGTGGTGTAGCGTTTCTCAGAGTTTGCCGGATGTCAGTGAGCATCCATGATGTGATTTTGTTTTCCTATAAATATTCGTGCTTTGTTACTCTTTTACTTGAAATGGTCATCAACATCAACTGTACAGGATATCTGACATCATCTTTAATATCAAGGCAAAGCTATTTTAATGCCATATCTCAGAAGAAATTAAGAGATTTTAACATGTCTATAATCAATGAATTATCTAAAGAAGGGTTAAGGGGTTGGATCTTGATTGATGGGTTGAACCTTTATTAGATGTGGTTTTATCTTGTCATCGTTGGTAAGGGATAAAAACTTTAAAACCTATGGGCAATGCATGCCGTTGTAAAACTAAGATGTCATTCTTTCATGGATCATTCAGACACTCTTCTTCTGTTCAGTCTCTCCCATTGTGACTGAGCAGCACTGCAGGTTTCTGTTGGATGCGTTGACACATCCAAACTGTCATCTTTTATAAAAAACAAAATGTGAAATTACTAGCTTCCAACCGGTCCTCCCTGTTCCAATCTTCAGTCGATTGTCAAACTGATGAAAGAAAATGTACGCAGGCAGGAACATCTTTCCTAAAGCAGTGCTGAATTGCAGCACGAATCACACCATGTTGATCTACGACCCACGGTAATTTAAGGCGGAAGAAAAACCCTCGGCTCAGTGTTGTGTGTGATGTCTTATCAGTTTTGTGTGTTTGTGGTGAGGCTCTGATGGCTCCAGCGAGAGTGAATTAAAGACGGCCACCGATGCGAGTCGGTACTGTATTTATTTCCGTATTTATTCCTCTGTGCTCAGCACCACAGATCTTGCATTGCATTGTACTGAGGACAAGAAGCTGTCAATAAAGTGGGTTTGAAATGACACGTTTTTTTCTACCACTCCCATGTAATTGTCCACCTTCTGTTACTGCCTAAGCAACAAATGATCTGCAGCGTAGGTTTTTCCAATCTTTGAAAGGTAAATCACAAACTTGAAAAGGTTACATATACGAAATGCTCTTTTTAACACCTGAATCACTTGAATAACTTGACATTTTAGATGTGAATTAAGTGCAAGGTGGAAGTGTCAATGCTCTGACCTGTCCCTGTTTATCTTCAGACGCCTCCAATTTTTTTTTGTCTGCCTTGACACACTGCATAGCATTCAACTAATTTAAAGTGTTGTTAAAGGAAGTAGATGAGACTGATTAGACAGCAGTCGATACATCAGAGAGACAAGGGTACGGACGAGACAGGGGACATTTTGCAATCATTGCCGTCACAATCTTGTCTACATGAAGTATATACTGTATACCGCATAGTGTATGAGAAGTAAACATTGCATAATATGTACATAAAGAGTGTATATTGTCTGCTTGGGAGGATTTTGTTTTTAAAGTCATTCATTACATGGATAAAGAAAATGCTGTGTGTTGTAAATAAAACAAGTGCATAAAGAGTGTCTCCTTGTATCATGCTCTCACAAAAATGTGCATGTGTTTGTTAGATAAAAGCAGAAAATATCTATTAAAGGGTTGGTTTAACCAAATTACAAAGGTAAAATAGGAAACAAAGTAAAAAATACCTCTAAATGTATTTACCAATGCAGATAATTTGATTAACTTACAAATGTATTTACACATTTGTTCCAAGGTATCAGCCAAATTATCAAAACAAAGGTGATTGGAAGATGTTGTTAATCTCTTTTCAACTCCTGACATTCATTTTTTGACATCACATCCATGATGCTGAAGCTTTTATCCGAGGGAAACCGTAGATGAATTCCTGATGTTGTTGCAGGAGCCATCATTCATTTGTTGCATGCTTGTGATTGCTTCGAGGGGCACATCGCCTCTTTGCAGAGCTCCCTGTGGCCTGGTGATTGAGTCATTCCACCTCCTTTTTCGAGTAAAAACAGACAGAAAATAGTTTTGAACACCCATAAGGCAACATGACATAATTCTGTCTGAAACAGTGCTGTTAGTAGTTATGGTACATCAATAAAATAACTTCTGCTTTTATTCAATTTAATTAGCTTAACAGTTATTTTTCCCTGAATATCCCTTATAATGTAGGTGGTAATCTGTTAAGGTGAGTGAAGCAGGCAGGACCCAAATGCAGAATAAACAGAAAAATACCTTTATTTCAAGGATTTCAGGAATAAACAGAACACTACCTCGTGAACACAGTCAACGACAAACAGACACACCAGGGAAACTAACGACAGGGAGGAAAACACAGGGAGAAAAGAACAGCAAAACAAAACCCATTACCAGACACAAAACTAAAACCGTGACATGACATAAGAATCGTGACAGAACCCCCCCTCAAGGGACGGATTCTAGACGTCCCTAAACACACAAACAAAGTCCAAACTTCGAAAAGGGTGGGTGGAGGGGGTGCGGAGGACGGGTCTCGGGCGGACGGCCCGGGGGCAAGGCAGAGTTCATAAAGGGGCGAAGGCCACTGCGGGCGAACTCAGGGGACCGGGCATGCCGGGCACAAGGACGGGCAGGAGCTGGTGGAACCCCTGGCGGGTCAGGCGTAGACGGGACCCTGGACGGAACATGGGCTTGTGTCAGTGGGACCCACGATGGAGCAAGGGCTGGTGTCGATGGGACCCGAAACAGGACAGGACATGGTGTTGGCAGAAAACCCGGCGGAGCAGGTGTCGGCGGGACCCCCAACAGGACAGGGCATGGTGTTGGCAGGAAACCCGGCTGAGCAGGTGTCGGCGGGATCCCCAACGGCACAGGACATAGGGTTGGCAGGACCCCCGGCAGAAGAGTAGTCGGCGGGACCCCCAACGGGACAGGACATGGAGTTGGCAGGACCCCCGGCAGAAGAGTAGTCGGCGGGGCCTCCAACGGCACAGGACATAGGGTTGGCAGGACCCCCGGCAGAAGAGTAGTCGGTGGGACCTCCAACGGCACAAGACATAGGGTTGGCAGGACCCCCGGCAGGAGAGTAGTCGGCGGGGCCTCCAACGGCACAGGACATAGGGTTGGCAGGACCCCCGGCAGAAGAGTAGTAGGCGGGACCCCCAACGGGACAGGACATGGAGCCGGCAGGACCCCCAGTGGAACCTCCATCGGCACCGGACATAGGGTTGGCAGGACCCCCGGCAGAAGAGTAGTCGGCGGGGCCTCCAACGGCACTTGACATAGGGTTGGCAGGACCCCCGGCAGAAGAGTAGTCGGCGGGGCCTCCAACGGCACAGGACATAGGGTTGGCAGGACCCCCGGCAGAAGAGTAGTCGGCGGGGCCTCCAACGGCACAGGACATAGGGTTGGCAGGACCCCCGGCAGAAGAGTAATCGGCGGGGCCTCCAACGGCACTTGACATAGGGTTGGCAGGACCCCCGGCAGAAGAGTAGTCGGCGGGGCCTCCAACGGCACAGGACATAGGGTTGGCAGGACCCCCGGCAGAAGAGTAGTCGGCGGGGCCTCCAACGGCACAGGACACGGAGTTGGCAGGACCCCCAGCGGAACCTCCAACGGACCAGGACATTGGGTAGGGACTTGAGAGGGGACTCGAGAGGTGACTTGAAAGGGGACTTGAGAGGGAACTCGAGAGGAGACTCGAGAGGGAACTCGAGGGGAGACTTGAGAGGTGACTTGAGAGGGAACTCGAGAGATGATTCCAGAGGGAACTTGAGAGGGAACTCGAGAGGAGACTCGAGAGGGGACCTGAGAAGGAACTTGAGAGGGGACTTGAGAGGGGACTCGAGAGGAGACTCGAGAGGGGACTCGAGAGGGGACTCGAGAAGAGACTCGAGAGGGGACTCGAGAAGAGACTCGAGAGGGAACTTGAGAAGGAACTTGAGAGGGAACTTGAGAAGGAACTTGAGAGGGGACTTGAGAGGTGACTTGAGAGGGGACTTGAGAGGTGACTCGAGAGGGGACCAGAGAAGGAACTCGAGAGGGAACTTGAGAAGAAACTCGAGAGGGAACTTGAGAGGTGACTTGAGAGGGGACTTGAGAGGTGACTCGAGAGGGGACTTGAGAGGAAACTTGAGAGGGGACTCGAGAGGAAACTTGAGAGGTAACTCAAGAAGAGACTCGAGAGGGGACCTGAGAAGGAACTCGAGAGGGGACTCGAGAGGGGACTCGAGAGTGGACTGGAGAGGTGACTTGAGAGGGGACTCGAGAGGAAACTCGAGAGAGGACTCGAGACGGTCGGTACGCCGACAGAACACGGGGGGCTGGAGTCGGCCGGAACGCCGACAGGAGACGAGGTGCTGGAGTCGGCCGGTACGTCGACAGGACACGGGGAGCTGGCGTCGACCGGTACGCCGTCAGGACACGGGGAGCTGGCGTCGGCCGGATAGCCAACAGGAGACGAGGGGCTGGAGTCGGCCGGTACGCCGACAGGACACGGGGAGCTGGCGTCGGCCGGAGAGCCAGTACTGGAGCCGAAACTAGAGTCAGGACCATGGCTACAGGGGCCGGTTCTGGAGCCGGAAACATGGCTGTAAGGTCCGGTTCTGGAGCAGGGACCATGGCTGCTGGGGCCGGCACTGGAGCCGGGACCATGGCTGTGTGGGATGGTACTGGAGCACGGTACCATGGCTGTGTGAGCCAGATAATGGAGCACGGAAACATGGCTGTGTGGGCCGGTACTGGTGCATGGATCCATGGCTGTGTGGGCCGGTACTGGAGTACGAGCTGGCTTCATGACCTTGCGTTTTTTACAGGTCCTTTGGAGGCTCCGTGGACCTCCAAACACCAGGCCAGACCCCAAGAAAGGGTCAGAGGCTCGAGACAAGCTTTCAGGGCTGCTTGTAAACGTTTTAAGCCACTCAGGCAACGAGCTCCTGAGCCAGGGCTTGCGAGCAACCTCCTGGTGTGCCTCCTTCAAAGCAGCCTCTTTATCCTGTCTGGATGAAGCTGCCAACCAAGTATAAAAAATGTACTCTAGGGCGTACTTGAGGTTATCCGCCTGTTGAGCCAACGAAAAAGAAACTGCTGAGTCCATTACTGGTCGGTTCATTCTGTCAGGGTGAGTGAAGCAGGCAGGACCCAAATGCAGAATAAACAGAAAAATACCTTTATTTCAAGGATTTCAGGAATACACAGAACACTACCTCGTGAATACAGTCAACGACAAACAGACACATTAGGAAAACTAACGACAGGGAGGAAAACACAGCAAAACAAAACCCATTACCAGACACAAAACTAAAACCGTGACATGACATAAGAATCGTGACAGTAATCAGTATTCACTTAATATTTAAATGGGTTATGTTTATTATTTCAATTATTAATCAGAGTTCCAAATTGATAGTATGGTTTATTTTCTGAGAATACCTTAACCAATAATTATCTTAAAAAAACACAGTTTTTCAGATTTACATTTTAATGCCTTTTGAGCTACTGCACGAAATAAGCACCACATTATTATCAACCCCTATTTATGATTTCATGAATACTCAATCAAATATATTAGTTATCACAAATACTTGTTATTAACCAGGCCTGCCCGATCCCAACATTATGTATGTAAAATGAATCATATATAATTTTAGCTGGTCACAGAGAAAAGCCAAATTGTTCCCACCTCATACATGCACTTCTCTTGGCTGTCATCACACTTCTTTTTGCTCCAAGTTTTAACCTGGCTCACCACAGCATTGAACGGTTCAGAACAGATATTGCAACTCTCTCTTTTATATTACTAAAACAACATTAAAGGCAACTAAATATCTTTATAATACTTGACCATATTGCTCTGCATATTGATGGGTCTATTTCTGAGTCGGCAGCCGGCAGCAGCTGCAGCAGTAAAGCTGAAGTAGTGAGCAAGAGAACTTCCTCTAAAATACAGTATACTAATACTGATAGTGTGTGCATGTTAGCATTGTTCAAATTAAGTATAGGACTAAATTAAATTCAGCTACTCTGTAACATTTTTTTAACTGTTGTTGGTGTAGCAGATGTGAAAATGTTAGACCCTTCTATTTATCAAGATGTTGTTAATTGCAGAACATTGTGCACCATCCCTGTAACTATTTTTATATTTTAAATTGGATTAACTGCATCACTTATTTCACCCTTTAGATCACAAGATTGTTCTATAAAATGGATGCAGTATGCACACAATGTCATCATAGTGATTCACAGATCAGAAGACTTTTGTATACGTTTTGGTCACAGCGACCACATGAATAACATGATGTGCATGAAGTAATTATAAATTATAAATACATAAATTATCTTTATTACTTAATATTATAGCATGTCTGATAGTCATTTATAAAACAGGAGACAGGAAATCACATTTTTTTAAACGTCACCTTTACCTCTAGTGATATCAAGCCAAACAGGTATTTATAAGTTGTGCTCAAAGGAAAAAAGCATTGACACTCAAAAATGTCAAAGCCATATTTCTTTCCGTGAACACAGTATCTTGCTTTACTCTTTGGACCAGATTATGGAGACTGTGGCTGCGAGGAAGTGCGGTCGTCTTTCAACCAGAGGGTTGTTCGATGTGGGTTCGATCCCATGCAGCCAACATCTCGATGTATCCTTGGGCAAGATACTTAACCCTAAATTGCTCCCGATGGCATGGCCAACGGTGTGTGAATGTGTATGAATGTTAGTTCCAGCTACACTGCTCTGTATGAATGGGTCGTAAAGACTGGATAAAGCGCTATATAATTACAGTCCATTTACCATTTATTTTGGATTTATTTTCTAACAAACAGATGAAAATTGTGAACAGCGTAATCTGGATTGTCCACAACAAAAGGCCCAGTTTTTGGACAGAGGTGTTTCAGTTGAAATGTCTGCCCTAAGCCTGTTTTTCAGGTCTCAGGGTCGAAAATGACATTCCCAGAACAAATGACCATATCTTCCCTTCTAAAAGGGTTAAATTAATAATCTTTTTTCTCAAAGTAATGATAAACCTGTGAGTTGGATGTATAAAAGTCAGAATCAATATAAATGTTTTTTATTTTAAAGAAAATTCAGATTGAACATAGTAAAAAACTGTAAATTATAGTGTCCGTCCAACAATTCTTTTTTTACTTATAGTGAAAACTACCCTTGGATGATGGTAAGGTAGACTAAAAGCTTTAGGAATCCAAAGTACAACATATAATAAGTACCCTGTATCAAGATTGATGCAAAACAAGTGACATTTGACCTTTTTAGAGAGGTTTAGCAAAAAAAACTCCACCTCTGAGGTGATTTGGGTGGAAATGGGGGTTTTACCGTTTCTCTGGAACCCATTGGTCGATTTTGGTGATTGACATCTCTTTCTGACCGTTAGAGGCAATATAATCGAAGGGGAATCTTCCCACTCACACACATGGTAAAACAAAAAGGTGGGGGCTTCGCGGACGCAGTTTTGCATGAGAGTGAAGCTAGCTATGGAGCTCTAGCTCTGACATCTGGAAACCGAAAAGCAGGTTTATTGCTCATGGATTATCAGAAATCATGTCAAGGGGACACAGACACATTGGATTAACCTATGGATTAATTTCAGCAGCGTTTGTATCGTTTTAATGCCATTGAAGACGACTTTTGACAAGACTACGACACAGGTGAGCCATGTTAGCGGTTTTAGCTACCTAGCGCATATGTTTTGATGTCTGTTCTTGTTATTATCTCCGCAAGTTCGTATAATTGAGTGATAATGAAGGGTACCCCTCGATTCTGTGTCTCCTCACGATGTGAAACAATCTTGTTGGATGTGCAAATATAAATAATAAGGTTTTGTGAGTGCATTTCGGTGCAGTCATCTGTTAGCATTTTTCGCTCGTTGCTAATTCAGAGGCTCAGCGTTAGCATTGTGGGGTTTAAAAAAAAAAGAGAAAAAAAAGGATCAGTTAGATGAGTTTCTTCCCATTACATGGATATAAAACATTCATAGTTTATTAAATGAACATGACCTCAGACACTGTTTCCTACAAGATGTTACGGCAGTACCCCGGTTAACAGGTTGCAAAATGTAAAAGATGAGATGAACTTAAATTGTTAGTTTTACCAGGAATAGATCTACGAGTTGAATGTATGAGTGAATGTACGGAGCCCCCTAGGGGACATGGAGAAGAAAAATAATAATAATTTGAAAAAAGAAAAAAAAAAGATGTTTTGCTAGATCTCGCAAAACCTTTGCGAGATATCGCAATACTTTTCATTTAGTACTTCCTGGTCAGTTCGGCTGCTACGGCAACACAGAAACCACAACAATGGAGTGGTTCATCGATTTTACTTTGAGCTTGGCCTTAAATATAAAGATATAACATCAGTGCTTGGCAATAGGCACGGGTTTCACACATAGACTGTATATATAAAGGGTTTCACATAAGTGAAGACACCTCAAGAGAACACTCAGAGCGAGGGGACATACACGTCCCTCTGAGCTGAGTTATTGACAGATTCGAATTTCGCGGATCAATAACTCATGAAAATAACGTTGTAAAAATACAAACAACATGACTTTACAATCATAGCAAGGTAGACAACGAGCTACAGAGTCGTTTTTATCAGAACAGTTCGATACGCGCTGTCATCCGAGCTAAACATCAAGAATTGGTCACAATCTGCAGCTGGAGGAGGGAGAGGAGTGCTTAGGGACCGTCTACAAACTGCAACGGGGTTTTGCGAGATCTCGCAAAGGGGTTTTGCGAGATGTCGCAAAACATTTTATTTTATTTTTTTCTTCTCCATGTCCCCTAGGGGGCTCCGTATGAATGAGACATGTAACCACCTGCAAACAAATAAACATTGTTTACATGTCTACATAGCTGATTAGTAAAAAAAAACATGGTGTTTTTTGTATCTTAATTGAGCTGACCTCGTGCTTTTTCTGAAAGTAAGCGCACTTTTACATAGTTGTTTGTCTGTTTCCCACACTCCACTGGAATCCTGCGTTCTTATTAATATGTAATTTCAGAGGCACTATGGGTGATAAAAAAAGTTACGTGTTTGAGTGTTTGAATTTAAAATCAGAGGCATTTTATTACAGGAATTATAGACATTATCAGCGCACAATTTTCCGCATCTCATGACAAGCCTGATTTTTAGTATAAATTAGCTGGCAAGTGGACCAGTCAGCATCCAGCTCTCTCAGACAAATCACTGCTGTCCAGGAGAAAGAAACCTGCTCTGTATCAACATGAAGACTCTGCTGCTGGCCTCTGCTCTCTTTGCAGGACTCGTCTCTCTGGCTGCCGTCCCTATCCCTGTTCCTTACCATGCCTTCTGCAAAACACTGTGGTGAGTTAGGATTGCTGCTTTTTATTCTAATGCGAGTTAAGCCAAGATCGCTTTAGTCTGGATGTCAAAAACATGATTTCAAATTAACTTTGTTTCATTTCTCTTTTCCAGGCTATTTGCAGTACCTTGTAATGAAATCAACACCAAAGTAGTTGCACAGATTCAAGCCTTCAGCCCTCAGTACAGGGTAGGAACTGCTCCCCTGTTAATGTGAATCTCTAATGTGTGTGTAATGACATTTTGTTATCTGTTCCAGCTTCTCTCCACCAACCCTCTCTCCATTAGAGCCAATCATACTTCACTCGACAGCCCCGAGGGTGAGAACATCACCTTCGCATTGAAC
>NW_022990942.1:0-22500 GCF_902827175.1 Gymnodraco acuticeps
ATGTGTTAAATGAAAAGTCATGAAAGAGTTAAGGAGGAGAAAAAGGCGTGTTTAGATATATATTGAATGTCTGTTTCTTGTGATATGCGTAACAACGGACATTAAATACGCGGAGAGCCGGCCCCCAGGGAGGAGCCAGGAGAGGCTATATAAACAAACGAAACCTGAGGGGTTCGGCCTCTTTTCTCTGCTAGCGGGGAGCCAGAGGCAGCTGCTTTTCTGTCTGAAAATATCCTGTTTGTGACTTTACCGCGCCTTTTTTATTAATTAAGTACCAATTTGAAAACATCTCAGAGACTCCATTTAGTCTCCTTTTTAAGCTTCTCTTTCCTGGACGCGAGAATAACCATCACAGTTAACAATTGGAATGACCCTGACGTGATTCTCGTTGCAACCGGGAGAGACTATACACG
This sequence comes from Gymnodraco acuticeps, assembly GCF_902827175.1. Taxonomy (NCBI): domain Eukaryota; kingdom Metazoa; phylum Chordata; class Actinopteri; order Perciformes; family Bathydraconidae; genus Gymnodraco; species Gymnodraco acuticeps. The sequence goes on from NW_022990942.1 coordinate 414, forward strand.
CGGCTGTTCTCCGGAGCCGCTGGCAAACCCGTTCGACACACAGAGAGCTCAAACTACGGTAAAGAAGAAGCCTGTTACGTCCAAATTCTTCAATAGTTTATGCAGAACAATCTTAGGACTGTGTGTTGGACGGCTGCTTCCGGTTCCTGAAAATAGCTGGGAAATTAATGTTAAAACAACCAAATTTATAACAATAACAATCATAACACGTGGCGTTGCATTTTCACAAGCAGGGTGAGTTCAAATTACTACTTTTTCTTATATTTAACCCTGCATGCTATTTGTTTGTCTGTTATTACATGTCGGCGAGGCTAATCATTTCAATTGTTTCTTGTTACGTCTCAATTTAAACGTGAATGGTTTTAGGCCATTAATCAGTGGCGACTGGTTGAGACAAGAACAAAGTGGAGTGAGTGTTTGTGTTAAGGACAGTGTGAGGCTGTTTTTACTTTTTACAAGTTCTTTGTGTGATGATGGCAATCATTTAAAGTGTTTCTTGTTACGTCCTAATTTAAACGTGAATGGTTCTAGGCCATTAATCAGTGGAGACTGGTTGAGACAAGAACACAGTTGAGTGAGTGTTTTAAATACAGCAAGGGTATTTCTTATTAAAAAAAAGTCCTTTTTGAGGAAAAGGCCTGAAAAGTTTGAAGCTTTCAGTGGTTGTTTTTTCTGTTTTCTAACAGACATTGCGCGTGGATTACGACAAGGAGTGCGACATTCGTGCGTTAGATAGACGATATTCTTCTGATAGTGTATTGCTTGGCGCCTTACTTTGTCCCATGATAGCGTGTTTAAACAGAGGAGATAACCATACTGGCTCTTAAAGTCAAAACAGTACGTACACAGGTTGAAGGCTGTGACGTAAGGGTATAAGGCCATTTATAATTGTAAATTACATAGAAATGTTATTTTAAACTGCAGTGTTGTTTTGTGTTGAGAATTAAAAGATCACCCTCATTATTTCAACTCCGCTCTGAGAGCCACGAGGTGTTTTCAAATCCCTTTGTTCTTCAGGTCAAAGGTTGGAAAATCAGTTGCCATCTTGTTTTGTCCTCGTGTTTACAATGAGCAATGGCAGTCGCCATTTCGTGAAATGCTAATGTGAAATTACTCAGTCCTACTCACATGAGCCTAGGCACTCCATCTTGAGAAGGACAAATCATATTTCTTGGCAGAGTTGGAACTATAAAATAGACAGGTTATCTTACCGTGGGAAGTTTGATATTTGTAGGAGTCTGTATTTGAGATATTCTTGTTTGCAAGTGCGTATTGGCGGTTTATTTGAGATATTCTTGTTTGCAAATGTGTTTTGGCGGTTATGTGCTGTGTTGTTTAACCATATTCTAATTTTCTTCTCATTTTTAAGGAAATAAGCTTCTTCTTGTTAAAAAGAGGTCAGTTTTGCAACAGCTATCCCTAGTGGATTGAGCTGGAAATTACAACAGCGCACTCTGCTGGTAATACAGAATTATTACAAAGATACTATAACATTTTGAAGCTTGATTTTGAGTATTATGGATGAACACATGCGCAAATCGCCAGGACAGAATTACAAAGTGGTTTCTAATTAAAAGATGAGAAACTTTCAAACTAGGCTGTAGAATATTCAAACACCAATTGATTAAAGCTAACACAAATTATGACATTTACATAATTTCATACACTTTGGTATGCACAGTAGATTTAGATTTTCACCAGATTTCTAATTTTCATATTTTAAAGTCAAAACCATACACTGTACAATTTTTTTTATTTTATCATTTCAGATTTAAAAATTTGCATAATTTGTATCTTTTAATTAACTTTATTATTTAAAAAAATCATATAAAATCTATAAAAAATCTATAAAATGAAAAAAAAACTTTAAAAAGCCCAGATTTAAAGTTAGGTTCGGATGACATAGGATATTACTGATCAGGACCGACGGTGCTAGTCAGAAGATTGGTGCTTAATCTTTGATAACTTAATAATATTCATTCGAATAGGAAGAGAGCATGTCACCAAAACAAACTAAGCTGGGACTAGACGCAGAGCCAGGCTCAACTGCAGATATCAAGGAAAGGGTAATAATCTGATCAGATGCTTTAACCTTTCCAATTAAAAGAACTATATGGAGTGAAGATGAAGAAAGATTTATAAGAGTTACAAGTCTGTTACTCCATCTGGAATATGCCAGCCTATTGGCACACAGCATAAATGTGGTCCGAGTAGCAGACCTGCCAGTGAGGGAAGACATAGCAGAAAAAACAAGACACCGTAGCTTGTAGGAACAAGACAAGGAGAAGGGAGGGGAAACTTCCAGAGAAGGCAGGTCAGACACCTTCAACAATTCAAGCTCAGGAAGTGCCAGAGATTCAGGTGCAGAGTCAAAAAGAGGGGGAGGAGGTTTCCGAGGAAGACAAAGTGGCAGAGAAGGAGGGCGTTTCCAAGGAGGTAATCGATCAACAGGACAAGGTTTCCAAGGTGAAGGATGCTCCATATGTGGTCAGCTGACACATTGGTCCAGAGAGTGTCCGCAGAACATTGCACCAAACAACGGCCCTCCATGCAGTTACCCCGGGTAGGTTTCCATGATGACAACGGAGGCAGGGGGTCTCAGGGATGTCAAAGACGAACAGCATTGCCAAACATGACCCAAATGCCACTGACACCCTGGTATCAACCACAACAATGAGGAAGCTCAGAGGGCCAGACCACCAGGTGATGCATCTTCAGCACAAGGGTATTTTGAAATCCAGCTACATTGAGCCATATCTGTCACCACAGGAGGAAGAAGTTGAATGTTATTTAAAGAGATAGTGAGTAGCATATTGCATTTACACATAAAGCATCCACAGATTAGTAGAAGATTAAAACATAGTAGAACATTTAGCAGACTATTTTTGTAATTATGAGAAGGATAGAGAGTAAGAGTGATGTTGTTCCCCCACACAGAAAACTATTGTGTCCACACAGCTAGTGAGGTCAAGACGATGGGGTTTCCACCCAAAAATATGAAGACGGAAACCTAGTACTCGCCCAAGACGGAGGATCCATACCAAATCCTCCTGTTTACACCGACTGCAGTTCAAGGGGCGGCGATACACCTGACGTGGAGCTGTTGAGACCTAAAAACAGAAACTCGCTTCTGCTGTGGTGAAGTCTGGCTACAAAGGGAGGTGTCCGATAGGGTCGCTTGTCTCAAACCAGTGAAGAAGTCAACAAGAACCCAGCAGAACTAGAGAGTGACTGTTAGCGGGAGAACAGTGACAGAGCGACAGAGACTGGCACAACATTTTCCAGCCAGTACATAGAGAGACCCCGTCAGAAGACCGGGGCTGTGGTTAAAGGGGAACTTCATTTATTGTTAGTGGAAGTGTAGTTTTTTAGTCAAACAATTATGTGAGTTATGGAGTCAGATTACATTTTTCTCATAGACACAATTTTATAATCGGTCTGAAGTATCTGTTTTAAGGCAATGAGCTGCAGATTAAATAACATAACACTGATTGAGAGCTTGGATGAAGAAGTTGTAGGGTTTTAACAACAGTTTCAAGAATCAGTTTTTATTTATTTATTCTTGAGTAATTTTGCTGATTTGTAATGTAGTGCGTAAGGCACTATCTCATTTTGAGAGAGGGGCACCAGCCCTTCATGCATGTCACCCTCTGTGAGAATGGTTCGTATGTTTCCCTCTAGTTTAGATAAATATTATTTTATCATATCTTTGTTCAGCAGTATCAAACAATCCTCTAATCCTAGAATTATTGAGACGCATTAGCGACACCAGGGGTATTGTTTTTCGCAGCAACAATGATGCATAATACCAGGACAAAAGCCATTATTGCAACATGTAAACCATTTTTGTGCTAATAGCAGATTTGAGTGAATATGTTTTTATACCATCAGAAAGCCATACATCATACGATATTTTGTACGCCTTATGGGTACACGGAGAAGTTATATTTATTTAATGCAACGTTATGGGTTTTACATGTCCTGTTCGGAATAGGGTAATCATTGCAATATTAATTGAGCATGTTCTGCTCAAAGGAGGGAGTGTCATGATTATACAGATATGTTGATTTCAGTGACGTTGTAGTTAATAAATAATAACATGTAGTTAATAATAGGTCTCGTAACGACAAAAGGTATGCCAAAGCTTGGGCCTCCTCCAAGGAGGGAGTGGTCCAGTTTTGGATATTAGACGAATAAAAGTAATGAATATGTCAGAACTCTGAGTAATATTATCCAAGTTTTGTCTACACAGGCTAAGAAAGCTACAGAGATACCAGAAGAGACTCCTGTTCGGCCAGGTGATGGGGTGAGGGTGAAAGTTTACAAAAGACAGTGAGCTGATCCCCGGTGGACGGAACAGTGAGAAGTTGTAACGAACTTCACACGCGCTCCGGTTTAAAGGTAAAGAAAAAGGAGCAAATTGACACCACCTCACACATTGTCACCCTTCACTGGCAACTTCCAGAACATTATTGGGAGTTAGGACTGATTTGGCAGAGCTGGAACAAAACAATAAATAGAAATAAGATAAAGATAGAAACAGCTCAAAAGACGAATTGTCTATAGATTTTTATAGATAGTACACTAAAGTGAAAACCTATTTTTGTTTTACATCTGAAAAAGAGTCCAATTTTTGTATACGTTATTATAGTACTCATTATTTAAATTCTGTAACTGACACCAAGGGAGAAAATAGAGATGATGTCAAGAACAAAGCCAAAGCTATTGTGGGGTCCCCTAGGGATAAGAGTCAGAATAGCATTGTTGATTGTGCTCATTACACTTGGCACCTTTCTGGTTGGATGGGGAGTACAATATCAAGTAAGACATGGATCCATTAGTCCACTCATAGAGAATGCCCACATCACTAACAAAACTCCAGCTGTGTTTCAGAGAGTTTCACTTATCCCCAGAGCCAAAAGATCAGCTGAGCAACAAGAGGAGGAGTTAGAAATACTCGGTCCCAAAGGTGAGGCGATTACAATCAAGATGATTCACCCCCATATATGCAGTTCTTGTATGAAATGATGAGATGGGTTTAAGTGATCGGGATATGTAGGTGATGGGAATTTACAGATTAGGGGAATCTAAAAATACACTGGATCCATGTTTTAGTCTGTGCCAGAAACACCCCTGTTAAGTTTATGGACAACCGACCGGTGACCTGAGCACAATTATTGAAAAATGATTACAGTAGAAACAGGCTACTAACCCACAAGCACAGCTTTGTACGTACAAACTCTATGAACAAAATTCCCCAGCAGATTGTGGCGACATTGCAGATATGTTCAGTCACAAAAGTTACTTATGTTCTAAATAACAGTGAGATTTAAAGTAATGGAGAAAATATGGGGACGTTCTTTTATAGTGTGTGAAATATGTGGTGCTTGAAACATGTAGGTATTTTTAATTTATAGAAGAAAATGGTTTCCTGAAAGAGTTATTTGGAGTAGCCATGTTAACAGTGGGTGGAAACAATGTTTAGGGATATGGCACAACCATTAGTAGACATTAATTGGGTTTAGATGACATTTAACATCTAAGACAGATAGTAAGATTAGGAAAATAGAGTGGAAAGGATTGGATATGTTTTACCTCAGTGTGTTAGAATTAACTATAGGTAATGCGTCCCGAGATCTCTCTCTCTCTCTCTCTGCCTGTCAGAACGCTACGACCCCATCTTCAGACAAATGACCGCACCACAGGAGACTCCTCCTCCTCCATCAAACAGACGGAGAACCCGAGCTGAACCAACAACGACCTGAGGCATCCAGAACCATCTCCACCTGAGGCATCCAGAACCAAACCAGCATGCTGACAAAGAGGCAAACTCATCGGTCCCTCAAACAGGACATGAAGTTCCAAACTGAGCCGCGAGATTTGGCACAAGAGCAGAGTGGGACATGAGAGCAGAATACACCACTCCATGCAACAGCCAAGAGACTGAAAAGGAGGAGTTGGGCCACTGAAAAGAATTACAGCGGGAAGATCCAAGTGCGGATGGACTGAGGAGAAGACAGGACGGAGGAGAAGACAGAACCAGAGGAGTTGGCATGGGCCAGCAGAACGTGAGGGGGTCGTGGCTTGACGACCAGAGGGGGAGAGAAGGAACACAGGAGTGAGTGAGTTTACACATAAACACACTTATTAGAAAATAATCCTAAAAACACACTGAGGGTAGAATGAAAAGTCATGAAAAGAGTTAAGGAGGAGAAAAGGCGTGTTTAGATATATTGAATGTACAATGTCTGTTTCTTGTGATATGCGTAACAACGGACATTAAATACGCGGAGAGCCGGCCCCCAGGGAGGAGCCAGGAGAGGCTATATAAACAACGAAACCTGAGGGGTTCGGCCTCTTTTCTCTGCTAGCGGGGAGCCAGAGGCAGCTGCTTTTCTGTCTGAAAATATCCTGTTTGTGACTTTACCGCGCCTTTTTTATTAATTAAAGTACCAATTTGAAAACATCTCAGAGACTCCATTTAGTCTCCTTTTTAAGCTTCTCTTTCCTGGACGCGAGAATAACCATCACAGTTAACAGTTATTAATTTAGTTGCTTAACCTCTTAAGCCCCAAGCCTGTTTTTCAGGTTTCAGGCTCGAAAATGACATGCCCAAAACAAAGGACTATAACTTAACTTCTAAAAGGGTTATATGAATAATTTATTTTATCAAAGCAAGGTCACATCTGTGAGTTGGATGTAGAAGTGTCAGAATCAATAAAGATGTTTCAGTGTCAGAGTAAATCCAGATGGAACATAGTCAAAAAGTGTACATTTTTGTCTCCGCCCAAATAAAACCCATTACTTATAGTGAAAACCACCCTTGAATGATGGGTTAGTAGCCTAAAAGCTTTAGGAATCCAAAGTATAACATATAATAAGTACCCTGTATCAAGATTGAGGCAAAACAAGTGAGAATTGATCTTTTTAGAGAGATTTAGCAAAAAAAAGTCCAAGCGGACTAAGCTTTGGGTACATTTGGTTCCATCAGTGCCATTTAACCTTTTTCAGGTACCAGACTGTAAAAATCATTGTACAACATTTAATTATCACTATAGGTATTCATTCCATAACAAAAAAAAAAAATTGTTAAAAAAATAAATAAAAATTAAGTGGGTGTGTGTGGAGTGTGTGTGATACCAAGGTGTGTGTGGAGTGTGTGGGAAGTTCCCTCTTTGCATGAGATGCATGTTACTTGCACAATAAAAATGAGGAAACTTAGGAAACATTTGACTCCAACTGGAGCAGATTTATTAAAACAAATTAGCAACACACTATACAACAAGCATTTTTTGGGTAAAAAAAAAACTTTATACAAACCCTGAATGTTACAGTATTACTCCAGTAAGTCATGCCATGCCCTGTAAAAGTTATTTTTGGTAGTGAAGCACAGAGGGACCTGACACTTCCTGCAGTACACAGGTGTCTTCACCCTTCAGTTGCCAGCATCAGAGCACCTCCTGCAGTACCTCCTGACCTTGGTGGCATCTTCCCCATAATACTCGGGCATCCAGAAGCCATATCCTCATCGCCTTCCTCACTGTGAAAACAAATGTGGAAAAAACAAATAGATTAATTCTCTGGCTTGTACTTTCAAAAATGTAACTCAAATCAGAAATAATTTCTCTACAACAACAGCAGAACATCAATTTTGAGTGTGTGAAATAACATTATATCACTCAAAATGTATACCGTGTAAATTATGTGAGACGGGGTTCATATCATCTGTTCAATATTTCATATTAATATTCTGTCTGTCATATATATGTGTGTATGTATATATATGTATGTATATATGTATGTATATATGTATGTATATGTATACACACGTGTGTATGTATGTATATATGTATGTATATATATATATATATGTGTATGTATATATATGTATGTATATATGTATATATATATGTATATATATATATGTGTATATGTATATATATATATATGTATATGTGTATATGTATATATATATATATGTATATATATATGTGTATATGTATATATATATATATATGTGTATATATATGTATATATATGTATATGTATATATATGTATATATATATATATGTATATATATGTATATATATATATGTATTTCAACAACAAGAACAAGAAACGGCATCCATCTTCTTTGTTGTTGAGTGTGTGAAAGAACATTATATCACAAGATGGATGCCGTCGTGTTATTGTCACGTGTGTGAAATTACTATAGATGAATACACTCTTACACCAAATAAATAACAAAAAGATAAAAACAGATGAATACTCTTACACCAAATAAATAAGTAATAGATACAAACAGAGAGAATCCATACCTTTCCGGTGACGGAGGTTCATAATCAGAGTCATTACTGTCCCCTTCGTGCGGGACGAGATCACTATCTTCCGACGGAGAGTCCTGAAATACGATGTCCAATGCCTCCTCGACGGACAAAAAAGTCTTCTTTCTGGCTGCCATTGCTACGATGAAGACAAAGAAAACAAATCCTGCTGTTTCGCTGATCGATCTGCCGTTCTCTGCTCTCCTGTCGCCGCGGGACATGCTATGCTACGCTATAGCCTAGTATGCAGCACAAAGACTGGGTGGTGCGTAAATCAGCTGATACTGCCTATATTTATACTTACGCAAACTCCTATCTCTGGAACCCATTGGTCGATTTGGGTGATTGACACCTTTTTTGAATCGTTAGAGCCAATCGAATCGAGTAGCAGTTTCAAATTACGTAAATACGTCATGCCTGCGGAGGGGCAGCTATGCGTAAAAAGCAGCTCCCGCAGCTGAATCCACGGACTGTTAATCGTTGGACCTACTCTTCTGCCGTGAATGAAAGGATTGATTCTCAGTAATCATTTTAAAGTGACAAGAGACATTGGATTAACCCTGAGCAGCGTTTTTATTCCTTTGAACACAACTTTTGATCACAAAACAGCCAAGGTAAGACCTAATTATTGTCAGGGATTTGAAAACTGATATTGTTTACTTGCTATGTTGTGGCTGCCAGCTCGGTTAATGTTGTGCCTGTAGTGATGGGGTGTACACCCATGGAATCTGTGGAATCTCAGCTTTCAGAAAATGTGTTGTTTGTGCGGAAAGGATGAATTATAAATGATCGTTTTTGTGAGTTATGAGCAGACATAGCAATTGCCCGTTTTTGACATGGGGTCATTTAGAGGCTTCTTGTGAGACTTATTTTTCGAAAAAAAAAATTGTTTTCGTATCGTCAGTAAGCCAAGTTTCCTCCGGTCAGATGGGTATGGAATATTAATAGTTTCATGAATGACACTTCAGATATAGCACTGTTGCTACATATATAGCATTTTCGGACCCGAGCTCGGGTCCGTGGGGCTTAAGAGGTTAAAATGCTACAATAACATGCCATGTACGGTCTCCACCGTAGGCGGCGTAGTTGTCGTCAATTCGCTTTTCATCTGCCATGCCTCTCAGCCACCGTAGTGTCAGGTGGGCGTGTCGTGTACCATCGTGTACTGGCCGCGGCCGCAGCTAGACCATATTGAACTTTTGAGAGAGCGAAACGTCACAGATTACCCGGCATGCCTGAGAAGTACCCGTATGTCAACCCAGTCTCATGGCATTTCGTGTTCACCAACACGATTTTTAATCTATTGATTCGTGTTCACCAACACGATTTTACCCTTTTTTTGGTGACGCTCATGGAAGCACGGCATTCGTTTGTGTCGGCTGCCCTTAAAGGCAATGTGTCCATTCTCATTGGATAACGGAGAATTGTACACCCGGAAGTAAGTATTCCCTTACTGTCGAATGATTTTACAGTGATATCTGCACTACTCATCGACTAAAAAACACCAGATTATCCTTGTTAATTACACAACATTGATTGGTTTAAATTGTGTGCAATGCTTTTGTATTTTTCCCCTTCGATTCGGAGAAACAAATATTTGTTCGGAGTAAAGGATGGCAGAAGACACTACACTACCCAGAATCCCCAGCTATCGTTTGGACTACACCATGTGCTCTGTTTGACAAACGCCGTTTTTTTTCACCATTCATTCCAATGGCTGGCGTCTACGTCACGTGATCTTCAAATTTCTCCCTGCAGAAAAAAAAACATGGCCGAACTTCGTTTTATTCTCGGTGGAAAATGCCTATTTTAAGGTTAGTTTGGCCATTAAAATGCGTTTTGATGTAATTTGATGCGAGAAATATGAGTTGTTATTTCAGATTATGTGTGCAGTGGATGTACATGATCTTTAGTTTGCTAGTTATTACGAAGATTACTTCAGGAAATTGCGTTCATAACGTTTTCATTGTTACCAAGTTGGTTGCTAGGGACGCTGCTATCGATATTATTTCTGTTATGTTGTGTAACTGTTTAATGGTGTTATCTTTATTGCTACCCCCTTCCCCGTCAATGTATAGTGTTGGTCCACAGCGCAAACATATTAGTTTAACAAACTCCGCATCTAAAGATAGCCTACGTTATTTCCCCCTGTGCAATTCCAGTCTCACATCTCACAGCACATCGTCATTAACAAATACCGGAAACAGACCGAAAACATTTAAAAAAATACAATAATACTTTATTCCGAGTGTGCTTGCTTTTCTCTTTGGAAGTCATCACATAACGGCATTGTAATACACGGTTCGGCTGCATTAAATATGACATATCTGCCGTAGTTCTGTATTTATAGAGCCCTGATGAGAAGACTTCTAGACAAACATGAGGAACTGAAAACGTGACGTGGATCATAAATATATCAGCCATTAAACAACATCTTACATTTATGTTCACACAATACGTCTCCTTGCAGTATCAACACTAATTCGGCTGACTTTTATATTTGATCCAATTGGTAGATAGGCTGTATTTACACCATAAAGGTGCACAGCTGATATAAAGGGACACCTAGTGGTTAAAGCATGTTATTGAATTTCATTATTTTTATCATTAGATATTAATAGGATCCCTATAAAGTATATTAATTACTCGTTATTCTCTACTAATAGTTCATTAAAGACTGTATATAATTACTATTTTGAACATCCCTTTTCAAGATTTCAACTATGGTGTAGTTCTGCATTGAATGAAAAACTTGGGTCGCAGGTTCCTCAATAGCGCATTACAAGACATCTATCAATATTTGTGCATACCTCCAGCAATGTTAACTATGTTGAAGCACTTATTTTAACTGATATTATACATAATGTATTATACTCTTATAAGATGTATGTAGATATTTCATCTCCGGCCTTGTCAGGTATTGAACAATCAATAAATAAAGAACACAGAATTGTTGAATATAAAACACAGAAATTGTGTGATTATACTAAATGATTTACAAATAAACACCACTGCATATTTAACTGTTACACATGCTGATGTAATGCAAATGTTCCAACTTGAGATCAATAAAGTATATCTTATCTTAAGCTGGTCGATGGCTATACTGCCATATTTGCAAAATGTGCCTCTGAACCTTAACAAGTGCATGTTTCAGGCTTATCAATTAATGTAATGTAATGTTATCAATTAACAACAGGGGTCACAAACATAAGACCAGCTGTTAAATAAAGCTCTTCTGACCTTAGCTGGCATGTGTGTATATATATTAATGCAAGCAATTTTCACCCATTTATTAATTATATGTTTTAAATGTGAGTGTTTCCTATCCCCTAAACCTCCAGGGATGTACACAGTTTAATACTGGCAACTTCTTATTATGGGAAATACGAAAACGTCTTTTAAAACTACAACTCCCAGTAGAGACGTGCCATAGATACAGAACATGTTGCGAAACAGAATAGCCAGCATGTGTAGTTCTGGGGACGGGGTGGGGGAGGGGGGGACGCGGTGGACCCGTTCAAATCCAGTTTGGGATAGTCTGCGTGGTTCCATCCCATTTCAAATGCTGTTCGAGGCTCGGCGTAACCCTCGGAGCACACTCTCCAATCACAGAGCTTGAGGACTATCACCGGGTTTGTCAAACAGAGCACATGGTGTAGTCCAAACGATAGCTGGGGATTCTGGGTAGTGTAGTGTCTTCTGCTATCATTTACTCCGAAAACATATTTGTTTCTCCGAATCGAAGGGGAAAAATACAAAAGCATTGCACACAATTCAAACCAATCAATGTTGTGTAATTAACAAGGATAATCTGGTGTTTTTTAGTCGATGAGTAGTGCAGATATCACTGTAAAATCAATCGACAGTAAGGGGAATACTTACTTCCGGGTGTACAATTCTCCGTTATCCAATGGGAATGGACGCTCACATTGCCTTTAAGGGCAGCCGACACAAACGAATGCCATGCTTCCATGAGCGTCATTACCAGTAGAAATACATTGCTTTTAAAATCGTGCTGTGCAACACGAAAAAAAGGGTAAAATCGTGTTGGTGAACACGAAATGCCATGAGACTGGGTTGCGTATGTGCACTCATAGAGCATGCGCAACTTTAACCACGCCGCCCAAAAGGCTCGTTCACATTAAGCACGTGAATTTGCGTACACGTAACAGCACCGCACGTTCATGACAGCATGGTACTGGATTTATATTAACGAGGCGGCAGTTAGCAGCTAGCGGCTAACTAGTAAATTATGCTAAATTACACATCAATCGTTATGTACTTTTATATTACGCTGACATCAGGATCTAGTGATATCCAAGCAACAGAGCTTCATGTAGCATGATACTTGTGTGGGTTGTACATGAAACCACTTGGTAATATATAAAAATGTATATGTTGAAGCCTGTTATGATCAATTGTGAGTTAAAACTTTATCTAAAAAGTAAAGCTGATGATGGATTACTGTGGTGGAGTTAAAATAACAATAGCCTATTTCTGTTTGAAATGTGATGGAGTAAAAGGATAGTAACTGTGATTATTCATGTTAAGTAGCCCACAAGTAACTAAAACAATTGCAAGTGCAATAAGAAGCTACAGGGACGTTAATCTACGTCGGTAATATTAACTTTATTTAATACAACATTTACGGTACAAGATTTACATCATACAGCCCATGTAGTATAATATTTTACAAATGATGAATTACAGCAAACATGTGCAATATATCCATTATTACAGCTCCGTGGGCTGGCAGTAAGGCGATATGGGTCTGTTGTTATTGTGCATCCATGGGTAAAGAGAAACTCATGTAGTACTGAACACGTAACATGAACGTGCCGGGCAGCGCGGTCCCGTGGGTTAGATGCGCGTTCATAATGCCGAGGGAAATAACTCTCAGAATAACGTTATTAGCACATTTTTACAACTTGAGGAACGAATGTTTTTAATAAGGTTTATACAAGTGTTCATACTGGGTTGTTTATTTAGTTTAAAAAAAATTATCCAACGAGTTACAGACCACTCTTTCCCAATGTAAGTCAATGGGAAAAAGTGTTTCCGGGCCCAGCAACCTAAAGGAAGTGTAGTAGCATGTCTGCATGTAAGGGAGGAAACTTATACAAAATGTACACCACCCCAAATTGATCATGTTGTTGATAGTGCTACAGATGCGCTGCGAATAAAATTAGACTCTGTTGCTCCTTTGAAAAAGAAGAAAATAAAACAACATAGACTAGCTCCATGGCATAATGCCGAAACCCGCAAAATAAAGCAAAAGTCGAGACAACTTGAAAGGATATGGCGTTCCACTAAACTTGAAGAATCTCGTTTAATTTGGCATATTACTCTCAATGAATATAAGAAAGCACTGCGTAAAGCGAGAGCAGCATTCTCTTCATTAATAGATGAGAATAAGAATAATGCAAGATTTCTTTTCAGCACTGTAGCCAGGCTGACAGAGAGCCACAGCTCGATTGAGCCTTCTATTCCCATAGCACTCAGTAGTAATGATTTTATGTGCTTTTTTAACGATAAAATTGTTACTCTTAGAAACAAAATGAATGACCTCTTGCCTTTGACCAGTATAGTGTTATCAACAGCTCCCGGAAACGTAAGTTCTAATATTACACTAGATAGTAGACTAGAATGCTTTTCAGCCATAAACCTTGAACAATTAAATTCAATGATTCTCTCTTCTAAACCATCAACGTGTATGTTAGACCCAATTCCAACTAAGCTGTTGAAGGAAGTTTTTCCATTAATTAGCACTTCTTTATTAAATATTATGAATATGTCTTTATTATCAGGCTATGTTCCACAATCATTCAAAGTAGCAGTGATAAAACCGCTTCTTAAAAAGCACAACCTCGATCCAGAGGTTTTAGCCAACTATAGATCTATTTCTAATCTTCCGTTCCTCTCAAAGATTCTTGAGAAAGCGGTCGCAAAACAGCTGATTACTTAAAAAACAATGATTTATTTGAAGCTTTTCAGTCTGGCTTTAGAACACATCATAGCACAGAGACAGCTCTGGTTAAAGTCACAAATGACATTCTAATAGCCTCTGACAAGGGATGTGTCTCTATTCTTGTTTTGCTCGATCTCAGTGCTGCATTTGATACTATCGACCATGATATCCTATTGCAAAGACTAGAGCACTTAGTTGGCATACAGGGAACTGCTTTAGACTGGTTTAGGTCCTATCTATCTGAACGCTCTCAGTTTGTACGTGTCAATGATGAATCTTCCACGCAAACCAAAGTTAGCCATGGAGTGCCACAGGGCTCAGTGCTCGGACCTATTTTGTTCACATTATATATGCTTCCGTTAGGCAATATTATAAGGAATCATTCTGTAAACTTTCATTGTTATGCGGATGATACTCAACTATATTTATCAATCAAGCCTGATGAAATTAATCATCTAAATAAAATTCTAGACTGCCTCAAAGACTTAAAAACGTGGATGACCTTAAACTTTTTGATGTTAAACACGACCAAAACTGAAGTTATTGTACTTGGCCCGAATAATCTACGAAACAAATGATCTAAGGATATACTAACTATGGATGGCATTAATTTGGCCTCCAGTGAGACTGTAAGGAATCTTGGTGTTATATTTGATCAGGATTTATCCTTTAACGCCCACATAAAATCAATTTCAAGGACCGCCTACTTCCATCTACGTAACATTGCAAAGATCAGGCATATCTTGCCTCAAAACGATGCAGAGAAACTAGTCCATGCATTTGTTACTTCAAGGCTGGATTATTGTAACTCTTTATTATCAGGGTGTACCAAGAAGTCAGTCAAGTGGCTTCAGCTGATTCAAAATGCTGCAGCTCGTGTACTAACCAGAGTTAGGAAAAGGGACCACATTACTCCTGTTCTGGCTGCCTTACACTGGCTCCCTATAGAACACAGGATATAATTTAAAATTCTTCTTCTCGCCTACAAAGCCCTTAATGGGCAGGCGCCATCTTACCTTAAAGAACTCATTATACCCTACTGTCCTACTAGGGCATTGCGTTCCAAGAATGCAGGGTTGTTGGTTGTTCCTAGAGTCTCTAAAAGTACAATGGGAGCCAGAGCCTTTTCTTATCAAGCTCCACATTTGTGGAATCAGCTTCCAGTTTGTGTTCGGGCGGCAGACACCCTATCCGTTTTTAAGAGTGCGCTTAAGACCTTCCTTTTTGATAAAGCTTATAGTTAGGGCTGATTAGATTCAGCCCCTAGTTTTGCTGATATAGGCTTAGTTTGTCAGGGGACATCTTACTTCTTCCTTCTCTCTGTCTATACCTGTGTACTCTCATGTTCCGATTAACCCAGCTTCCCCAAATGTCTTTCTTTTTGGTGTCTATATACGCCGGGATCCGGAGTCATGGATGATCCTGCGCTCCTCTGTCCTGGATCGCGAGCCCTGGATCTTGAGTCGTGGCTGTGGTCCTGGATCATAGGTCCTGGATGGATATCCTCGTGGATTCATCTTCCTATTATACACACATGCATTTCCAAACATTTGGACTACCTATGTTGCAAATGTATTATCTTTTCAATTTACACACGGCATCTATTGCACGTCTGTCCGTCCTGGGAGAGGGATCCCTCCTCTGTTGCTCTCCCTGAGGTTTCTCCCATTTTCCCTTTAAAACTGTGGGTTCTCTTCGGAAGTTTTTCCTTGTACGATGTGAGGGTCTAAGGACAGAGGGTCTAAGGACAGAGGGTGTCGTATTGTCATACTGATATTTTGTACAAATTGTAAAGTCCACTGAGACAAATGTAACATTTGTGATATTGGGCTATATAAATAAACATTGATTGATTGATTGATAGTACCGCCGTTTGGCCAGCACGAATATTTTCATCAGACTCCGGCGCACTTCCTGGGGGCTTGCATTTAACATGCATTCAAACAGTCCTTGGCGCCACTCGATGATGTGGTATACTTGAAATAGTTGCTCTGCAGCAGGTTTACTTGCGATTGAGAAACGGCCCGTATATGGTCACTGTCACTACCCGATCTGCAGCTCTGCCCGATCTGCAGTGCGCATGTGCGAGATGGTCCGCCATATTGGACAACTCCGTACGGCAACCCAAGTAGGACACTTGACACAGTGGCTTTTAGCAAAGCTCAAAAGGAAAACTCGAGAGGGATGAGTTATTGTTATTACAACGTGACTTCACTATTAGTTTAACAACTCTTTTTATTGGGTTCTTTTATTTGGGGTTAAGTACATTGTCAGAATAAGTGAGAAATGGATTTAACTTCTGTTAGACAGCTATCATACTGAATATGATAGCTGGGTTAGGGCTTAAGGGGCGCATGCGCTATGACTGCACATACGGGTTCTTCTGCTCTGACAGCCAGGCTTGACCATGGATGTGTAATAAGAACGGATGTGTAATAAGAACTGGATACAGCGTGGGAGGCGGGGTCTCGTTCTTTCCTATGAGAGCTGCTCATTGGCGCATGAGGACAAAATGGCCCAACTTTTGAGAAAGCGAAACATCGCAGATTACCCAGCATGCCTGGCTGTCAGAGCAGAAGTACCTGTATGTGCACAGAGCATGTGCCCCTTAAGCCCCGCCCCCCGAGCTCCCACTCTCGGCTCACGAGAATGAATGGAGACAGAAATTAAATCTAGATTCGGTTTTTAGTGCATTTTACAACTTTAAGGACTTAATGATTCTAATAAGGGCTATAACAGAGTTCAGACTGGGTAGTTCATTTAGTTTAAAAAAAAATGATCCACTGATTTACAGACGTCTCTTTCCCCATGTTAGTCAATGGGGGAAAGTCTTTCTGGGCCCAGTGACGTCACGGACTGATACGGAAGTTGTAGTACTAGGCTCCTGGTGCTAGACTCCTGGTGCTAGGCACTTGGTTCTAGTCTCCTGGTGCTAGACTCCTGGTGCTAGACTCTTGGTAATAGACTCCTGGTGCTAGACTCTTGGTAATAGACTCCTGGTGCTAGACTCTTGGTAATAGACTCCTGGTAATAGACTCCTGGTACTAGACTCCTGGTAATAGACTCCTGGTGCTAGACTCCTGGTGCCAGACTCCTGGTGCTAGGCTCTTGGTTCTAGGCTCCTGGTGCTAGACTCCTGGTGCCAGACTCCTGGTGCTAGGCTCTTGGTTCTAGGCTCCTGGTGCTAGACTCTTGGTACTAGACTCCTGGTACTAGACTCTTGGTACTAGACTCCTGGTACTAGACTCTTGGTTCTAGACTCCTGGTACTAGACTCCTAGAACTATATTCCTGGTGCTAGACTCCTGGTACTAGACTCCTGGTTGCCAGACTCATGGTGCTAGACTCCTGGTGCTAGACTCTTGGTGCTAGACTCCTGGTACTAGACTCCCGGTATTAGACTCTTGGTTCTAGGCTCCTGGTGCTAGACTCCTGGTTCTAGACTCTTGGTGCTAGACTCCTGGTACTAGACTCTTGGTGCTAGACTCCTGGTGCTAGACTCCTGGTGCTAGACTCCTGGTGCTATACTCCTGGTACTAGACTCTTGGTGCTAGACTCCTGGTGTTAGACTCCTGGTGCTAGACGCTTGGTACTAGACTCTTGGTACTAGACTCCTGGTGCTAGACTCCTGGTGCTATACTCCTGGTACTAGACTCTTGGTACTAGACTCCTGGTGCTAGACTCCTGGTGCTAGACTCCTGGTACTAGACTCCTGGTGCTAGGCTCCTGGTGCTAGGCTCCTGGTGCTAGGCTCCTGGTGCTAGACTATTGGTGCTAGACTCTTGGTGCTAGACTCCTGGTGCTAGACTCTTGGTGCTAGACTCCTGGTGCCAGACTCCTGGTGCTAGACTCCTGGTGCTAGACTCCTGGTGCTAGACTCTTGGTACTAGACTCTTGGTGCTAGACTCCTGGTACTAGACTCTTGGTGCTAGACTCCTGGTGCTAGACTCTTGGTGCTAGACTCCTGGTGCTATACTCCTGGTACTAGACTCCTGGTGCTAGACTCCTGGTGCTATACTCCTGGTGCTAGACTCTTGGTTCTAGACTCCTGGTGCTAAACTCCTGGTACTAGACTCCTGGTACTAGACTCCTGGTACTAGACTCCTGGTACTAGACTCTTGGTGCTAGACTCCTGGTACTAGACTCCTGGTACTAGACTCTGCATGTGAGAACATTAGAGAGGGTTTCATCCCTCCCAATTCTACATATCTATATCTATTGAAGTCTTATGTGAATCGGTAGCTAATGCAATGAGGACAGGCGTGATGTGATCAAAGGTTCGGGTTAATATCCCGGCAGCGGTGTGTTTTGAACCAGTCGTAGGTTTGCGGTTGTTAATCTTCAAAGTTTCATCCTCACACTGCTGTGTTTTATTTCATATACACGGAAAAAGGAGGACAGGAAGCACGTCTTGTTTTTCTGCATCTGTTTAATGCCACTGACCTCAGATCAGTTTCCACAGGGTTATAGATGTACTACAAACGGCAGTGAGACGACATCTTCTTCTTCTTCTTCTTCTTCTTCTTCTGTACAACAGCAGGAAGCAATCCTCAAACAGGAAGTTCAATCAGTGCTTTACATCCAAAACAAATAATTTCAAAACAAAATAAAATGACCGCGTAATATTAGCACTGGGTGAGCTGCACGAACACGGATCATTTTACAATCAGAACAGTATTTAAAGATAAGGATGACTATAGAAGGTTAATCTGGTATTTATAAGTTAATGCTACATATTTATTTATCAAAGACGATGGATAAAACTCCTTTAAATGCTGCTGTGTTATTATTTAAAGGTTAATACATATTCGTTATATTACATCGTAATAATGCACGGTGCCTTCAGGCGTCTTCTTATTGCTCTCGTCGATTTTAATTATATGTATATTAATTCAAGTTGTCTTCTGAGTCACTTTGTATTTAAAAAAAAGTATAATTGAAAAGCACATGGTTTCACTCCTCGTTGTGTTCAAACTCAGGTGACAGCAGCGTGAAGAGAATTGATATAAATACACATGTCTCAGTTATAATACACAGTGTTTACATCCTGCTGGGAATACTTACAAAACATAAACAGTCAAATTAAAGTTGAGGATAAAAAATGAAGCCTAAAAAACTGATTTCACTCTGAAATAAAACAGTGATGGTCCCTTTAATTAGTTTCATCAATATATATAATATCAGTCTCTCATACTCAGAGGTGGGAAGTAACTCAGTACATCAACATTACTTAAGTACACTTTAGAGGTACTTGTACTTTACTTGAGTATCTCCATGTTCTGCTACTGTGTACTTTTACTCCCCTACATGTATTTAATCCCTTTAGTTACTTCACAGATGTGGATGAATGATGTGAAATATAACCAAGTGTTAAATCAGACTTGAGTTCCACCTGGAGTAAATCCTCCAGCTACCCTGCAGTATACAAAGCCATTCAGACTAGCTGCACCTTCACCAGCTTTGAGAACACTTTCATGATCAATCATTATAAAACATATCATATATATTATTCTGAAATGGACCAATCTGCACAATGACTACTTTTACTGTCGCTAAAGTACCAGATCTGAGTACTTCCTCCACCTCTGTTCATACTGTAATGACTCAGCGTCAGTAGAGCTGAACGTCACTGAGAACAGATAAAACACTATACACTGTAGCCTATATATATATATATATATATATATATATATATATATGAAATAATAATAATTCTCTGTGTGATTGGAAGCACATTACATGTGAGTTCCTCAGAGATCCTCTTGCAGACTTCAGGACACACGGTTCCTTCAGTTCAGTAACCTCAATATCTTTTCATTTTCACAACAACTGGTTTCACTTTGTCATCACTGTTTTTGTTTAGTATTTATTAATGAAACTCCAAAGAAAACGCTCTACTTAACAGTTTCTGTCGGTGCTCTTATTGTGAAGTCAACGGGAAATAAAAAGTGAACCGTGCCACAATAAATATCACAGTTATTTATTCTTAATATTATGATATATGCTGTTAATAATATAATGCATGTAAGTAAATAATAAATATATATTCTTTCATTAAAACAAGTAATTTTAAGAGATAGCTTAACCCTCATGGACAGGTAACTGCAAGCTAGTTAGCATCATGAGCTACATTGGCATTCGCTTAACCCTCATGGACACGTTACTGCAAGCTAGTTAGCATCATGAGCTACATTGGCATTCGCTTAACCCTCATGGACACGTTACTGCAAGCTAGTTAGCATCATGAGCTACATTGGCATTCGCTTAACCCTCATGGACAGGTAACTGCAAGCTAGCTAGCATCATGAGCTACATTGGCATTAGCTTAACCCTCATGGACACGTAACTGCAAGCTAGCTAGCATCATGAGCTACATTGGCAAACCCTGTAACCTGTAGTCCAGCTGAAGGACTACAGATAGCTTTAGCTGGTAGAGTAGCATTAGCTGAGGTTTAATCATAGCAAATACAACTGGATTTCCTGATTTACTTTAGCTTGCTGATTAGTGTGAGCTGCTATCTTAGCATCAGTGTTTCTCGTACAACAACAAAACTGTCCTTCAGAAATGGAAAACAAACAGCTAGCTTATTAGCGTTCGCTGAGCTTCAGTTGATGACAAGCTTTTGGGATATTTCTTGAAAGTATTGAGCGTTTCTTTTTCCCATCCTAACTTCAGACGTCCTGATGCTAACACTGAGAGCATCGACAGGACGCTCAGAGCTCTGCAGGCTTTCACAGACAGGAAGTAAAGATGGTGACAGGGTTCTTGTTCTCAGTGACGCTCAGGTGTCTTCATCAACAGGTGTACTTCTATTTCACACACAACCTTTTTTAATATCTCTACACACTTTATTTAAAGAGACGCCAGCTGCACTTCTCAAAACCCCCTTATCTCCAGAGGAGCCAGGAGGTTTTCACTGGACGTCAGTGGAGGCGGAGCAATGACTACATTTCCCATCATGCCCTGGGGTGGTCAGGGGGCGGTGGGCCAGGCTTCTGGTTCAGGGAGTATTCTCATAATAGCAGTGGCAGTGGTATCATAACAAATAAAACAATAACATCTACAATAATAATAAATTAAATGTTCCTTTCAAAATAAAACGTTCAACATTTCAAAATAAAAGTAAAAAGAAGTATGAAGGATATATAAAGAAGTGTTACTGATTTCGCACTTTATATATTTTTGTTTTCAGTTTGATTTTTTGTAAAAAACGTGTTTCTCATTAAATCCTAAATAATAAGTTCTTCTGTGAATTTCATATAAATTTAAATAAACAAATATTTACATATTTTCCTTAAATATTGATAATTATAATGTGGTAAGCGTTAGCATTAATAAGCAATATAACACTTAATAAATTGTTTATAACACAACAGATAAAAGGACTTAACAGCATTTATTATCAGTGGATTTGACAACAATTATAACTTGTCTTTAAAGTGAAGAAGAATATTTTTTTTAAATATAGTTAACAATAAAAATGCGCTGATATCTGCGGAAAGAGTGTGTTATAAACTATTTATTTTTTTATAATGATTTAAATGCTAAACAGGGGTTTTAAAAAGGGGGGGGCGAGCGGGAGAAAGCTTATGAAATAGAAAGTGATTTAGTTAATGTTGGGAATGCAGAGGGGACGTTTCAGGGCGATATCTAGTTCATATTTCATCCTATTCACCTGCGTTTTATTTTGAAATTCCACTCCAATCCATATTGTGATCAGTTGTTCACGGCCCTCAGTTTAAAGACCACGCTACCCATAATCCTCGGGTTTGGTTCAATGCTGCAGGTCAG
>NW_022990942.1:27500-37642 GCF_902827175.1 Gymnodraco acuticeps
AAAAAGGATGAGCAAAGACACACATAGGAGAGGTAAGAGGGCAGGATGGAGGACAGGAAGTGGTCTTCGTCTCCTTACCGTGGCGTCCCCGGAGGCAACACGGCGTTTGAGGTCGGAGGTCGCAGTGATGGACCTAAAAGAGGTTTGGGACTCGGCCTCTGCTCTACTTTTCCTATCCTAAAATAAACAATACGATAGGTGCACACACACATTAACACAGCTACACTCACACGTAGCAGTACTTACACTGTGTGTGTAGTATAGTGATTAGGATAAGCACTAATTTAATACCTACTATTAACAACATTAGCGCCCATCAAGGGACTCGTGTTGGAAATAGCTTGCCAAGGAATGACTTGTTAAACCCTAAATTAACTGAGCAGTTTGGTGCTTCCTGTTCCCTCCACTATAAGTCAATGGTTTTCTGAATGTGTTTTTGGTTGTTATCCTGAAATAAGGTCTGTGGTTAAAACAAGCTGAAGAGATTCAAACTTTTTGTTCTACGACATAAAATACTTCAGTAAATACCCCACTGGTTGCTAACAAGTTTCTAAATGAGACGACTAAACTTCACCACGCCCAACGTTATCTGCCTTTAGCTTAGCGGTGGTGAAATGAAGTCATGTGACCGTGCTGTAGTTCCTTTATAGCCCAACATTAGCCTCCTTTAGCTTAGCGGGGGTGACATGAAGTAATGTGACCGTGCAGTAGTTCCTCTATAGCCTAACGTTAGCCGCCTTTAGCTTAGCGGGGGTGACGTGAAGTCATGTGACCGTGCTGTAGCTCCTTTATAGCCCAACATTAGCCTCCTTTAGCTTAGCGGGGGTGACGTGAAGTAATGTGACCGTGCAGTAGTTCCTCTATAGCCTAACGTTAGCCGCCTTTTGCTTAGCGGGGGTGACGTGAAGTCATGTGACCGTGCTGTAGCTCCTTTATAGCCCAACATTAGCCTCCTTTAGCTTAGCGGGGGTTACGTGAAGTAATGTGACCGTGCTGTAGTTCCTTTATAGCCTAACGTTAGCCGCCTTTAGCTTAACGGTGGTGACGTGAAGTCATGTGACCGTGTTGTAGTTCCTTTATAGCCTAACGTTAGCCGCTTTTAGCTTAGCGGTGGTGACGTGAAGTCATGTGACCGTGCTGTAGTTCCGTTATAGCCCAACATTAGCCTCCTTTAGCTTAGCGGTGGTGACGTGAAGTCATGTGACCTTGCTGTAGTCCTTTATAGCCTAACATTAGCTGCCTTTAGCTTAGCGGTGGTGACGTGAAGTCATGTGACCGTGCTGTAGCTCCTTTATAGCCCAACATTAGCCTCCTTTAGCTTAGCGGTGGTGACGTGAAGTCATGTGACCGTGCTGTAGCTCCTTTATAGCCCAACATTAGCCTCCTTTAGCTTAGCGGGGGTGACGTGAAGTAATGTGACCATGCTGTAGTTCCTTTATAGCCTAACGTTAGCCGCCTTTAGCTTAGCGGTGGTGACGTGAAGTCATGTGACCGTGCTGTAGTTCCTTTATAGTAGTGCTGTAGCGACGCGTCGACGTCGTTGACTTCAAAATATCGTCGACGACATATTTCCGCGTTGACGCGTCGCTACACACACGTGGGTCACCCAAAGCAACAAGCAGTTCGCAATCGCACTTCAAACACAATGGAGACTGAAACGGCTACCACCTCCTCCTCACAGGATTGCGCACGAAGCCCCCAAACGAAAACATCTCGCCCTAGGTCTTCAAAAGCATGGGAATATTTTAAAGTTAGTCCAAAACGCAAAGATATTTATATATTTATATCTCACTGAGACTGCTGCATAGCCTAGCAGAAGCAGCAGCTAGCTGTGGTGGCTACCATTAGCAGCTAGCATTTGCTCTCCGATTTTTTACATAAAATGGAATTATGGATTATAAATTCAATCATTTTTTTATACATAGACGTTAAAAACCTATGGATTAACCGATTCAGCCGCGTTTTTCTCATTTTAATGCCATTGAACATGTCTTTTGATCAGATTGACAGCTACGGTGGTGAGACGATCTCCCTAGAAGCTCTGTGAAGGTACGTGTTGTGATGACTGTATTTGCTTCCCCTGTCGCGAGTCCGGATCACTCAGTGATGATACTATATACCTACATAATCTGTGGAGTCTCAGCTTTAATCGGATATATTGTATGTGCAGCTACGATAAGTAATAAGGGTACTTTTTATCTTGAGTTCTGTGCCAATGTCCGTTAGCATTTTTCGCTCAGGGGTCATTTAGATGCTTTTTATGAGACTTGTGTTTTGTTTTGGTAAACATGGTTTGTATCGTCAATTAGCTGAGATTATTTCCGTTAATCTGGTATAACACATTAATAGGTTCTTAAATATTAAGATCCCCTGAGACACAGTATCGTGTACAATTTTTTTTTACATTACGTTTTTTATGAATTGAACAACAGAAAAATAATCGTTAGATTAGTCGACTAATCGATCAAATAATCGCCCGATTAATCGTTTTCAAAATAATCGTTTCCCCCCAGCACTACTTTATAGCCTAACGTTAGCCGCCTTTAGCTTAGCGGTGGTGACGTGAAGTCATGTGACCGTGCTGTAGTTCCTTTATAGCCCAACATTAGCCTCATTTAGCTTAGCGGTGGTGACGTGAAGTCATGTGACCGTGCTGTAGTTCCTTTATAGCCCAACATTAGCCTCCTTTAGCTTAGCGGTGGTGACGTGAAGTCATGTGACCGTGCTGTAGTTTCTTTATAGCCCAACATTAGCCACCTTTAGCTTAGCGGTGGTGACGTGAAGTCATGTGACCGTGCTGTAGTTCCTTTATAGCCTAACGTTAGCCGCCTTTAGCTTAGCGGTCATGACGGGAAGTCATGTGACCGTGCTGTAGTTCCTTTATAGCCCAACATTAGCCACCTTTAGCTTAGCGGTGGTGACGTGAAGTCATGTGACCGTGCTGTAGTTCCTTTATAGCCTAACGTTAGCCGCCTTTAGCTTAGCGGTCATGACGGGAAGTCATGTGACCGTGCTGTAGTTTCTTTATAGCCCAACATTAGCCACCTTTAGCTTAGCGGTGGTGACGTGAAGTCATGTGACCGTGCTGTAGTTCCTTTATAGCCTAACGTTAGCCGCCTTTAGCTTAGCGGTCATGACGGGAAGTCATGTGACCGTGCTGTAGTTCCTTTATAGCCTAAAGTTAGCTTTTTAGTAAGCGGTGTGAATATGTGGAGATGATCAGCTGAACTAAACGTTTTTTTGAGAGATTATTTTTGACCAAATCCAAAATCCCATTGGCTTCTTGTGGAGGGAACCAGGGAGATGCTGCCTTCAGGGTCCTACACAGAAAACATTCCTGCAGCTCTCTATTGAGCTTTAGTTGTATACAGGTACTTCTTCTGCAACTACAACAAACTGGTTCCTGTTTCAGATGAGATGATGTTTCAGTAAAAACAGCTTCACTCTGTTTTACCGCCAAGAGCCACGAACAAACAACACCGGGCAGAAACACAAAGTACAGGAAGCCGGGGGGGGGGGGGGGGGGGGGGGGGGAGGGAGGGGGGGGGCGAAGATGGCGGATGATTCCTGAATGAATCAGGTAGTAAAGAAACCTCACCTGGTGTGTGTTGGTTGAACAGGAAACAGAGGGAGAGGGGGTTGGGGGGGGGGGGGCACATGTATGATGGTGTTTTACCTTTCACATTATATACAGACATCACCAGTTTGACCTCTGACCCGTCATAGTGAAGGGCTGGGCATCACATCTAACACACTTTATTATTAAATGTAAAATATAAGGTTTTTATAACAGACATTTCTATATCGTCAAATCCCATGTTGTGCTTGGTTTTAATCTGCTGTGTTTTCCTGTAAAGTGCTTTTTAATAGACTTTATTAGACAGTACATATGCTGTTGGGGAAAGCTACGCATGGGACTTGAGGAAAAGAAGAACAATAGTGAATACTTTAAATGTTTAATAATACCCAGCCCTGTAACATATTCAGTTTGAAATGGAAATCAGAATCAATAAAACACATTGAGGATGAATAAAGAGTTTCATCAGCCTGTTTTCCAGCAGAGATAAAAAGCATGTTTCTAGATATTGATAAAACATTAGTCACAGAGCAGAGGAAGACTTTGATCATTGACATGGATAATAATACAAATAACACCATGAACGCCGCCCTGCAGGTAATACTGCTGATCCTCACTGTGAACTGTCTACTTACACAACACACCATCAAACCTGTCCTCAGTTATAAAGCTGCGGCAAGAAAAAACACCTCCAGAATACCAATAAAATACCACCTTAACCCTACACATATCACATTAACCCTTTAAAATACCACCTTAACCATACAAAGTTCCACCTTAACCCTACAAATACCACCTTAATCCTACAAAATACCACCTTAACACTACAAATACCACATTAACCCTATCATACCACCTTAACACTACAAAATACCACCTTAACCCTACAAAGTACCACCTTAATCCTACAAAATATCACCTGAACCCTACTAGGGATGCCAGCGATTATTCGATTATTCGAATATTCGTTACAGTCTCCATAATCGAAAATTATTTTTAAAATTCGATTTTATTTATATATATTTTTATTATTATTTATGTTTTTTTTTTTTTTGCTGGCTTAGTTTCAACCAAAAATATAGACTAATGCTAATAATAGTATTAATAATTGTAAATGGCCATTGGTCACACCACCAGTTTGTTTTACTGTAAACTTGGAGGAAGCCAGCAGCGCAGCCTGCGCTGCACTGCTATACACCGACCCCGCCCCCCCCCCCCCCCCTCTCCGTCACACGTGCGATTGATTTATTGGAGTGAGAACACAACTAAAGATGAACAAAGGAAATAAGAGTTGGAACTACTTCAAACTGACAAGTGCAAATGAAGTCAAATGCAAGTGGAGTACTTCGTGACCACAGAGTGTGAACGTTGTGATCAGCTGTTTTAGCGCAGTTCTCCAGTGAAGGGGGGAGGGAGTCTCCCTCCGCAGCCGGTTGGCGTAGTTTTGGCACACTTCCGTTGTACAGACCGACTTAACAGCAGCCCTTTTTTTTTTTCTCCCGCGGGGGGGGTCGAATGATCGATTATTATTCGCCAGGGCTGTCCGATTTTTGATTTTGATCATGGTCAGTTTCTGGCATCCCTAAACCCTACACATACCACCTTAATCCTACAAAATAGCACCTTAACGCTACAAGCACTAGCTCAACACTATACATACCACCTTAACCCTACAAATACCACCTTAACCCTACAAAATACCACCTTAACCCTACACATACCACCTTAACCCTACAAAATACCACCTTAACCCTACAAAATACCACCTTAACCCTACAAAATACCATCTTAACCCTACAAAATACCACTTTAACCCTACAAAATACCACCTTAACCCTACAAATACCACCTTAACGCTACAAGTACCACCTCAACCCTACAAAAAAACCTTCTTAATCCTACAAAATAGCACCTTAACGCTACAAGCACTACCTCAACACTATACATACCACCTTAACCGTACAAATACCACCTTAACCCTACAAATACCACCTTAACCCTACAATATACCACCTTAACCCTACAAAGTACCACGTTAACCCTTTAAAATACCACTTTAACCCTACAAAATACCACCTTAACCCTACAAAATACCACTTTAACCCTACAAAATACCACCTTAACGCTACAAAATACCACTTTAACCCTACAAAATACCACCTTAACCCTACAAAATAGCACTTTAACCCTACAAAATACCATCTTAACCCTACAAAATACCACCTTAACCCTACAATATACCACCTTAACCCTACAAAGTACCACGTTAACCCTTTAAAATACCACTTTAACCCTACAAAATACCACCTTAACCCTACAAAATACCACTTTAACCCTACAAAATACCACCTTAACCCTACAAAATACCACTTTAACCCTACAAAATACCACCTTAACCCTACAAAATACCACCTTAACCCTACAAAATACCATCTTAACCCTACAAAATACCACTTTAACCCTACAAAATACCACCTTAACCCTACAATAGACCACCTTAACGCTACAAGTACCACCTCAACCCTACAAAAAACCTTCTTAATCCTACAAAATAGCACCTTAACGCTACAAGCACTACCTCAACCCTACACATACCACGTTAACCCCTACAAAATACCACCTTAACCCTACAAAATACCACCTAACCCTTAGAATATTCCACCTTAACCCTACAAAATACCACCTAAGCCAACAAAGTACCACCTTAACCCTTTAAAATACCACTTTAACCCTACAAAATACCACCTTAACCCTACAATAGACCACCTTAACCCTACAAAATACCACCTTAACCCAACAAAAAAACCTTCTTAATCCTACAAAATACCACCTTAAACCTACAAATACCACCTGAACCCTACACATACCACCTTAACCCTATTAAATACCACCATAACCCTACAAAATACCACCTAACTCCTTAGAATATACCACCTTAACCCTACAAAACACCACCTTAACCCTACACATACCACATTAACCCTATTAAATACCACATCAACCCTACACATACCACCTTAACCCTTTAAAATACCACCTTAACCTTACAAAATACCACCTAACTCCTTAGAATATTCCACCTTAATCCTACAAAATACCACCTTAACCCTACACATACCACCTTAACCCTTTAAAATACCACTTTAACCCTACAAAATACCACCTTAACCCTACAAAATACCACCTTAACCCTACACATACCACCTTAACCCTTTAAAATACCACCTTAACCAGTTAAGCTCTGAGCCTGTTTTTCAGGTTTCAGGCTCGAAAATGCCACTAACACAACAAATGATATATCTTCACTTCTAAAAGGGGTAAATTAATAATTATTTTTTCTCAAAGCAAGGTTACATCTGTGAGTTGGATGTAGAAGTGTCAGAATCAATATAGATGTTTTTATTTTAAAGTAAATTCAGATGGAACATAGTAAAAACATGTAAATTCTAATGTCCACCTAAAAAAAAACCTTTACTTATCGTGAAAACCACCCTTGCATGATGGGTTAGTAGACTAAAAGCTTTAGGAATCCAAACTATAACATATAATAAGTACCCTGTATCAAGATTGATGCAAAACAAGTGAAATTTGACCTTTTTAGAGAGATTTAGAAAAATAAAGTCTAAGCGGACTCACCTCTGGGTAATTTGGGAACCATCGGTTCCATTTGAACTTTTTCACTGTAAAAATCATTTTATTACTTTGAATTATCACTATAGGTATTCATTCCATCCAAATACAACTGTTGTGAAACAAATTAAAAAATAAATAAAATAAAATAAAACATAGGCTTACTCTTACAGTGAGCCTCTGAATTAGCCCCGAGCGAAAAATGCTAACCTATTACAGCACCGAAAATCACTCCTCGCTCCCTTATTACTTATCCTAGCTGCACATCCAACACATTGTTTATGATCGTAAAGACACAGAATCTAACGGTGCCCACCTGAACAGCCCAACACTGAAAGAGACAAACTCGCGACGTTATCAACAAAAACGTACATCAAAACAAATGGCGCTAGCGCTAATGCGCTAGGCTAACAATGACATACCTTCCTCGTTGTCTGGTCTAAACTGGTCTTCAATGGCATTAAAACGATAAAAACGATGATGTAGTTAATCCATAGATTAATATCCAATGGGGCTGTGTCCCCTTTGAAATGTTCTGATAATCTATAAGCAATAAAACTGCAATTCCGTTATCTGCTGTCCGCTCTGTGCTCCGTGCGCTCTGGGTCCTGCTGCATTTCCTGCTTCGTTACGTTGTAAACAATAAATGAAGTCTGCTGCGTAATGTACTTAAATTGGCTGCCATTCTTTATAATTTGCGCAGAACCATATCTCTGGAACCCATTGGTCGATTCATGTGATTTACACCTTTTTCTTAACCATCAGAACCAATAGAATCGATGGGCAGTTCCCAAATCTACGTAAACATTACCATAGCGGACGTAATAGAGAAGCAAACGAAGCATATCTGAAAGTGCAAGCCTGGACGGCAATACTTTATACCGAGTATATTGCCATAAATATGATGATTGATTATCAGTGAAAAATTCTACGTGACACAAAGACATTGGATTAACCTTGAGATACGTTTTTATTCCGTTGAACACAACTTTTGATCACAAATCAAAAAAGGTAAGACGTAATTATTGTAATATTTTTGGAACCGGATGTTGTTTACTTTCTCTTTTCTGGCTGATAGCTCCAGGAATTCGAGGTCGGACAGTGATGACATTACATGTGTGGAATCTGTGGAGTCTCAGCTTTAAATCGTATATCTTGTTTGTGCAGTTAAGATAGTAGGGCTGTGCAATTAATCGTATTTTAATCGCGATTACGATTATGGTTTGCGACGATTATGAAAACAGCATAATTGACAAAATACGATTATTTTGCTGGGTGCGCTTTCGCCCCTCCCTAAAAGCCCACTCGGCCACGTGGGAGTGACATGTGTTGTGAGTGTTCAGCGCGAGCGAAGATGTCAGATCAAGAGCAGCAACTCGTTAAAAAGAAGGGTACAACTATTTCCACTATTTGGAAGTACTTTGGCTTTCAGGAGTCCGACGTGGAGCAAAACAAAGTACAGTGCAGGATTTGTTAGCAGGTTGTGTTGGCACCACACGCTAACACAACCAATCTCTTTAATCAGCTGAAATACAACCACAAAGTGCAATACGACCGGGCAGTAATACAACAAAAAGCAGATGCCCGCTCGACTTCATCCACCACATCATCACAGTCATCGATTCAGGACGCATTGTACAGAGCAACGGCCTACGCGACGAGCTCGCAGACACAGAGATATTACAGGTGCCATTACATTTCACATCGCTAAAGATATGTGCCCAGTTAGCACTGTTAGCAACGAGGGCTTTAAGCAACTTGTCAACACGTTGGACAAGCGTTACGCGATGCCGTCTCGGTATTATTTCAGCAGGTCTGCGCTGCCTGCACTATGTGACAAATGCCGTGGGGAAGTTGAGAGAGATGTGGCTTCAGCTGACTACTTTGCTACCACAACAGACCTATGGTCTAGCCCAGGGGTGCCCAACCAGTCGATCGCGAGATGTGTCTAAAAATAGAACAACAATATTCTGTTTTATCGTTAATGTCCTGTAACATAATCTTCCTGTGCCAGAATAATGCACTTGAACGCATCAAAGCTTTGTGATTGGCCGGCGTCACCCCATGTGTCGGGGCGTGGCTGAGGGTCTTCAGTACAGGTGGCAATATTGTCACCTGCCTGCGCTCATCTCTGAAACCAGACCATGTAAACAGGCTGGTGTTTCTTGCGAACAATCTTTAAGAGATGACATGAGCAGCCCTACCAGCATTTGCCATGGTGGCCTAAACATTTTTATTTGGTCTTAAATTGTAGTTCAACATTTATTTCCTGTTACTTCTGGACCATGACGGTTGGCCAGCCTTCAACGTTTAACTGAGTGGAATATGTTGAATATGTTTTACCAAAATGTTGGCTATATGTTAAGGAGTTTTCAGTAGGTTGTAACAGTGCACTGCAACATGTTTGATTTCATTTATTTTGGTCTAATTTATTTTTATTTATCATATTAATAATATATGTTTAGTATGGTTTTGGAAGTGCGCTCCAACATATTTGTTGATCTTGTTTATTGGTAAAATATTATTTGTTTTAAAGTTCAATAAATGGTCAATGAATAATCGTCAAAATAATCGTGATATCAATTATTGACCCAAATAATCGTGATTATGATTTTTGCCATAATCGCACAGCCCTATAAGATAGTAATAAGGGCATTTCTACTGTGTGTTGTGTGTAAAAAAGCGTTAGCATTGTTTCGCTCAATGCTAATTCAAAGGCTTGGTATTACTTTTGTGTTTTTCTTAGCTAACAATTGTTCTTATTGTCAGTTAGCGGAGTTTCTTACCTTTAAAAGGGATATGAAACGTTAATAGTTTCATAAATGTTAAGAAGCCCTGAGACATGTGAGAAAAAAAAAACTGTGGGAGGGGTCCACTGGGGGGACCTTCGGGCTTAACTGGTTAACCCTACAAAAGACCACTTTAACCCTACAAA